>NW_010972776.1:555209-614607 GCF_000737465.1 Haliaeetus leucocephalus | reverse complement strand
GGAGCGCACACGGCTGGGCGGAATCCGGCAGGAAAACCGCTCCTTCTCCTTCTGCGCTGGCGCGGCCGGCGCTCAGCAGCTTCCTCCAGCCCGACCTGGCCGAGGGGCTTTTGCCTGGCACCGCGCCCGCGCACCTTTCACCCCTACCCGGGGGAACCAGCCGCCCGCTCCCAACCGAGCGGGAGCGTTTGCTCCCCCCTTCCTCCGCTCCGCGTCGTGCAGGAGTCCCCGCTTGCCACCCGCAAGGGACAGCAGGTCGGTGCAGCTTGTGCGCACCGCCGCTCCGGTCACGCACAGGTTGCAAAAGACCATGCAGCTCGCAGACATCCTTCGTGTAGGACCTACCACAAACAAGACTTGAGCTCCCCTTACCGGTCCTGTAATAATAGTCCTAAAGCAACTTCCTACGGCAGGCACCGCTCCCAGGCAAGCCGGTAATGAAATCATACTCATTTGAGATAGGTTAAAAGAAGCCTGTTAATTTCAACCCCTTTGGAGACAAAGGGAAAAAAGTAATAATTCGTTGCAAATGGAGACGTGGAGCCGGTCGGGAAAACAAAGAATCACATCCAGCCTTTTAAAAGCATTTTTACAAGCCGTAGAAGATAAAAATAAATAACTAAGCACCGCTAAGCAAAATTTGGCAGCGTCCTCTGTGCGGCCCGAGTGGCCAGAGAATCCCACCTCCCGTCAGCAAAGTAGCCGGGGAAGGCAACGGGTTGGCGTGCGAGGTGGGGATGGCATCGCTGCCTGCCCCACGGAGCTCGCTGCTGGCTGGTACTGGTGGGGCAGGGGGGCAGTGGGCAGGGGGGCAGTGGGCAGGGGCTGCTGCCACTGGGGCAGTGGCCGGCCCAGGCCTGTGCCCAGCTCTTCTGGGCTGTTGGTGAGGAAGACCATTTACGGAGAAACCTTGTAGGCTTTCAGTATGGGTGAAACACCAAGCTGGTTTATAATGACGAGTAATAAAGCCCCTAAAATGATAAAAGAAGCACAGCTGAAACCTGAAAAGGTAAAAACAGAGGGAGATACTATGAAATACATGCAGAGTGCCTCTTTAAAGACTCATAGGTCTCAGTGGTCCCACACGCGTCACTGGAGACGGGCCCGGCTGAAGCTCGGGGGGAGCTCCCTCTCTGCCGGTGGCCCAGGAGCCCCAGCCCTGCAGTAACAACGAGCTGCAGCTCCAGGTGTGAGGAGAGGGAACATGATGGGAGAGGATCAGAGAGGTGTTTCGGAGGGACGCAAAGAAACCCATAGAGACGAGGACATTTATGTGGCCAAGTGTTAACCACATTACAAACTGTTCTTTGCATATCCACGCAGGGAAAATCCTGCATGTAGGATGCCTTTTCATGGGGTAGGCTTGCGGGAGAAGCGCCTCCTGCAGAAGTAAGGTTGCGTGCATCGCTTTTCAAAAAGCTGATATAAAGCCTTAATTGGATTTTCTGAAAGGTTAGTACCATTAGTTCAAAGAACCCCTTTTTTGTTTTCTTTCTTGGACACAGATGAATGTACGAACTCACTCATCCTACCAGCTATGCAGTAATAATGATGGCCCAGCTTTACTGCAAAGCTGCTCTCCACTTCAGAAACAATGGCAAAAACCTAGAGGTGCAAACCCAGGATTCACAACTGAATCTCATTATGGTATCCCCTGAAAATGATGAAAAAAAAAAAACCCCAAACCCATCCCAGAAAATTAGCTGTTGCCACAAATCCGTGCAGATACTTGCCAAGTGGATGTGGAATCCAGTGTCTTTGCTCTTTCAGCCTCCAATAGTTGTCAAGCCTCTGGAGTAAAACATACAGAATCTGGAAAACATCAAGGGGAGTATTTTCATGATTAGCATCAAGAAACATATAGAAAAAAAGCTGAGGATCAGAGATGTAGTATAATACCACCTCAGAAACAGATGGCTTTGTGTTTTAAACAAAAAGTGGGCTATTCACATGCACGATTCTGACAAGCCACGTCAGAGCTCTGTTTGACGCCACCATTCCCAACAAGGAAGAAATGTCCTCCATTTGTACGTGCTGAAAACACCACGAGCTGTGAAGACCTCGGTACAAGTTAGACTTTTTGTGTTCAAATAGCCTTTTCTGACTGGGATCGGATATATGTGGGCCTTTGTGTGCGTCTCCTGGCTCTGTGTCTCTTGGGCTGGTACTTGTCCTGCTGCTCCCTGTGTTCTCCTGGCCTCTCCCACCTTTGCAACATCTGCGGGTGCATGGATTTTCCCACCATCTGAAATATGCTGCCAGGGTCCGTGAGATGCTAATCACAACAGACAGGCATAAAGAAAGACTGCAAAATAGTTTAGGTTCTTCTCAGTTTAGAGAGTCAACACTTTAGTTTTGACTGATTGGCTGTGTGGTTAAGATGCGTTATTTTAGAAGCAATTTTGTGATTAGATCTTCACATAAATTTGAAGAAGCTGGTCATTTTTCTTTTCTTTCTTTCTTTTTTTTTTTTTTTTAATGTATTACCTGAAAAGGCATCTTGCAAGCCTTTTGTTTTCCTGGTGTTCACATGTTTCTTTTAAAAATTATTAAACGCTAATGGATTTTCTGGGTGCATATGTGTATGGCTGCATATGCTATTTTTTAAAGGCTTCATGTATTTTAATCTTTATACTCGATTGACGAAGAAAAATATGTACTGCTAATGCACAGAGAGTGTTTTACTTGCAGTTACTATCTTAAAATATTAAAATGTAACTTTCTTTAGTGCTTCAAAGTTCTTTTACTGGTTTCATTAAAGCTGAGTTAAATCCTTTCCATAAAACCACTTTCTACAGTTTACAAGGCAACCACAATCTCAGCTTACATCTTAAATTCTGAGAGCTATGTTTTAACATAGTAAAACAGGCATCGTTTATGGAAAGATGAGGGAAAACCTACGCAAATGTGTATTTTTTCTGCATGCAAGCTAAGCTGTAGTTTTGATTATCAAATTAGTGAAAAATGAGCAGCAGCATGAACCTACGCATGCTTCAGAAAAGTGCTTTTGTCTTAAAAGAGTCTGTGCTTTTCTTTAGAATGAAGTGGAAGAACGTGTTACGGGTTGTTTGCTTGGACCTTATGCGTGGCTGTCAGTGCTAAGGTATTCATGCATTTGATTGCTAAGACGTTAAGGCGGGCTGAAAGTATTTTGTTTCGCTTTACTGTCTTGCAAATACTGAAGCATTCTTCTCTAACGTTCCAGTGGTGTTTGGTTTTATTCATTAAATCTGAGTGGAAGGATTATAATATATTGTTTTCTGTTATATAAGATAACATTAAAATCAGTAGTTGGGGTGGATGTCCAATCTAAAAGTACTGCAGTTTAAATCAGATAAATATGTTCAGAGAGATGCACAGACATATTGACTGTTTTGGTAGAGCAAAGCTAAGTGTCTCCTGGCCGGTGGCACCATCCCCACACTGGGCCGAGCTCTGCTGCGGCTCCTCGGGGGCCACCAGCACAGGGCCCTGCCCCTCTCTGCCATCTCCCCACAGGCACTTACTTTTCTAACTGGGTAACGCATCATTTAGATGGAAAACTAGCCACAAGTGAAAACAGGTATTTTTTCACAAACCAGTTTCCTCCCAGCTGAAGTACGTGTGGCTTTTATTATCAAATAGTGACTCAAAGAAAAATCCAGAACAATGGGCTTATCTGAATATTTGGTAGCCTATGTTCCTTCAGGTTACCACGGCTTCGTGCTGAGAGGAGGGGGGGGGGAGGAAGGGGGGATGGCGCAGCAAGAGGAAGGCATTGCTTACCCACCTTACTCCCGGCAGCTCGGGGAGCTGGCAGCATCTTCTGTGCGTGCTAGGTGAACAGGCTGGGAGAAGCTGTGTGCCTGCAGCGTCCAGCACAGCCCCGCTGCCAGCGGCGCTGCTGAAGGTCTCAGCCGGCCCCAGGTGCTTCTGCAAGGCTCTTCTCTCAGTTTCTGGCATTGTAAAGATCGGCTGCCTCAGTCGTCTTCTCTGTTTGGTCAGAAGGAGGCACAGCTGTTAGCCTGTTCTGTTATTCTACGTATGTGAGTGGCATATCGGCACAGTAATACCTGGTATTCAGAGAGATGTGAATTTGTACAGGTGTAGGGGTGTACAGGGGTAGGGGAGTGATGAGATACAAATGAAGGAGGCATTTAAAAAATAAAATACATAAAGTGCATAAAATGATTTTAAGAGAAGCCTTTTCCTTTATGAGTGGTTTACCAACGTAAACCAAGTGCATATTGATTTTTTTTTTAAATCGAGACCCTAGACTCATGTCTGAACTTAATATAGTATATAAAAATAAGCTAAATTAAACACAAAACCATCATATTATTCTCTGTATTTGGTCTCAGGATCATAGAGAAATTTTTGTCATTTGCCTGGTGGAAGTCACTACTTGAGCACCTAAAATTAAAGTTTACTGAAAAGTTAAACAGTCATTTCCAAGTGTCTTATTAAGGGTCAGAGGGAATTTTTCATTTTAGTTTGTTCAACTAGTCCAGTTCAATAACTCATGTGCGCAAAGCTGGGCAAGGCAGGAAAACCCTTCTGTTTCTATCCCGAGGTCAAAATGGGATGTGAATGGATGAGATCTACTACTTCTGAAGTCAGGAAGGAGACAGGGACCATGTGCAGTCGATGCAATGCATTACATGTGGATAGTGCTTTATTTATCTAATAAAATACTTTTTTTTGCATTTAAACAACAAAGTTTTTACATACTCAGAATTTAATAGCATTTTCTTTAACCATAAAAAAACCTTAAAATTCTGCATGTATGTTTTGACTGGTTTTAAATGCAGCTTGATACAGCACACAGATAAAAGGGATAATCACACTATAATTAAGAAATATGTAATTCCCTCTTTTTTAATGTAATAAATGTTAAGAAAAATCTGAAAAAAATAATGCTGAACAAGATACTGTTCAATGTTTGCAGTTTGTGTCTCTTATCTAAATAGAGAATTAAAACTCTTGATATTGATTAACCTTCTGCTAGCCTGACCTTTACAGCAGAACACAAGTTATTTAGATAACCAACATGTTGCATGTATATTGAATAGAAAATAAAAAGCAACTGGATGAAGTAACCATGTGCTTAGCTGTAAAAAAAGATGCAGGTTTACATGTTTGTTTGGGTGTTTTGGGATGGGAAGAGCATTAGTGTGGTGCACTGTCTACACCTGCATGAACTGCAACACAGAATAGACATTTAATAAAGGAACCCATTTATAAAACCTTAAAGATATTTTTCTCTCCTCTCTTAATTTAAAAAAATCAGTTTGCATGTATTTTATTATTTCAGATGTAGGTATCTTATAAGCAGTTTCTCCATTAAAAATATTTAAAAAGAATACATTCTTCTTGCCTTGAAGTTAGGCACATTTTAAAGATATCCAAGAAAATGGAAGCAAACTGTTACTTCATTTGCTTCACGTTAAAAACCTTTATGGTTACCGTACAGCTGGATTTGTTAAACTTGTGCCATAGAGACCAAGCATATAATAAGAATCTCTTTGGCTACAAGGCAGTGTACCCCTTACAGGGCTAAAATGAAAAAGGATTTCACATAAGCAATTTCTCATTACTGATGTCAGATTAACAGAAAGCTTGCCCAAATAGAATACATGAAAATTTGACATAAAGACCTCTGCGACTGTAAAACCAGCTCCATGTTCACTGTATTGTATTCCTATAGCTTCTGTTTTGGTCCTTATGCAAACTTGTTTACCAGTAAAATGTCTAACATTTGCTTTCTAATGAGCCTCATGCAAGACCAAATCATTGATGTTTTAATTTATTGTAAACAATGTTAAAATATTTATTTATCACACAGATACGGCAAAAAGTAGTATGAGGGATTTTAGTTAACATTTGACCTAATAAGCTTTGATTTTTCCTTCCCAAGGCCCTCTAGCTTTTTAGTGATTTTTTTTTAGCTCATTGTTTTACCTTTCCTAAGGATGCTGCTACCTCTTGTCAGCCATCAGGCTGCACTTTCTGCCCGTAAACTGGTGCCTCTTTGGTTTCCAGCTGCAGATGGCTCTTCTTGTTAGGAATCAGTTGGCGAAAGGAGCGAGAGCAGATCCCACAAGAATAAAACGTCAATCTATAAAATATAATTTTTTTTTAGTGTACCATCACTGCCTGACTGGTTCTTCCCCATCAGAGGGACATGGCACCACCTGGGCTCCAGCACTGCCAGAGGGACAGGCAGGACTTCCAGCGACACATTGTCCCTTCGCTTCCCCGAGAAAGGGCAGTGTTTGCTTCCAGTGCCTTGGATGGAAACCCAAGTGCAGCTTCCTTCACTGCCAGAGCTGCTTGTGCATAAAGACACAGGCGGAAGGGATTAAATATCTACTTCTATTCCGAGCTTTTAAGCATGCTTTATCCAAACCACCCGTGCATTTCCAGTGTCATGGTGGTTCGTAGCAACGTGTGCTGTACAGGGTTGGCCTCCGGCCCTATAGAGCCCCTGGGAGAAGTCAGGGGAGCCGCCGGAATTATTCTGAAGCTCAGATTTGCTAGTCTCTCCCCTTCTGCTAAGAACCCACCCAAGCACTCCCCATGTCCTCCAGCCTCCTGCCACACCACCCCCTCTCCAAGTAAGGGCCTCCTTCCTTCCTCTTCCTCCCAGCACTCTGCCTCCCATGAAAAAGAAGTAAGCAAACAACTTCTCTCTTTCCATTTTCATGCTTCTATTTAGTGCTACCCACCTCAAGATGACAGTTAAAATTGAGAAAAATTAACTACGTTAAATCTAAAAGAGTGACAGTTTTTATACTAATACTGTACATTACTGCCCTTTAGAACACCAGTCATACTCACATCTTAATGACTGACCTCACTTGCCCATGGAAGGTGCTTTAAAAAGAAAATGTTGGATATTAGCCAGAAAAACACATCATTGACAGTCAGTAAGACAAAACCCATCACGGTGTTGGTAACACCACTCCGGCCATTACCTAAGCCTTTCCTATGTTCTTTCTATAGCTTGTTTCTGTGTTACTGATGCCAGAGGGGCTTTTTGCATTGTCTTCAATAACAGCTACAGGCTCACAAAGTTAAAAGCTTGACTCTTCTAGCCCTTATTAGCATTTACCATTTTGAATCCTTACAAAAAAAATTCAGTTCCCAAAATACTGCTTTTTGTTACACTACCTAAAATGCTTTGGCTGTTCTCTCACCCGCAGCACCCCTCAGAAGCCTTGGCAGGACCACACGGTCATCATCTGGGGGAGTGGGCCAGAGGAATGTGGGGGAAAATTGCCAGTAGCGAGGTGGGCAGATAGGGGGATTCTTACCCCATGGGGACAAACGCCAGTCAGACCCGATTACCTGCTACTTCTGTTTGGTGCGACAGAGAAAATGTTTCTGCAGAGACTTAATTTTATTCATCTGGAACATACACCTTCTCTTGAAAGTCAGAGGAGGTAATTCTTCAAGGAGGCTTTCCCTGGCAAGCAGCTGAATTAGATCAGGACTTTTGTAACAGGTGAAAATGCTCTCTGGAGACATTATACAATTGCTCATCCCTAGAAAGATTAAGGAGGCATCGACTTTTCAGAATGGGAGGAAGAGAACAGCACAGGGGTTTCTTGTAGTAGCTTGGTACATGCTTGTCAGGTGTGGCAGTGGAAATGATTGCACCAGAAGATTATAGATACGTGGGTAAGGTACAGTTTGCAACTGAGATGCAAGCTTTGCAGACTTAAAATAGATTCTCATCCTTGCACAGTATTTTAGCTGGCTGAGAGAATTGCCTTAAAATTAAACACTGTCACAAGGAAATGCCAGTTAACACCAGCCTATAAAAGACAGTATGTGCTGGGAGCTGGGCCTGGCCTCAACTGATTCAAGGGGGGTTCTCAGTATTTATATATGTAATCATATACAGAGCTAACTATATGCTGCAATTGCTTCCATAATAAAATCCTTTGGGATGCCTTTTCTAATTGTATTAACTAGGAATCTTTATCTTATTAGCCTTTCCCTTTTGTATGACTTAAACATGTTAGAGTATGATTTGACAGCAGTCTTAGTACGTGGGTAGGTGAGAGTTAGAGTCTGAGTATCTTACACTGTGGGAACTTACTCCAAGGAGATAATTGCAGCGCTATTCAGTGCAACCCCGTATATTAGAATCTGGCTCAAAATGTTCCGTGCTCTGTAGATACAATAGGATGACAGCTATAAATACTCTTCAGGCTGTGCTAAAGGACAACAAACAGTAAATTGACGATGGTTAGTTATTCTTGAATGCAACTGTCACAGTTAGACAGTTTATTCTGCCACTCTGACCACAGACAGAAACTTTTATTGTATGGAATTTTCAGTTTCTTTCTACTATGAAGTCACACATCTTCGGCAAGCTGTTTGTGCCTGTCTACAGCATAGAAAAATGCTTTTAAATCTTTTAAACTAACTGCAAGAAATTTGTTCAAACATTGTCTGTAAAATTTCTATTTCAGCTTAAGGACTGAAATCAGCATTCTTGTTAGAATATTTTAGATTCTGTTATCAAGATTTTGGGAACCAAAAATTACAGTACTCATCTCATTTCAAAGCATTTAGGCCCTGGTACAGCAAATAGTACTCATAAGCTGTTAACTTTAGGCAAAATAATTGTTATGTTCAAGTCTATAAGGCCTCTGTGCTTAAAATTTAGCATGTGTCCACCATGCTTTATTGGATAAGGGCCTTGCACAATGAGGGAAACTTATTACCTTCTGTGAAAAGATTTTTCTGTATTTCAGTGACTTGTGGTGGGGCTTGCCATAGCAGAAAACAATACAAAAAAGGTGTGACAGGCATTTGCTGTTTGGGATATAAGTAACAAAAACAATGTGCAGCACTGACTTGTTTGGTCTTAAATTGAGTCCTTCTGTTTGGGAACTCTGTCCCGGTCTTACTCGTGTATTCACCTGCTGCACTCAGGATTCATCCCCCTAACCAACACCTACCCACTGAAGCCAATAGTGCTGTTGAAATGTGGAGAGCTCTTTGGTCGAGGACAATTATTGGGCACTGGTTCAAGACTGTGACTATTTAAAAACATAATTCTGCAGTTCTGCAAGGAAACTTGGACATGCCAGTTTAGAAGGGTTCTGAAGAAGAGCTTGCAAATAATTCGTCTTCCTCTGCAACTGCCCTCGCCCCCCCATCCGAGCAGTTCAAAAACCAAGATTCAAGTCTCCACAACTTTTGTTCTGTGTAATTGGCAACACTCCAATTTGAGCAGTGGGTGGGGTGCAGATTTGAACAGGGGCGTAAGAGTGTTCAGCCAAAAGCAACGGAGAAATTAGGAAAATAGGTACCGTACCATGGTGCAGGCTTCCCCTACTCTCAACCACATACTCTCCAGGGGTCAGCTCTCCTTGATAGCAAGCAAGTTCATTCCCATGGCCACAGTCAGTGTTCTGCCTCTCACCAAAATTGCCAGCTAGAGCTATTGGAAAAAAGTTAAAAAAAAAAAAAAGGGAAAAAAAAAGGATCAATTCTAATGAACACAGTAGTTTCGTTAACATTTACAGCTTATTAATACTCTAAAACACTGAACTGCCAGGAAGAATGTCAAATTAGTGTCAGCCAATCAGTGCTATTTCCTGAGATATCACCCCTGGGAGGAACTGGATGGGGAATTCCCACCTTCTTTCACAGAACCACCTTTGCTGTCCCCTCCATGCCCCCTGGATACATTGGATATCTCCTTTTGCTGTCACTCTTTTTGGGGGGCTCTTCCCTCTCTCCTGCAGGGAGCAGGTGGAGAACTGGGATGGCTCTGCCACGGAGGCAGCTGACTGGAGCAGCCACTAGGGCCAGAACATGCATTTAAGACCTGGCCCAGGGAAGGGTCCTTGAAAGCACAAGGGGAGCAGGGAAGGAATGAGGTAGATTATAGCTCTGCATCACAGGGCAGCCTGCCCCACATTCGGGATCCCTAGCATGCTCGGTTCCTCCCGAACTTATCAGCATTCAACAAAGTCAGTGGAGAGATCAGTACCAACTTCTGCATGCAGGATGGGTGCTGTCACACCTTGCTTTACCCTCGCCATTCAGGGTTCAGTTTGCTCAGCAGCATGCAGGGAGTTTTCAGATTTCAGGTAACCTCTGACTTACATCAGGGAGACATACACTACAGTTATAAAAGCAAAGCATTTTGAGTGTATTCCTAAGATGTGAAGGAAAAATCAGTGGAAATACAGAGGGGTTCAGATCTGCAGCCTTTAGAAATTTCATCTCTTTGATCAAATAGGTAGAAAACTGTCAGACATCTCTGCTTTTCCCATTCCTGCGGCTTCCCCATTTGGGAGCACCAAAATGCCTTACAAACTTTTTCAAATTGAACCTCAATGCAAATTGGGAAGAGGGAGGTGGTGGTACCACTAATTGTCCCAGTTTCCCACCCCAGGAAATGTGAGGTGGCTGTGCAGCAGCATGACCTGGTGGTGATCAGACAGTGAGTCAGTGGCAGGGCTGGGAAGAGCACTCACAGCTTTTTTTCCTCTTTCTTGTGCCCTGACTCCAAGCTTTTTCCACGTGTGGCTTGTTGCAAATCAGTCATGGTTAGAAAAGTTATCCAGGTTGGATGGGACTTTGAGCAACCTGGTATAGTGGAAGGCATCCCTGCCTATGGCAGGGCAGTTGGAACTAGAAGATCTTTAAGCTCCCTTCCAACCCAAACCATTCTATGATTCTATTTCATATTTCTTCTCCCTCAGTCAGTCCCAGAGACAGCTTGCTCGATAAACAGAGCAGGATTCTTCCGACTGACAGGACTGCCAGGTCAAAGAAGGGTAAAAACCAATCCAGCTTTCTTTTCTCCCATATTCCCCAACCCTCACTGAGAGTGAAGGAAAGCAGGGCTCAAAAGCCTGCCTTTCTCTAGCTGCGTTGGCCTCTCTGCTTTCCAGAAGGCAGAGGAGAAATCTGCCAGAGGCGGCAGACAAAATATCCTGAGAGAACAGTACGAAAAAGAGCTTGTTCCATGGCCCTCCTGCTTTAGGCATCATGCAATATTTTGGAGATAACCTATTCTCAACTTGAATTTGATAAGGCTTTGATTTTTTTCTTCTCATTCTCTTGACAGCATGTATTGAGGTAAATTTTATCTATTTGTAAACACTTTTTTAAAGGGTGAATTTTAAAGTCCCCTATAGATATTTATAAGGGACCTTGACCATAGGCTTAGGTTTGATCTGTGGATGTCACTGAGAGCTTTGTCTTTCGGTTCAGAGAAAGACAACTTAAATGCATGAGAAAGGAAAAAAAAAAAGATGATGGCCTTGATTCTGCATTACTGAACACGCACTTTTTCTGACTTCATCACGAGCAGAATGAGATCTGATTAGGGGCAGGGGGAGATGCTGCAGAGACCTGATCCAGCAAAACACTTCAGCACATTTTCATCTTTAAATGTATAAACAGTCCCACTGAAATCTAGGAAATACTTACGTGCTTAATGTTAAGTATTCACTTAAGTGCTTTGCTGGATCAGTACCAAAATGATTATTTACAAAGTGCTGTCAAATACATCAGACAGCAAGAAAATACTTTTTTCTGATAAAATCCTTTGGCTCAGAATATCCTATGCAACTGCTCAGAATTGCAGCAAATAACATTTTTCAGATAGATAGGGGACATTCCATTAAAAACTTTCTCTCTACACTCAAAATTAACAGCTGTTCCTTTGTTTTGTTTCCTGAAAAAAATTCAACACCGGGTGATCTTTAAGAGCACAAATCTACAGCCATTGAGAGCTCAAATGTTATCTTACTCCCGTGGAGCTTGCCAGGAGCAGAATCAATCATTTTTCACCATTAATCTCTAGTAAAATAAGGCCGATAGCACACAGTTCAACAGTTTTGCTTCCACTCATTTGAGGCAAGTTGCAGGCATAATCCATTAGCCAGTTGCTTACAGTATTATCTTGATTGTACTACTTCTTTTGTGCTATCCCAGCTACAAAGTGATTAACCTATTTATGCTATCGCTGCAGAAGACGTGCTTTATTAATATCCCATAAATGTTAAAATAATGAAGTCCTTTCCAACCACAGTAGCCTGAATGGGAAAATTAAGAAGCATTCTTGCGGTACATTTGAAATAATGGCAAATATTAAAAAAGAATCTAGAGCACAAATGGCATCCCGCGCTCTGCCTAGGGCAGAGGCAGCTTGAACAGCCAAAGGCACTTCCAGCCTTGGTGTGAGTGCTTGTGCATGTGTGTAGTTGAACTTGTTACTGTTCTCACCTAATTATGACAGGAAAGCAAGGATTCAGTGGCAATGAAGGCCACGTTATTTGGGGGAAAGAAACATGCAAGTAGGTAAGAGAGATCTTATTTGTACCTCTTCCAGATGCTGTCGCTGAGGGAACCACGATGTGAGCTGATGGGTTATTAGGCTCCAAAGAGCTGGTACAGCAGACAGCCTCCGAGACCTCCAACCAGTCAGCACCTACAGACAGTAACAAGGCAGAAATCTGTAGGAAACCAGGCTTCATTACTCCTACCACCCACAGCTTTTCCTCATTATTTGACTGAGTCTGTTATTCTTAGATTGCCTAGTGCTACACAGAAGTAGCACATCTGTTAAAATTTTAAATATTTTGGCCATTTGTGTCAAACCTGGACTGCTAACTTTGCCTTGTCACATAGACGTGTGAGTTTGTGTAGGCGGGTTAAGAGGCTTTAAAAATTGTCTTTGCAGATGGGTGCAGAAAGTGTTTTCACTTTCCTCTATTTTAATTCTGAATGGTAAGAATGTCTTACATCTCTTCTTGCTCAATATGTTGCATCCTTCTGATTTAGGATCACAGGTTGCTTAACTCTCCCCTGTACCTCTCCTTGATGTCTAACACTCATGCTGCTTTTACCCAGGAAAGCCCAGACTTCACATGCTCCTGGGAGAGGAATTGCCTGGTTCCTTGCTGCTGCCTTCAGTGAGTTTTGATCATGTCTATGGCAGAGATTAGTGAGAGTATCCTGCTCTGTCCATCAGTCACCCTGCATACCTTGTCCCAGCAAGGGGGCGGAATTGATTGAGCATCATTACCTCTCAAGAAGAAAGCACTTAGGAGAAGATGAGTTTGATCAATTCAAGGCATGCAGCAAGATCTGCCGGCCGGTCCCTGCCCAGGAGTGGCATCAGGCCAGCGCCAGGTTGCTCAGCAACCAGCCGCATCCTTGCAGAGAAAGCAGCAGACCTGAACAGTGGCTTTCAAATGCCTTTGTTCACATGTTCTGAAACAAATCTTGCTTTAAATACAGGACTAAGCAGATGTCTCAGGTAATATTTCTGGAACAGTTACAATCACCTGAAATGTTATTCTTCTCTTTGCCCAAATTCATCCCTGTCACCTCCAAAGAATCACTAACGTATCTTCCTTCTCTCACAAATTGGAGATGGATTTTCAGAACAGCGTTTTCATGCACCTTAATGAAATGACTGAAGTGCTTGGTCCATTTGATCAAAGGCAATCATTGCAGTGCTGAGAACTTTAAGAAACTTCATTCCTAATGAAACACACATTTGTACCATTTATCATGTCTTACACAATGGCATTTTGGGCAGAGTTTGAAGTTCCTCAGTAGCTGGGGAAGTAATACATGCGGTTGTGACTTCTAAGTTCCTATATGAAATCTGGTCCAAGGCAGCACTGCTCACAGATCCATTTTCCCAGTGTACAGCTGGGAGAAGCCTGGGATAAGGCCACTTCCATTGCTGGACAGGGATGACCACCTAAGGTGAGATACCAGAGGCTGATGGAGATTCATTGATTCCACTGAAGTCCATGGGTGCTTTGCTGCTGCCTTCAGCAGGCCAGCGTTTCATCCAGGCTTAAATACACAGTTGATGTTAGGTTGTAGCTGCTTGTTTGAATACTCTGAGGATCTCAAGGAAGCATCAGAACATTTTCCTTTATCTGAAGTTTCTAACATTACTGGTCTTTATCTCATCTTAGCAGGCACAGCTTTTCCTCAGTATGTCTCGGAGGTTGTTTTAAGTTCTTATTTCCAACACTGCTGTTTAAAGACCCTGTAACATATCTAAAGAATATCATAGAGGAAAGATGCATCATGGATCATCTAAGAGTGTGATTGAGGGGATTAGGTTGTGTCAATTGTAGTATGAGCTGCTGTGGGAAGGAAATTGCCCACTGGAAACTTCAGTAGAACTACATATCTGTATCACATTGTTACAATATAGGTCACAAAAACTCTGATGCAATGTCCTAGAAGTGTAAGACTTTGCACAATTTACTTCATAAGCGTATTTTCACTGCTAATTGGACACTGAGCAGGAGTCCATTATTTCATCAGATAAATATACTGTGTGACTGAAGTAGTTTAACGCGTCCTAGATCTTTATTAAAATTTGAGGCAGTGTGATACACTTACTCCTGCACTAACGTATTTTGCCTTTCCTGAAACTCTGAATAGCAGCACACACAGACTGGAGCACTGGAAGCAAAACCCAGCTCAGGACAGAGTTGATCACTGCTCCAGGTGGCTGGAATGTTTCTAAGGAGGAGTGGCGACTGAGGACAGCTATACAGATCCACTATCACAGAGCCTGCTGATAACACAACCGTTAGACAGCAAGACACTGCAAATCTCCCAAATGCTACGACAATGTATTTAAGCTGCATGTGAGCAGAACTGATTTTTCAGATTTTTTCCCTTTAGTCGTCTTATCCATCCTTCTTTCTGAAAAATCTTTGCCCAGGCAATTTGTGATCCAGACATCAGTAAGCCAGAGACCAAATGTGCAAATGCAAACTGCTCAATTGTTAAATCTATCTATGCACACTGCACTGAGATAACCTGCATCACTCCCATGCCAGTTTTAAGCCATTTCTCTTGAATCTTGAGTTCTCTCTAGAGTGTCCCCATCTACTGTCTTTTCTGAGCTCCCTGCCTCCCTTAACTGAGCACAGAGCTTTTCCTGCAGAGCATTGCATGAGCTGGTATGAAAACCACCCTTTGTCCCTTACACAGCAAGGCAAGCTTGTGAAGTGGATAGTTTCTGTCTGTTGTCTTCTGCACCATAAGTAGCTCCTTTGCTGACTAATACACACCCTGGGGCACTGACCTGGAGGCAGATGCAAGGAGGCTGGAGGAGCTGAGCAGCTGCAACTGTATTCCATACTGCAGACCATGCAGCATCCTGGAATAACAGGCAAGGTGGATCAGATGTGTCCTTGGGCTTGCCCTGGTCAGGTAAATCCAGGCCTGGCTGGTGTGTACTGCTTATGTGCACTTTCTGAGGAACTGCTCTGACTCTCTGGAATAAGGAAGAAGCATGCTTGTGTAATAAATTAAAAGGAAAACTAGAATAGTGCAATCCTAAAGGAGACAGTAGAGATGAAAAGTATTTGGCAAGGGAAACCTCACTTAGATGACTTGGAAAAGAAAGCCATAAATAGCAAAATAGTTGTAACACACAGGTGTGGAGGGTTGTCTCACCCTCTCCACCTTTCATTTTTTTTACAGTTACTAAGTGCAATGATAGGAAAAATGCCAGCTAGTCTGCAGGAGAGCTATTTGCACACAGCACTGACACATCTGGGCAACAGCTGTGTCAACTGTTTCTCACCCCACCCCACCTATTCTGAAGGGACATCCCACTGAGGGTGACATGACAGTGAAGACCACCACAGCTGGTCTGAACGCAGCTTCTTTGTGTGGAAAGTGAAAATGATGGTGGTTGTTTATTAGACCCACTTGTGATGATGAGTTTGTGGTAGGGTATCTGTTCACCAGAAATAGTACTTACAGTCATGTGTCTCCACTGACCAGGACTGGATGGACAGCATCCCAGTGGAGACCTCAGGTTTCACCTGCAGATTGGACAGAAAAAAAGCATGTTGTGTTCATGTACGAAAGGGAACTGTCTCTGGGTCAACCACTGCACTGATGCCATAGCTATTGCTTGCTGTAAGTAACAACTTCCTTGAAGTTCCTATTGGTCTCAAGTCTTAATTTTTTAAATTTTCTGTAGCATAAGAAATACCAGAATGCAGCAGGGTAATGTGCTTCTCATGGATTGAGGCTCTACAACCTAAAGATTGTAACTGAATTCTTCTCATGCTGCACAGCAAATTGTGCAGTCTATAATGTAGGTATCCTGAGGTGATACTACATAGAAAGAATGAAGAAATCTAAGGATGGTAAAGATCAGTGAGGTGCAGGTATAGATAGATTGTCATAAAAAGATGTAACAGATTTTGTCCCGCTAATAGTAATACACTATTGACTTACAATCTCTATACGGGTAGTATAGAGTCTCCAAAGTGTCTCCAGTGAATCAAAATAAAGAAATCTTTAGGTGCAGGAATCTGAAGTGACTAGGACAGATGTAGCACAATATCTTACCCTTAACAGAGGTGAGAGTAATTTAAGAAAACTCTGAGAGGCTGGATGTGTTTATGTTCACCAAGTGTTCTTTTGCAGTACAAAAGTAACCTGCTGGTGAAACAGGTTTGCAGTGATTTGCCTCCTACGGCCCTTCAATTAGTATTGAAAAGTTTTGGCTTATAGTACAAAATGATGTTAGTGACATCATTACAGGGCAGTAAATCCTGGCATAAGGAGGCAACAGAGACTTCAAGCCTTTCTGCATCCTGAGCAGTATTTCTAGAATACTGCTCCCATGGGGAGAGATATGTTGTGTTTATTTCTTAGGCTTTATCTTTGCTGCTCCAATTCCAGCCTTAACAGCACACATAGATGTGTGCACATGCACACACACAAGCATGCACTGGAGTTCTTTCAGCCCATGTGAATGACAAGAACCCAGAAAATGAAGATGTATGCATGCGTATGCATTACAGGAGACAGCTAGATCAGACAAAGCGCTTTGTTTCTAGGTTTCTGTTTATCAGTAAATCTCATACTGTCTGTACAGAATATGTCTAAATCTGGAGACTCAGTAGCACTTTCCATCTCCTGGGTCTAGCTGCCCAGTTTAGCAATGTCTTAAGCCCACAGCAGGACAAGGCTGGTGCATGCAGTGCCCTACTGCCAGCATCCTTTTGCCCTGGAAAGGCAGCTTGGGTGCAGGAGCCAGGTGGGTTCCTGCTCCAAATAAGAAAACTGCAATGCCAGGCACTGTAGGGCACACCTGCCTTGTAATGCACCAAGCAACCAACATAGCAAGAACCATACGATTAGCAAGACTGTACAATCAATACTTGCTCTGATATATGGTTGAGTAGTATCTTACTAGGCTTTAAAATGTTATGAAATCTCAGGAAAGGCTTTAACAGTCAAAACCAGCATTCTCAAGTTCAAGTCTTCAATGCTAGGTTTGCATTTGAATGGCCACAGTCTTGTCCTATACTGGGAATGGAGGTAAGGAAAGCTGTTACTGGTTACCACCCTTCTCTTACCCTTTGGTGGACTGAACAGAGAACAGAAATGCTACAAAGTGGAGTGTTGGTCTGTGCCTTGCTCAACCAATGACTGACATTTATTGACTTTAAAATTTTACATAACTGTACCTGGAACCATATTGCCCAAAGCCTTCTTTTTAGACATGAGTATTGTTCATCATGTGATGTTCTGGATACTTTCATAAACTGTTGTTGCAAGTTCATTTGGGGAGTCTTTTTGTGCTTGTAAATTATTGGCAGATGTCTCATTTTTCTGAAACGTCAAGAAACTGGCAGCTTTACTAATAAAATTAAAAAAAAAAAGAAAGAACATTGCTGCTGTTGTTGTTACTGTAGCTCCCTATTAAACACGAAAAGTTTTCACTACTTGCATATATTTGTATTCTGGTTTTTTTCAGTTTTTCCCCTAAAGAATCTGGCCTTCTGATATCAAGCCCTATTCTGAAAGCAGAGACTAGAAATGCCATCTCTGTCCAGTCAGGTTTTGAAATCCTGTCCTATCCTCGCTGTAGAGAGACTTCACTAGCCTAGTGTCCACCCCTCCCCAGAAAGCGTTGCTCGTTAGCAGATTTGTTCTATAATTGCCATTCTTGTGACCAGTCAGCTGCCAGTTTGCAATCCCCCTCCCCTGTACATACTGCAAGCTGCTGTCTTTTTACCGAGTGAAGGGAAGCTTCATGGTATTGTTTCTTGTGCCTTTACATCAAGCACCAGATTCCATTCCTGGTGTCTGGTCTCCTCTGCTTCCCCTGAAGCTGGGAACATTTGCCGTGGTTGGCTGGAAGGGTGGTGGGGAAGCCGTGTCTTTGTAGCTCTGCTAGTTCCTGCAGAGCAACACTTTGCCTATTTTGATGAATTTTATTTCATGTTTTTTATTCCATCTAGACACAGTTGTAATCCTTCAAAAATAAACTGATGCAGTGTCACGTTCTAACCTACACAGAGTAGCCTGAAATACTAACTTTCTGGTCTTGTTTGTGCCAAACAAGGAACTGTCACTGAGCCACAGAGAATATAAAACTGTTGTTATATAATCTTCCTTGCAGCAGTTCAGCCTAGGCATGTAACGAAGCTGGTCCAGCATATCAACACACACTTGAAATTTCTTTCAAGCTGGTACATTCTGTGTTCCCCTGAAGCACGTACTCTACAGTGTCCATCAGTTTTGCTGAAAGCAAAGCCTTTTGGATGTGTTACAAATGTGAAGCCAGCTACATGGATTTAGAAGAGCTGTCTTGCTGGAGGATGAATATTGTGTTTGTAAATCTGCAGCAGAAAGCTAGGCAAAACATCCATGTTATAGAAAACACAGCTTAAAAGGACAATGGGTTTCCCTTGCATGAGAATCTCTGTCAGTTGTCTGACAACTTTGTTTATACTATTTTCTGGGACGCCAAGAGTTTCAACCAATTATTTAGTGCTTCCTTCCTCTTTACTAGTGCTGCTCGCATCAGCTCCCCGGGGCATCTGTTTTCCTGCTCTATTAGACAAAATCCTATTTGGTGTTAACAAAATAAAGTAAAGTAGAAACAAACCAAATGTGTAGTCTATTTTAAATTCATTGCCACTATTCAGGTCCTGTCTCACAACTGATCTTTGAGTACCTTAAATCTGTTCTGTCTGCTGCACATGATCTCAACTGAGTTGGTCATCACATGGTAGTAAAAAATCAAACCCAAAATGTTCTCAGCCTTTTCAGCCTGGGAGAAACAAGTTTAGAAGAAATACAAAAAGTGAATGTCCCAAAGATGACAGTAAAGCCAAACCCCTTGATGTCCACAACTTTACCACAAGAAAAGGGAAAGGCAAATGCCTGTACAATTTTTGGCGGCCAAAGAACTGAGAGATAAACTAGCAGGCTGCTCTCCTTTTTTCTTTTAGTGGTGGTTAGTCCTTCTTTTCCCTTTTTTGATCTTCCTAGGTCTGTAAGAGGACTGCAATAGGACTGTAATACCTCGATGGCCTCAATGCCTTCAGGGCATTGTGCTTTTTATAAAACAAGACAGTTCTGCATAGTTATCCTGGTGCAAGCAGTCCAGCTGCTGTCCTTGTACTCTGCACTGCACTCACGTGTGTCAGATGCTTTTGTCTCACAGGCACAGAAGTGTAATCATCCTGCTGTGTATCCAGTGGAGCTCTTAAGATTCTCCAGCCCTAAAATTTAGTTGTCATAAAACTGGACCTGAGTGCAATGAGAAAACTGATCTGAACAAACGAGAATGAGGCTGGTTTATGTATAAATAATCCTGTTAGACCTGGAAATACAAACACATCTAGTATTAGATCAATAAGACGCATGACAAACAACAAGGAAATTGGAATTCGCCATTTTTACTTTCCGGTGTAACTGATACGCAAAGAGACAACAAAGGCTGGGAAGGGAACTCTGAGAATGAGATTTCTGCACATCTTTGAGCGTCCACAATCTTTTGCATTCTGAAGTTTGTGTAAAGCCCAAACCATCTATACTTTTTGGTTGAATCTAGCCAGGCCTGAAGAATTAGAGACCTGATCCAAAGAAGGAGGAATCAGAGTGTGTAACAGTGCTGCAGATAAGTTTGAAGTCTTATCCATATCTTCTTGGGAAAAAGATTTAAGAGCTCAGAAAAACTATGATCTGAAAGGAATCACACTTTCACCAGTGCAAGAGCAAATATTTAAAGTCCTGTTGAAAAATCCCAGTGTGTCTCAAAGGTATTGAGTGGGCCAATGCAGTATTTCCAATTCAGCTTTTTCCCTGCAAAGAAAGTCTCTTTTGAACAAACTATCTGCTCTTGTTACAGATCTCAGTAACGATACTACAAATCCATATTAGCTGTCCATTGGGTAATATGGGACATGTTGCTTCCATGCTGTCTTATCTATCTGTCTATCTGCAAGAAGGTGCCAGGTCCTGCCTCATGTTTACTGACTGATTGCTGCCTTCATTGTGTTGACTAAATTGGCAAAGTGAAATACAACTCCTTATCCAGCTTTATCTTCCTCTCAGACATGCAAGAACGTTTTGCATGCAATCAGTTTCAGGGAATGCTTCCAGTCATTTTTAAGGGTGGAACCTTACTGATTTTGGATGAAATTGTAAATTTTGAGAGGAAAATGGGGGACCAACGGCTGCAGACACTACAATATAATAGTAAATAAAACAAAAGAAGTTGATGAAAGAATCGCAAACACCCAACAGAGAAAAGACACCTTCCATGTCAGCTCTGCCCTTTCTTAGAATGGTTAGGGTGTTGCTATCTTGAAAGAGCTGTCTTTTCAAGTAGAAAGAAAACTCCTTTTCCTCTGCGTAATATCACTGGCATAAAAGACAGACTTCCCTCTATAAAGTTCCCCAGTCCCAATGCCTCTGTCAACAACTCTTCCTCTGGAACCAAACTCTGGTAACAGTCAAGCTGGAAGACATGAGCACTTTCTACGGCAAAGCATCATGTCCTGGCCAACATCCACTTGCTCTGTAAAACAGGAGGGTCCAAGGATGTGCAAGAATTCTCCTCAAAACTAGAGTCACTCTTGCATTTAGGTCCATGGTCTTGGGTTTCTAATTTAATAGCTTTTTATTTTGAACTCAGGTATCTTGCACACTTCAGTGATGCACTGACCAGACAATCCATCATGGTGCTGACTGCTCATGCAGTACTGAGCTGCCTGACTTCTTCCTCTCTTGACAAAAACAACTCCTTTACTTTCTTTACAGCTGCAAAAGGTACTGGCAGCGCTGCTGGTATTTGTTTCTTGCATCTGAGCAGGTGAAGGGAGAAAAAGGGCAAAAACTTGGTCTCTGTGACTGCTTCCTACATTTGTTCCTCATTTGGACAATATGTTGCGAATGGCTCATTTCCTGTGATTCCTGTCACTAGATCTACTTCAAATGTTGCGGTGGCTAATGAGGCTAATAAGGCTTTTACCCTCACCAGAAGAATGAGGAAACATAGTAATTATAAATTAACTCAAAAATTAAAAATCCTTTAAACAGGCTGCCAGCCAACAGGTAGGTAGACAGGTAGCTTGTAGATGTAGACAGGTAAATAGATAGACAGGTAGGTGAACAGACAGATCTACAGACAGGTAAGATTTTAGCATCTAGGGTCTTCCCACCCTTTTCTATAAAGCAGTCCGAGACATGGATAGAAAAATGCTAGTATAGAGATTATTTCAGCAGATGGGTCTTGAATCTGCAGCTACACATGCTGCAGTGGAAGTTTCTCTCCAGATTTCTAGCCACTGAGCTAATGTAATGTGTATTTAGGCATATGACTCTAGGCACATAATGTATTGGAAATAATGGCCTGTTTTCCTTGAGATTTTCAGAACTACACTGTTCTAAAGATACAGTTTCTCGTGAAACAAAAAAGAGTTCTTTAACTTTTGCAGAATTTAAATAAAATGTATCTTGAAATAAGTATCAGTTTACTCTTAGTCTAATTAAGTTATTGGGGTATAGCTGACAGAAGAATTTATTGTACTCTGATTTTTTTAATTTTTAAAAAGAAATAAAGGCAGGTTAGAAACAGGTTTGTCTCAGTCAAATCCATTAATTTAAGTAAGCTCTTCTGTCTGACTATTCAAAGTCTATAAAGATGATTTTGCATGAATGTTGTTTAAAGATACATTATGAATACCTGGAATACAACTCTAGCGCAGAAAATAATGATGATTTTAGGATGAACACGTAGGAAGACTTTTAATTTCCTCATAAATTGCCAGCCTGTGTAGGCTGGTAACAACAGGGAATGAGCAGGCAACACTGAGCTGTGATTGCAGTGGCTGCTAGAACTTCATGTCCAGAACCTGGTTGTGTCTCCTTTACAGCCGTTCACACCCAGCTCTGCCCATTCGACAGAGCTGACCATGCCCAACACAGGACCCCACCCTGCTGTCTCAGAATCATTCATTCAGAAAATGGCATATTAATACCTAATACGTGATGCCTTAACCTTCATTTTAATTTAGCCTTGTGCTGAGGTCTTATGCCAGAATTTGCATGTGTTTTAAAGCCTCAGTTTTGTTCACTGCCACTTTATATTTTTGTTTATACTGTCTTTTATGCATCCAATCACTTTTGTTTCTGCTGCTGTGGCTGGAGAACGTTACACAGTGTTCCTTGTTCAGTCCATCTCACAGTCACAACATGTGGGAGCTGTTCAACAGTCAGTGTGCAGCCATGGTGAAGAAATAAGGGCAAAATCCATTTTTGTAGATTGTGTTCCACAAAAACACCCCCAAACCTGTCCATTTGGGTTCCTTGAGAGAGAAGTGTTGAAAAGCCACATTTGAACTGATCTCATAAAGCCTTCTGGAAGAAAGATCTGCTATTGCC
Source organism: Haliaeetus leucocephalus (assembly GCF_000737465.1). Taxonomy (NCBI): domain Eukaryota; kingdom Metazoa; phylum Chordata; class Aves; order Accipitriformes; family Accipitridae; genus Haliaeetus; species Haliaeetus leucocephalus. The sequence goes on along the minus strand of NW_010972776.1, from coordinate 591,900 downwards.
ACAACCCTGTGGGAAAGGCAAAGGTGCTTATTAAATATAATCATAATTAAGGAGTTGGGTATAAAGCAAGATCACCTCTTAAGGCACACAGGTTAGAGACAAGGTCCAAAGTAAAGCAAAATGGTCTCTGACTCTTTCCAGTGTTTTGACATAATTACAAATCACCTGTGAGAGGCATGGACCCTGGTGGGCTCTCCTCTGCCACTACATGATTCAGCAATGGACTTTGTCAGAACAGCATTTCAGCACCAATGCAATGCATGTCTGTGAGTGTGTGCTCTCAGGCCAGTACTCTTTAAGCCACTACAATCAACTTGCATTGTTGGAGAAAAGAAATTTGAGTATGATGTAGGTGGGAAACGTAAAAGAATAGGACTTTTCTATTTCCTCCACCCTCTGATCTCAATCAAGGATCAAGTACACGGCTTAGGCTAAACAGGATCTGAGCAACTTCTTGTTTCAGAAAAATTCCAGGAAGGGTTTGCCTAAACTAGCTGAGGAGCTCCTTCTGTCCCCTGAAGGACAGATAATTTCTGGTGAGAGTTCAAGCAGCTAAAAGTGATTACCAGCTTGCTAATGGTAATTCAGAAAAAGCCAGCTTATATAATGCAACAAGATGGGATTTCTGTTGTCTTGAAAAATCAGTTTAGACTATAATTACAAGGAGGAAATTTCTCTGAGATTAGTGAACTTCAAGGCTCTAGGAATACAAGTTCAAGAACTATTAATAGCATCATGTAGTTTTGGTACTTAACAAATAATAATTAAAATCATCTACAGCCAAGCAGATATTTTTTAAAAGACATTCACAAAAAAAAATCTGAAGGTTTTTCTAGGGTTTGACATAATAAGAGAATTTATATAACCAACATTTTAATCAAAATCAACAAGAACTATGGGGATTTTTAGCTTGCTAAGAATAGTTATTTCACTAATATTTTCTGGGCCAATATTGATTACAAAGGGGACAAAAAAGGAGGATTTCCTCCCCCATTTCTTAATAAAAGCTACTTTCCTTTGTGTGAAAGATTTCAGTCAGAAGAAAAGTAATCACCACAGTTGCTTCAGCAATGTTCATAACTGGTATGATTTATTTAGAGTTAGTTCTTAAATATTTATTTGTTTATTTATTGCATAAATTATGCATAAACCTAGGACATAAGCATCTGTGGTTCAGAACAGATGTTCTTCACAGTTACAAGTTTGCTGAGAGCAGCTCCTTTCTCAGCTTTTACACCAGGCAATGAACTGCTTCCAAACTTCATGATGGCTCTTGCCTGAGCTAGCACTTGAGTCTGCAAAGCTGTGGCAGCTTTCAACAGCTGGGAAGACACAAAGAAAACATCCACATGTGGACAGAATCTCAGATTCACTCTAAATAAACTGACATCACTGTGTTCCACGTCCTTGCCAAATCATGTGGCTGTGATTCCTCCTCAGCCTTAAGCTTCTTCGTGTGGCTCTTCCAGTGGCTCAGCGTGACTACAGTATTTGTCCTGTGCCATCATGTATAAAGACAGTTTCACTGTCTAGTTTGTTTTCTTTTTCACCTGAACTTCTATTCAGTGATTATTTCTGAGGACCACTAGATTGACATCAATCTTATTTTCATCTTCCATTCTTCCCCAAGGCATAATTAAGCTCATTCACCACTGTTCAGTTTAAATCTAGATTCAAGTATCAGGCACTGGTTGCATAGTATCCTTGAGAGTCCATTTGGTAATTACCCATCAAGCTTAAGAATTAATGTTGTCAATGTTGGAAGCAATTGCTCTAATGCTGTCACTCTTTGGCAGCCTCATGACCTACAGAGGGATGGTGTTCAGAAACTGGAAATTGAGTTGGTTTTCTATACTATTCCCTTTCCTTTCTTGTATCTGAACCATTCCTGTTGCTCCCACTGTATTTGCAACAAATACTTTATACTTTCTCAGCTGTGGTTTGATCTGTGGCCTTTTGTAAATTTTCTTATCAGGTGTATCTCTTAGCACCTTTCACATGCAGAGCACTATGAAAATAAACCCTAATTGACCTGCAAAACTTCCTTGTAAGGTTGGTGAGCTTTCTGATCCTTCATCTACCCATGATGAAGTTCTCTGTTTTCTCAAGCTCATAAAAAAATCAATGTCAGAATCAAGGTTAAAACTCAAAAACCCTTAGCTCCAGTTCCTGGGATCTGACCTCGCTCGTCTCCCAGAAAACCTCTCCATTCAGTTTACAACTGGCACATTGCATGATCCATTCCTGCCCACATCAACAACTACCAGGAGACTGTAACCCCCTTCCTGTTCCCACTCCATCAAGGAAAAGGCTGCAGGTATGCAGCAATGCTGGGTACAGACTATTCCTGCCTGCAAAGGTGGGAGTTTTCCCCGAATGTCAGAGGGAGCTTTTCAGCTTAGTATGAAATGTCCTTGTTGAATTCTACATGCTCTGGAGTGGGCATCTCTTATTTGCACTAAGAGTCAGTATAATTACCGTCCCTGTAAACAAAGAGTTTAATACACTGAGGGGAATTTACTTAACTTGGGCCATGGCAGATTTATAGTTTTTAAATGGAATGCCAGAAGGTTGTTGGCACTTAGGGAGTCCTGGTTTGTTATTTCATAATCACATATTTATGGTTCCCACAGCACATTGTTTTTGTCTTGCCGTTCATTTATTGCAGGTCTATTAAGCTGTCACTGATTAGCTTCCAGGCACTGTACTGTAATTCTATCCATCGCTGTTATTGTACTTTCATTCTTCTGGGACTGTTTTGATGGAGATCAGTATCAGTGCCGTGGAGAATATATAAGAAGCATGTTCTGACCTATGAAGCAGGCACAGAAAAAGTGAAGATTGTGAATGAGCTATTGTCTGAGGAACACACTCCTTACAAGAAGGATTAATTATCAGCAAGCCCAGGTGTTGGCTCATTGAGTGTACTTGCTGATGAACAGGATCCCATGTATCAGGACCCACCAACACAGTCACTTACTATTCCTGTTGGCAATTTTAGCAGAGAAACCAGGGTTAAAGTAGGTCATTGATATTTAGCTCCCCTGGGAAAAAAAAAATCAACCCCCCAAACCCCCCCCAAAACCCCCACTTGGAAACCTTTGTGTATTATTTGTCTAGGCCAGGATTTTGCAGCTTGTTCTTGTCCTTCATTCTTCTCCTTCTAATGGGTACTCACATTCTTCACTCAGTTTCAGAAAAGTAGCTGCCTGGTTGTTCCTGTGAAGATAAAGGTAAACCAGAGTCCCGTGCGGGGCTGCTTGCTGCATGCAGAAACACCTATTTGAGAGTGGAGCTAAATGATTTGCTTAATAAAAGGTTATGTGTGTGTAATGATGAAACAGAAAGACCTGAAGCTGGGAGTGCTTCCAGTGGCAGCTCTCAACGTGGGCAGAGGTGAGGTGTTGATGGCACCATCTGCTGACAGGTGAGTGCAGTCAAGGTCACCGGGAAACATGCTGGAGTGACCATGTGGCTCCTGAAATGCTCATGAGGCTCCCTTTGACTCCAAGGCAGGAGCTGCTAGTAAGAAGGGTGGTGAAGCAACTGATTGTTTGCCTTTTGGCATCTGGACCTGGCCCTGAGCCCACAGTTTCTGGACTGGTGAACTGAACACTGGATGTGTTGTAGGGCCCTTGAGGGGAGTGAGCAGACCGTCACATCTGCTGACAGCTGGCCTCGCATGCAGAAACTTCACAGGCTTTCTTACCCAGCACTGCCAACACATATCCAGACCCACTCTTTTACCTTCTCCAGCTCTTTTTAGGTCTTTCAGTCCAAACTTGCAAACCTCAGTTGGTTTATTTTTTTCTGCTGCTAATCTACATCTCCCTGCCCTGCACTCCTCTCTCTCCATTTCTATCAAGGTCTGGGGTGTCTGTGAAGCTTTGCCAGAACACCCAACCTCAGAACAGAGTAATTTCAGACTGCCACCAGCCCATGTTCTGGGCAAGCATTTTTGTCCACACTCCGCCTCCGTGATCTGCCCTTCCCAATCACTACAGCAAGCCCAGTTCAATGGCTGAGCACCAGCAGGTCTCTGGCAGTTCCCAGTGTAATTCTGTCCTCATGAGCTCATTGCTCATCAGATCCTAGGTATCTACCCGCCTATATGGAAGTGAATCTTCCCCTCCTCTCCTTCCACTAGAGTGTTTCTGCTGCCTTCTATCCCCTTCTGTAAATGCTCTAACTCCTCCAGTCCTCCCTCCAAGGGCTGTCTGGGTCCACTGCTCTCCTGATCTCATTTCGTATTACTCCCTTCTTGCACCAGGCGTGCCCTTGGTTTTAGGCACTTTGCCAGCCAGTTAACTGTCCTCCTGTAGCATTTCTCTTGCTTGTCCATACCTCAAATCTCTTTCTCAGTCTACTGAGGCAGCCTCCTTTACTTCCAGTCCTTTTTCACAACCGATGTACACACTTGTAGCTACATATTTATACACTTATAGATACATAAGTTTACCAATAGTGATTAAATATATTAGCATTCTTTTTCTTAGAATTAGACCCCATTGATACTGTCTTAAAGTGCCTATTTAGAAACTGGGAGAGTCTGATATGTGTGTGCCCTGTGAATCAGGTGTTCTCCAATACATATTGTGAGAGAGGTTAGACCCTTAAAATATCCAAATAGAAATTTTAAACAGCTATCTTCTGTTCTCTCCTTTAAATGTCTATAATGCATAGTCGTGGCAGCTCTCTTCTGCATAAGCATTATTTTTTTTCAAACTAAAGTGAGGAGGAAGTTCAGCTCTTTGACCAGTGTGAACACATTTCAGTATTTGATTTGTGCCTTCTCCAAAATCAATATAATCCATTTTTGCTAGAAATTCAAACAATCAGTTGTGCTCTCAGTCTGAGCATTAGGACAATTTGATGATAAGATTGATAGACAGTTGCACAGAGGAAGTCTGTGGATTACAGTCTGCCACTGGACTATCAAGATTAACCAGGCACAACCTGGTAGGCAATTTCCCTCTGTGGTAGCTCATAATTTCATAATTATTTATATCTGGAATGCTGCTAATATCACAGATACCTAGTATAGCCAGCCCAGAAAATACTAATTTGATGAAGAGTATGGATGCCATGAGAATTTTTCATTTGGAAAAGTCAGTCTTGAGACCTGGTCTTGGTGCATTGCCATACCAATGACAATCCATGATGCTTTCCTTCCGGAATACCACTTTAGAATAAATAAATGCCTCTTTGTCACAAAGCATTTCCAATCCATCTTTAGTAAAATAGAAGGGAAAGGGAGAATGTGTTCATACACATTGTTTTTTTCCTAGCTCTACTGTGGCTTCCAGATGCTCCTTTCACTCCAGGGGAGAACTATATACTAAGGGACTCTCCAAGATATCACCTGACATGAGGTTGTTACCACAAAGACAATTACAACCTTCTGCTGCAAACTTTCCAGTTTCCACATTGCAACATATTCCCTTACCCAGTCTGGTCTAATTGTGGTCTTACTCTACTTGTGTTACTTAATTCATTCCCCACTATTGGCTGGGCCACAGCACACAGTATTATCATTCCCATTTCTGGTGCCAGAGGTCTTCACAACAGCTAGAAGCAATATTGTAGACAGACTCTGACTGAGCATCTAGGCTAGAGCTTGCTTCAGATAACATAGCTACCAGACTCCCAACAGGTCTCTGCAATGCAAATTGTAAATTTTTAGGGCTTATCCAATGGCTCTGTTGGGGCAATTTTACTTTGGAGCAGTATGGAAGGGACATGCCTTACTCTACAGCAGTCCCCCTGCCAGATTTCACCTGAAAAGCCCACTTTTCAAGTCAATGCTCTGCACTGTGCTGAGGTTGCTAAGTTTCCTGGGTCACCAAAGGAATCAATCCAGACACCAAGAGATGAAGGTGGACTCAGTCACCCGGGACAAAGAAGGCTGAAAGAACAGCGAGGAACTGCTGATGCCTCATGCCCTTCACAGTTTTTTCTGAATAATCTACCACCTGCTTACTAGTTACTTTCCGGTATTTAACAGCTAATTTCCCAAACCCATTTCTGAAGCAGAATTACTGTCTGTGTGGGGGCTTCAAATCACCTGATAAAATGGTGCTGAGACCATACAGGACTGATCTTTGCCCCCAGACTGTCACTAGGAGTCTGTGAAGAAAATATGTGCCACAATTCCTGTAAGTTACCAGATGGATTTCAAGCTCGCCAGCTTGCCAGTGCTGCTCAGCTTCAGACGCAAATACTCCCAAGGCTTCTGTGACAACAGGGACATACAGACAGTGCAGCAGGCATGAGCCCATGCCCTGCTCTGTGCTCTGCCTGCTACCTGCACTGGACCAGCATCACAACACCAACCTCACACCTGCAGTAAGCGTTCCCTGCAGGGGCTGTGGGAAGTGTGGGCTACCTGAGGTCATTCCTGAACAACTGAGAGTATGTTTTGGAAGATTAGGTACTGAGTTTGACCCTAGCAATGTGGGGGTTCTCTAAAGGAGGTTATGAGATACAGCTTGTCTTAAGGGGGTTGAATCGCACAAAGTCTTTCAGTAAACAACACCCTGTCTGAGCCATTATCTTACATCATGCTCTGAAGAAGCACAGGAAATTCAAAGCAGCCCAAGTCAGCATGAGGATTTTAGAGCACTTATAATAGTTGACCTTTAAGTAGAGAGTGATGTTCAGCCATAGTTACAACAGAGCTGTCACTCTGCTCTAATAAAATTCCTTTGCTACAGAAAGGAGCACCATGCTCTGCAGTCCTGCTCTGGCTCCTGCCAACAGCAGGGCTTGAACTCAGTGTGTGACTGGGGTTCAGCGAACTCTGCACTTCTGCCTTATCTGCTTACTGCTTTTGAAGTCAAGGATGCTTCTTTGAGCTCAGGCTAAATTGGATATATTACTTTTTTGGAGAAGGATTAGAGCTCTACTGTGCTACCCAGAAGTTAGGGAATTAGGTGAAATGAAGTGAATTTGTAAACAGCTGGTATTTTAAGGGGCCTTAAAGAGGTGGTCTTATCTCAAAGGCAATTCTAGTTCAGAACTATCTCAAATTCAGGCTGCTAATGTGCAACTGCTCTTCAGTGAGGACAGTGTTGAGGGCAGAGCTCTGGAGTAAGCTACACTACCCACAGATGGCCCTGTAGATCCCTACACTGCACCTGTTCTGGAGACAAACAGGGGCTGCAATTGTCTGAGACTGATATTCCAGTGCATTTTATCAGCCTTAAATTAATTAAAATTACAAACAAAGAATTCATCCTTCCAATAGAGATTTTTTTCTTTATTTCTCCTCTTTTTCTTTAGTAATAAGAAATTCAGCTGATGCACTGAAAAGCCTTGTCCAAATTTCAAATTATTTCAGAAACTTTTTAAAGACAGGATCTTGTGCTGTGGAGTAGTTGAAGTTTTGAAGATGACTCATTCCTACTCAAGGAAGCATCTGGAGAGTGCTCTTTTGTTTTTCTCTTTAATACCTCCATCCATTCTTCAGAAAAAACAATTTTGAAGTTAATCGATATCCTAGAACTCTACAGCTCTTCAGCCAAGTTTAAAAAGCAAACATACCAAAAGAAACCCAAAATTTCCACTTTTGTTTTGTACCCAAAATATAAAAAAAAAAGCAAAGCACTTCATTATGGTTTGAATTCAGCAGCCAACTTACAGACATACATGTTCACAAGGACAAACAGACATTTCTGAGCCTGTTTGTGATCTGATGTGAGCAACTCATAGAGCCCCCCATGCTTAGTGAATCTATGGCAGTAATGGATTGTAACTGTGGCCAAGTAGAATAACAAAAGGCATATAATGAAACTTTGGAAGTCATTTGGACCATTTGAAAAATGGAGAATGGACCAAAAATAGCAGAAAATAGAGTAGGAGAAGTCTGTGTTTTATTCAATTGTTGCTTAAGAGAATTCCTAAACAGCATGGGAACCAGGGCCAGAATTCAGGGCCCCACATATTCAGCTATGTTCCTGTCCTTGAGATAATCAACACATTTTGTTTTCTCTGCAAATCTTGCATTCATTTCTAGGAAAAGAGGAATCAATAGGAATGGTGGAAGCTGTTCCTTTCTGCATATAATGAGCAAGGTTAGTCTATAAGCATTGTGGATGTGGTCCTCTCTTACAGGTTTGGATGCCCCCAGGTCAGGAAATAATTACAAGTTTAATAATAGTAATAAAGCTAATAATAGTGGAATAAGGCAAGTGTAATAGCTGCCCTGCCCGGAACAAGTATTTTCACTAAGATGACATGTTAGCCAGCAGAACTACCACCACAGTCAGCACTTCATAAATCGACATAGATGCTATTTGATTTGTAGTTCTTCAGTGCTTAAGCTTCTTGGGCTGGGTCAGTTTGTCTTGCCCAGAACCAGACTCACACATGTCCAAAGGAACTTTCAGATCAAATGAGGCATCTTCCTAGTTAGAGGGATGCTCAGAGATGTGAAACTTTTCTTCCCATTATACTGCAGTATCTGCATTATGCATCTAATACCTGCCAGTATTTTGATTGGGATTGAAGTGAGTGACCCAGGTCCACAGATGGAGGCAGAGGCAGAGCTAGGAGAGCACTCAGGTGTGCTCAGCTTCCCAAATGCTGCTACATAAGGTACACTTCATAACTTGCTATATGTGACGAGTTGCTTAGGGCTTTTTAGTTGTCATCCAGCAGATAGCATGAAGATTAGCTCTTATTATTCCAGCTCCTTTCTCTGTCTGGCTTCTAGTTTCTTTCTGGTGTGAACACAGGAACTGGTCTCTGTGTGTGTGTAAAAGATAACAATCCATTCAGATACTTACAAAAGGTTTAAAACTGTTTCTTTGTGCTTAAAAAATGAATAGATGCGATTGAAATTCTGCTCAAGAATCCAACTAAATAGAGGAAATAGTGAATCTTGTGTTTGTATGAAGGGAGGGTAACAAATAACTGAGACTGCTTAGCAATTACTGATTTGAATTTTCATAATTTTGAGGTTTTATCTGCTCTGGAGGTTTCTCTGTGAGGTCTGGACTTTCTGTGCCAGCAAATCAGCATTACTGGTGCTGCACACTGTCCCTCGCCCTTACCATACTGAGATCAGGATCTTCTCTGTCTGTCATCAATGGATGGGAAGTTTTTCCCAGGTATTTCTAGCATTAAGGCAGAGCATTCCTTACTAATGCTGGGTCAGTTCTGGGCTCTCATTAGACAGGCTTGGCCTCATCCCAGCCCTCCCTTCAGTGCCTAGGTCAGCTCTAGTCTCTGGCTGGGCTGGCTGCAGTTCTTCTGGCAGATGGTTAGCCCTGTCCAGCCTCATTACAAGCTGAATGTGCTTCAGCTCCTTTCCAGCTCCAAATACTGCTGCTCTTGCCTTGGCCTTTTACAAAAGCAGCCCATCATCAAACCCAGAGGGTACCCCAGGAGTGCTCCCATGACCCCCTTCTTACCTCTTCTTTCTTCTTAGTCAGCTAAAGCAGTTTGAGTTTGCAAAGCCAGTGCTGAGGTCATTCCTGATTTTGTGTTGGCTACCTGATGTGATTTGTTACTGCAGTCAACTCGCAAGTTCCTGTAGCGCTGTTACACAAACAGCTTGTTTGTATGAACAGCAGTCCTCACATATCACAGGTATATGCCCAGTATGATCCAGTAATCACTGAAGAACAGATATAAGAAAAGCACCTGGGATACAGTGCTTCTCATTAGCAAGGAATGTTCTCCAAACCATCTTGCCTGCTTACTGGGGGTTCTGTCTTTCCTTCCACACTAACACATAGGCTCATAGTTGTGCAGGCTTTTTCTGCTTTCCATCTGCATGGAATTTGCTGGACTTTTATCTGCTAGCAAATTTACTAGGAATAACTTTTGCACAATTAACACCAAATGTAGTTCTAGATTTAGAAGAACATGACCAGTTTTGAGGTTCAGTAATCATGGTGCATTGGAAACAGGGGACACACTGAAGTCTACGTTGTTACAACAGAGAATTGATAATGTAACATGATGGAGGCAGAGAGTACTTCTGCATGACACAGGACCTACAGCCCTGATTCCTACAGTGCCTTCCACTGCACACAGTCTGTTCACCTAAAGCAATATCTAATTTCTGAATGCATGCTTTTTTTTTCATTTACTTGATCATCCCAGAAACCTTTAAAGATTTTCTAATGAGAAAATTTATTACTTACATAGCACAAGCTTAAGTTTTGTTTGAAATATAAACTCCTTTGAAAATATCACAGGAAGTAACAATCTGTTGTGCAAAGCTGCACATAACATAAAGAACACTTCATGGAGAAAACTCAGGTAATCCTGGGTATCACGTGCGTTCTTCTGTCCAGAGAGGTTTTGATGTTCAATTTACAATGGAAAGCAAGAAGATTTAAATAAGCTCTAAACCAAATATTTTGTCACAGCCTTCTGCAACCTTGATGCTGAGGCTGGCAGCTGGATGGGACAGGGCCAGACTGATTTGTCTCAGCCTAAGTAATGACACACAGATGTTTCAGAAATGCATGCTTCCTGGCAAGCACCAGTAATTCTATAGAGCTTAGATGTCAAGAAGCATTCAGGGAAGAACAGCTGCCAGGCTGCTTGTAAATAACTGATTTCTTTTTAAATATAATGGCAAATAAAAGTTATTTTTAGTGCTGGTAGAAAGTATGAGTTCATTGGCACTACCCAGCTGACCAGTTGAAATGGTGGCAGCATAGGTGGAGCAGAATTGCCTTCTTTAAGGCTACCCTGCAAATGTGCCAAGCCCAGATCTAAAGGGACAATTGGTAACAAGGCAATTGACCACTGCCGGAGATTTCACCCCAGCTTCCCAATTGCAAGTTCTTTACTGGGGCAAACAAGTACCATCTCCAACACTGCTGAACACAGTCTGCTTGTAAAGTCCCAGCTTTATGATTTATTGTGACTGTATGACTGTAACATTGTCACTCTATGATGACTGTACACTAATGTTTATGGATTGCCTTGTATGAATTTGTCACATAAATCACATAAGCACAGTAGGAAGGCTGTTTCTGCAAGGAGCATTTACAAATTCCACAGCGAGGCAAGGTGCAATACATGTGGACAGATTTCACTGGGGAGGCTGAAACTGGTAACAGAGCAATTCTGTCCTATTATTGAGATTTTGCTCCAGAGTTATGAATTAATTGTCTACTGCAAAACATCTCTCTTCAGCACATAAAAATCTTAAATAGGCAGCATTATCAGCAACATTAGTTGGCCAACTTAAATCCTTATCTGACCAAACATCGTCTGTTTTGTCTGAGGCCTCCATTTCCCACCTCCGTGAAAGGAAAAGACTAAGTGAGCAATAGAGGACTGTTTCTTAGCAGAGAAATGAGAAAAGATGCCTGAATTTATCTAGCTGAAAGCCCCATGAAATCTACTCTATGCTAGATAGATGTTAACCTCTTTCAAACTAACTGGTACTTTTTACCATGCATATTTCTCAAGACCTTTCTGAACTGATGAAATATTCATCCCAAATCCTCTGTGTGGGGATATGAAACCAATACCTATGCTCAGATCCTCCTCCTGTCATTCTGCACAGATTCATCAGAATTCACAGCCTATACTGAGGATCAGGCTCACAATTCTGAATTCTGTTTCCAGTTTAAAAAAAAAAAAAAAAATAGTGTTCTATTATATGCACTTTGTTTCATATCTCAGCTCTTTGGTTTAGGCTTGACAACTAACCAGAAAATGTTACCAATATGTACAGAATTTGATTATATTAATCCCAGGTCATTCTGTTATGCCCATTTGATATAAATTTAGGAAAGATCGTTAGTTTAACAGGAACTGAAACTCCATTCCTGGCTTTGTCACTGGGAAAATCTGTTTTCTGTTGCTCCTTTAATCTCCAGTTTGTAACATTTCTTGTCTCTGAATGCAAACTCTCAGTACAAATACTGTCCACAGCCACAGTGCCTTGAAGAGGCTGATCTGTGTTAGACTTTAGACTCTCTTGGAATAGTAACAGTTACATTATGTGTGCTCAACACATATACTATTTGTATTGCAGTCTGCCATGTTCTGGTATACAGTGAAGGGAGGAAAAATCAAGCCACAGTTCATTTGCCACTCCTCTAAGAAAGGAGTGTCTGGGGATGTCTGAGCTCAGGCTATTGTCCTGACTATCTCTCTTGGTAGCAAGAAGGATTTTCCACAACCCAAGATTATATTCAAAGCAAAAAAATCCTTATTGTCTGTTACACTGCTAAATCATTCAGAAGTTCCTGTTGAAACTAAACAAGGTAGGAATGCCAAAGGTACCTTCCCCTCAGTGCACCATATAGTGTCCACAATTTGAGATGCAGCACAGTTACTTTATGATCCCTCCATTCCTACAAGAGAATTCAGAAAGCAGAAACCTTGTCTAAATAAAGACAACCTTGGCAAAGCACATCGTTCCAGCTAGTGATTTTTGTCAAGGCAGCCTGCGGTCACAGCAAGGCCATGCAGCAGGAACGGAGAGCAAAGAAGCAAGAAAGACATTTTTCTTGAAATAAACAAGAGAGAAAATGCAGCCCAATGGTGAGAAACTCATGTAACTACCATGGGGAATGCCTTGTTACAGCGTCTGAAGGAAACACTCCAAGAATGTTTATTTCCAGCCAGGCTCCTCTCCAGAGCAGGGGCTTTCAACCAGTGGCCTTTACACCCTTTCTAAATCCCTGGTCTAATTCTAAACAGCTGATGTAAACAGAAGGAAAGCAGCACAAGTATCTATATACATACTACATACATAATAGTGCCACATATGTAATAGTGCTACATATATTGGACTATGTATGTTAATTTTCTTATAGGATCTGAATTTCCCTTGAAAATTTTGTATGCCTTCACGGATTCAAAAGAACTTGGATTTCAGGTTTGTGAAACTCAGAGAGAGTGCAAAGGGTGAGCACCCTGTTTCAGACAGAGATTTGCCACAGATTATGGTTTGGTATGGCAGCTTCTTTCAGTCTTAATGTGAATTCTGCAAAGGATAATAAACTTAGACTTATAGTTTGACACACAAGCCTTCTTCCTGATCCAGCCATGTAGTTGCACACAGACCCTAGACTCATTTACTTCTCTAAGTCAGTACCTTGGAAAGCAGAACCCTTGTGCAAAAATTTCATTGCAGTTTAATACAGTCCCTAGATCAATATAGTCCTTAGATCAAATATAACTGCCATTCAAGTCGACTGTAAGTTCTGTCTGTTGAACTTATGATAGTTCCTTCTGAAAATAGGATTGGCAGGGAAACTTTCTTCTGAGATACCCTCAGCAGAAACTGGAAATAAAAGAGTTGATAGCTGACCAACTGCTTTTGCACTTCAGCAGCAGTTGACAGCAACAGGATTAGACAGAAAAGTTTATCAGACTGATATTTGGATGTTCTTTCTTCTCCAGAAACATAGTTTCTCTTACCTACATAAAGGGAAGAAAAGTGTAAGTGGGGTGATAGGGGATAGGGATCTCACACAGGCCCCATCAGTCTCTGCAGGCAGACAATATCCTTTAAGAACTACTGCCCTATCCTGCAGCTCATCAAACATCTAAACGGTCTCCAGCCTGTTCCAGAGACTTGCATGCTTCTTCAGCTATGCATAGGCTTCTGCAAATTTGGTTGCCACCTACAAGAAACAAGGAAGTGCTAAAATTTAACATTAAAAATATTTACATCTTTCTTCTGGTTGAAGGCATAGGAAGTCTGTCCATAACTTCCTAAAAAAAAGGGCCTTAGATAGGTTGAGGTGTATTTTAAGAATTCTCTTTGCCTTTTTAAATGAATCTATTGTGGAACTCCTATTTAAAAAATTCTGCAAGAAACAGTGATGTAAAATATCCAGAACTCAGAATGTCCTGTTCTCATAATGATCAACCATAAATTCCTAATCTTCAAGATCGGGAGGGATATTCTGTATATTCTATTCTATTGAGTTCAGCAACTCATATCTGATGAAAGACCATATCTTAGTAAGTTCAACCCATGTTCCAGAAAGAAACCTAGTGAGAATGTGGCATCAAGAATGAAAAATTAATCTTTGTTGAGTTTGTCTGTTCCAGGTTTTAATCACTTTGTTGTTAAAAATGAGTCCCTTTTTCTTATTTAAGCCTCTCTAACTTTGGAATGACTTCCAGCCGTTATCTCTTTTTTTTCCCCCATTAGACTAGGCAGGAATGGGCCATATATGCTACACAAAGAAGTGTTTACAAATTTTTTTCTCCTTTCCCTGTTGTTTTTTTGATTAATAAATTAATTGAATACAACTTCAAGGGCATGTTCCTTTGTTGAGGTTGTAACATACATTACAAAATTCTCTTATCTTTGCCACATTTCTAAAACTATCTGCTATACAACAGTTTTATTAATCTTAGAGTTGGTGACATACTCATGACTTCTTACAGAAGCCACATGTGACAAACTGACAATAGGAATAACACATTTGACAATACAGTGTAGATCAAACAGCCTTTCTCCTCCCTCCCCTAGCATACCATCATTTTTTTTTATTATAGAGATGCTCTGAAGACAGAACCCTCAAGGGGTTTTGATCCTCAGACGCCTGACCCAGCATTGGTATTAAAATGCTGACCAAAAAAGCAAGGTAGCAAGGTCATATACTTCATGCTGTCCTATCAAGATTCAGAATAGGGTCCCATGGGGCACTGTGAGGTATATGCAATTACAGAGGAAAACAGAATCATCTTCTTCCTTTGGTCAGAGCGGGTTTGTGGCTGTTGTTCTTAGATGAGAAATAGTACTGTGTTCAGGGAAATTATGTAAATGGAATCCAGTTTCTAATTTTGTACTGGATTCCCACTTAAACTTCTGAAAGGGAGAGCAAAAAATATCCAGCCCAAGCTCAGGAATGAATACAAATAAATAAAGAAGCAAATACTGTAATTTATCTGTCTTTATTTTGCAGTCACTGCAAAAAGACTACTAAATTCAACAGGATAAGTAAAACTTTACAGTTTGGTTGGTATTTTGGAACACTAGCAACAGATATCATCTTGCAAAGAAGAGTTATTCATCCAAGTACTTAGATGATGGGAGCCATGTATAGGTTCTGAAGCTGCTGACCAACATAAACAGGCTGTAAATTTAGTAGGTAATAGTGCAAGTCAGAGAAAAACAGAAGAAAGGAAAACATATGGTCATAGTCTGAAAAGTGGAAGAAAGTTTGAACTGGAAAAACAAATCCAGTTATTCAAACAGGGAAATACTTGCTTCTGCTTAAGCATATACAGTAAATCATGTTGAGACAATCATATATGACATTATTTGCAGGCTAACAGTTTGAGAGAGACTCAGATGGAAAACTGAGTTCTGGATACCTCTAAACATAATGTAATTTGCAAATCTGCATCTGTATTAAGTACCAGGTAGGCACTTGACTTGAACTCTGAAGAAGTCCAGTTGCAAATTTTGTTGCTCTGACTGCTAACAAAACACAACCTTTAGGCTGTTCTGAAGTTAGCTCCATTATCTGATGAAAGCTGACACAACTCAGTAATTATATCCAGATGTTAAAATGTGAACTGAAGCTTTCTGTGCAAGAGCTTAACCAACACTGAAGCATGAAAGAAGTTGTGTAGTATTGTAAAGACATGAACGATGCTCCTCTTCAGCTGACAAAACGGCTGGTACCATATGCAAGTGGTTTCATGTTAAAAAATTTCTGTCAGGTAGGCAGTATGTTATAGAAACCTTTTTATTTTTTGCATGTTACCTCATGAACTATGACTTCTGTGGAGGGGAGTTTGCACCTCAATGTCAAATGTATTTGGGGCCTTTATGACCACTAACTTTTGTGGTGAATGAGAGCATTTGTCTGAAAACAACCAGATGTAAGTAGCTTTGCAAGCCCCTGAGCAAGATACCACTCTGAACAGCAGAACATATCCAGTACTGATAATTAAACTCAGGTACCTTTGAGATATCATGACAAAAGTATTCACCTGGGACATTGTATTATTGCCAGAGACCACAATAACACAGGACAAGATATATGCAGTGACACAGTTTTCTCTGCATAAAATGGTATGGCAATATGAAGTTTTTCCCCTTGGTGAAAGAAGTTAGTGGGGAAAATGAAGTGTGTTGAGGTTGTGGAGTATTGACAAATACTTCTTGTACTCTGCATAGCAAGGATGTATCTCAAGCATTATCACACCTCTAGTTTGTGTCCCTTGCTTTGCAGGAGAGCCATGTTTGAGACTCTCTCCACACTGCACTCTGAGCAGGGCATGCCCAGTTCTGAATGCTCATTCTAAATGGCGAGGCATGGTGGTTATTAGGGCTACCATGACTAGAAGCAAGGGACATGCTGTGTTTCTTCAAGAACTGACCCAGCAGCACTGTGTTCCTCAGGCAGCACAATGAAAGCACCTGGTTATACTGAAAAGAAGGAACCAGTCTGGATCTGCTAAGCCCAGTCTGGGCTTGCAGTCTGCAAGGAACGTAAGGGTTAAATGCACAACAGGGATTTACAAACAGCCAGCTAAATTTCCAGGTAGGCAGAAGGGGTGGATGAGGTCAGGTTTTGGGAGAGTTGATGCTGGCAGAAGATAAGAAGATATCAGAGTAAGGAATTCAGCTTGGAGTAAGCTCTTCTTGGGAAGAACTATCTGTATTTGCAATCATAGTGCATATTGATTGTCTACAGCTGTGGACAATGGCTGAGGTGTAGATCTGCCTCCTGCTTGAGCACAAATCATGGTCTTGGAAAGTACTTGTTCTGGCAAGCAAGTACAGAAATCTTACATGGGTGTAGTTGGGTGGCACAGTCACAAATACAAACCAGAATTCATAGTTAATTGTTAGTGTAGCTTTACCCTTTGTCCTTATTACTTTGCCTTTAAACAGACATAATAAATGATCTTCATTACTCAGATTTATTCTGAAGGAATCTAAACTTCCTCAGCTCACTCTTTAATCATCCTCTGGCTTACACTTTTGTCCTTCCTTCCAAAATGCTAGTAATAAATAAAGCTCTTGAAATGGTCACAGTACTGTGGCAAGCTTGCTAGCCCATACATCTTTTTGTATTTGTCTCTGTGTTTGGGGTTTTTTTAACTGTCTAATATATAGCCTCTGTATCTCTTAATTTCAGAGACTTGAGAACTTCAGTATTTCTCAGCTTGCATTCGGCATCAGAAGATGTCTTATGAAATGTCTGCTAATAGCTTGCCTCTAATATTAGTACCAATGACAGTCAAATAAGAAAAACAACAGAGCAGCTGCTTGATGCTTGGGCCAAAGGACAAGGAGTCAGGGAAATGTGCTGCTTACTTGTCTCCATCTTTTCTTCCATAACTGAACATGAAGAGAAAGCATGTGCTTATATCTGATGTAGATTTGGGGCTCAAACTAAAATACATTTAAACCTAAGTAAAAACTTTTTTAACTGTAAGGATGATCAAACACTGGAACAAGTTGCCCTGAAAGGCTGTGGTGTCTCCATCCTTGGAGATACTCAAAACTTGTCTGGACATAGTCCTGGGCAGCCTGCTCTAGCTGATTCTTCTTTCAGCCAGGGGAGTTGGACTAGACAATCTCCAGGGGTTCCCTTCCAGTTTCAACCATTCTGTGATTCTTTGATCTGTCTTTACTTCTGAAATACTAAAAAATGCTGCATGCTGTTGCTTTGATATATTATTTTCTAATCTGTAAAATAGCCATTACTTATTCCTTTGCTCTGGTGGTGATTGAGAGTCTTTACATAAAAGCTTTTAAGTATGTTGTGGTTTTTGGATGGAAGCTAGTAGAAAAGTTCAAATGACTTGGCTTCTAGCTGTCTGAATCATTAATGAATTTGTCCATCAGATGATGTCACCTGCATTTACACAGACAGATGCAAAACAAACTCAAGACTTTCCATCTCAGTGAAGGTAAGTAGGACAGTGTCAGAACAATTTCAGGGACATGGGTCCATTACATGCTGACTTAGGAATCAAACAGATGGGAGATTTCTTCACAGTTTTGTATATCCAGCTACCTAGTATTAGTATCACAAACTATTATTATTAAGGGTATTTTGGAAGATGGAAGCTCAAAGATTCTTCAGATAAAAAGGCAGGATTTCTAGAAATCTGTGATTAGATTCAGAGTGGAGGAACAAATCAAGATAGATGTTCATTGGCAAAGCTATAGAGAAATGTCACCTGCCTGGTTCCTGGACCAGCCTGGTCTGCTGAGACCCCCAGGCATGTACATTACAAGAATGCATTTCCAAAAAAGGTAGAGTAATTGCTTCCTTTCCTATAAATCTGTGTTCAGATTTTTTGATTGGTTTTGGAGGTATTTTAATAGCTCTGTCTTTTTACAAGTCAGGCATTTCAAAAAGTCAGGTGACTAACACAATGTACACACTTGCTTCAAGTGTTTTGTTACAGTTGTCAAAAACTAGACTGAAGGAGAAATAATAAAATCTTTTTTTCAGAAATTTAAAGAAGCCCAGCAAGTCTTGCTCTGAGCATATGACCCAGAAGATAATGAAAATTAGTTCCACTGAAAACTCTGACTATTGTTTGGGGAGTTTTTCTGGTAAATAATGAACATTAGTACTTTCTTCCTATTTGCAGTTTTGTACTCTGCATTTGTACTGATGACCTCCACTTGGCTCCATGTGTAACTAGAGGAATCTGCTCTTAAGTGAGATGCAAGCATGATATTATACAGCCTCCATTGCTAGATACTTCTGAAATTATTCATATTGTTAACAGATGTTCAATCGTATACCCAAAGTCACAATTTTGAAAGTAGAATACCATGATTATTAGTGGGTATTGAAGCTCTTTGTGTACGCCTACAGACACTTTGTTACCCCAGCAGTTCTCAGACCTCAGCTGGCCATGTGATGATGTTGTCTTCTCTTTTCTTCAGGTAAATCTGTCATATTTTTATGCCAAAGCATGCAAAGCAAAGGGGATTGCATACAATTCCAAAACAGTAACTGAGTCATCTACACCCAAGAAACTGTGATCACATCAGAGAGCAGCGAGTATATAAATAAGAGAGAAAAAAAGGCTATAATATAAAGAGAAATCATCACTACTGTATATTCTCTCTGCTGCAAAGTAAGAAAACAATGCTGGTATCAAAAAATATCTGAATGTCTCAGTGAAACAGGAGCTAATGTCTTGGCAGCAACAAGGGATAACAGCATCCGTTCATCAACCGGACTCCAAGACTTCTGTCAATTTGGAAAACTGAAGGCTGGAAAGGCTGCCAAAATCACCTAAGATTATCTCAGGCAAAGCACAGAACAAAGAGACTTAATTAATAGCCTCTTCCTTGAACCTCTGGAGTGATGGATCCATGACTAATTTATTGCTGTGGTGAGTTCCCCTCGGCTGATTGTGTCAGCTGTACCGCTTTCCATGGATGGAGTTCAATCATATGCATGAGAAAATGTTGGTAGAGAAATTCTATGATGAAAGGGAATTGAGCTTTTAAGTTACTTAGATTATTGGGAAAGAGTTATTCTGTATAGCATTGCTTCATCCAACTTGTGCTTTTAAGTTAATGAACTCTGTTATGCAATTGTGATCTATCGTTTTTCTGGATTGCAAGCACTAATCAATCAAAAAATAACACTGATATGACTGCAGAAGTACTGATGGCAAACTGCTCCCTTGGAGAGGATCTAGATATACACTGAAGCCTGCAGAGAACTCCAACTGCCTAAATAAACTTCAGACCTTACACACTGCCAAATCATCAGCTTGGGACTGTTCTAGAATATCCATGAAGAATGGAAAGAACATTATCTGTTTGGCAGACAGCTGTCAAGCACTGAAGAGAAGAGAATTCCTTTGTTTGGATTTTTCTGGAAAAGGTCTCAAAGATCAAGGTGTGACTTCTTTTGATGCTGCTTACCAAGTATTGGGCAAGTCTTCACATGAATTGCAAATCAAAATGCCAAGGAACTGCAAGGACCTAGCATACCCTCTAATTATTTTCCAAGCACTCATCAGAATTAAAACTTTTAATCCATTTCCTCCACAGTCTGCCTTGGTCAAGTTGCTTGGTCTAACTTTAAATCAGGGATAATATTTACTCAATGACTCCTAAACACATGAATGAAAGCATCATAATTATTCTATGTGATTGCAGTTCTCAAGGAACTGGGCCTTGAGCTGGTTTCCAATCATCTATTCCTACCTGACAGTATGTTTTCATAAGCACTCAAAGCTGTACTCAGAGAATTCTTTATATGGTCAAGCCAGAAAAGATTGTGATTTTTGAAAGAAAACAACCACCAGCAGCACCACCCCAAAGTATTGTAGGAGAGCTTACTGAAATTCCTCAGAGGATGTAAAGAAAGCTAGACAACTAACTTTTGCTGATTTCTTCTTAAGACTTTGAAAAGATAACATTAAAAGGAAGAGAATGTTAGTCTGACTGAAAACAAAAGCAAAACTTGTTCTAAAGCTGGAACTAAGTTGGCATTTCTTTCCAATATGTGGAAAGGGTTATAAAATGAAACACCAGGAAAATATCACTTCTCACAATCATGGTTGTAATTACATCAAACTTCCTAAAGGAAGCTTGATGAATATGTTCAATAAATACAGTAATAAACACAGGGAAAAAAAAAAAAACCAAAACTCATGTGAGTTTAGATAGTACAAAGCTGAAAACAATTAGGAATGGCATCAACACTTACACAGATATTTTCCAACAAGAATGACAAAATACTTCACAAACTTGAACTACCTAAACATCATTTGAATAATTTGAGGAAATATATCCCTTTGAATGGGAGATAACTGAGACATGGAAAGCCTGGGCACATCAACAGAGGTGAGGGAGTGATTCAGTGGCAAAGGTAAGAAAAGCATCCTTTCTTTCCCATTCATGACAAAGTTATGTTGGCATAAAACTGAAGTAAAGCAGCTGTGAGTCAATGTTCTAATCTGCTGCAGGCATTAGCAAACACTGACTATCCTGATAAACCGTTTTTAATTTTTCCTTAGTAAAATGTCTTATTCAGGACAGCACCACTATTTAGGAAAGATATGTAAGCACAGATGTGAGAACCTGTAAGCAAAAATTTCAGATGGTTCACTGACATATTTTAGAGTGCTGTGAACCTAGAATACTTTAAAAAATATTGCTGCATTAATGCTATGCTTAAACTGTATATGAATTGTGGGAAATACAGGGGGAAAGAGGCAAGAAAGAGGAATATTTGTATATTCTGCGGGCAGTGAAGGCCTCTAACAATTGCATTCTCTGTCCTAATAATGGAAGTTGCAAATATTCAGCTGTTCTGAATGAAGGCCAAAAAAAGTGCAAAAGACACAATCTGGCCCGAGAGTAAAGATACACCTACGATGGTCAAGAAGAGCAAGACAAAGAACCCCAAGATTTCTTTGTCTACTCAGCAAGTCCCCCAAGGATGACAGGTAATGACTAGATTCTTGGCAGTTTTATGATGCTTTTTTCTGTTATGATACAATCCACAAACAAATATCACCAAATTTTATGAAAGATAACACTTTCTGTTTAATTCAGTCTTTGTCCCTGATAAATAAAATCAGCAGGTGCTGTCCTGACTGCAGATATGCTAAAATGGTCACAGCTAACAAGAAGAGACTGCAACACTGTGCCTTCAGTGAAAGTGATGCTGGGTCTTCCCCTGAAAACAGTAAAGGCTGAAAGCCTGAGTACAGAAAGCAATGCCTAGGAGTAGCCCCAGTTTAACCCACCGAGACTTCTGCAAATGAAAACATTTCTCAGTCTCAGTGAAGGCCATGGAAATTATGTACATATTTAGAGCTCATGCTTAATTCACTCTGTCTTAACCTCTGTCATGGATGAAGAAGTGCTTTCTAACTCATTTTCAAGAAGACTATGTTGTTACCAACTATATGGCATCATTTAATTCAGTTTTAATATGGTAATAACACACAAAACAAAGACAGAAAGCCTCCTGATACTTCTCATGGCTGATTTCCTTTCTGTATGATCTGCAACTTTTCATCTACAGTCAAAACCGACAGTGTGTTGATGTGGCCCATTGCTCTTGACTTTAATATCTGTCCCAGGCTACTTAGTTTCTACTGCTTTTAGCTCTGTCTTCATCTTCCCATTGTTCTCTGCAGCTGCTATGGAGCATTTTTATTTATTAAGAGATGGCACAAGTTCCAAGATCAAAAAGCAAATAAGACATAAATGATGTCTGTACCAAATTAAAATCTCTCTAATCTTTCTACTTCTATCTTTATTTATTCTGCTAATTTAATGGCTGGAACAAGTCTAAATATAAACAAAACTTCCTCCACTGTCCATCCACACAGACTAGACACATGGCTTCAAGGAAATGTGCTGACCTTGTTAAAGAAAACCTACAGTATGAAAATCCAGCAGTTTTCAACCTTTCCTAAATTACCACTCAAATGCTATGAACTGGGATGAAATCAGGAATCTTCAGCCCACTAAATAACATAGAAAATGGAGCATGCTCATCATTCTCTGACACATCTTCACAATTCTTCTGAGGGCTCTCAGAGGGCTTTTTCTGGGGCTCTCTCAGGCTAAGAATGCAGGCAGATCAGACTTTGTTTTCCTAGCGACTGTGCATTGAACTTGCAGAGTGGATAGAATACGCGTTTCTTTTCTTCTAGAGAAGACTGTCAGGACTGAGTATCTGGAAACTCTTCATAGTAATGTATTTTTAAGACAGTGCAATTATCTCTTATTGAAAGTGGTTGAAAAATCCATCCAGCAGCCTTTCAGAAGCGAACATAACAATGTTATCTATGGATAGACAGACAGATGAATAGATGATTTCATGGGTTCTTTCTATTTCCAAACACTGTAATTCTGCTTCTTTCTCTGCCTAGGTGCAACATTAGCCAGCCCACACTCCAAACATGACAAAGTAGGAAACGTGTCAAGGCAGGAGTTCTTAAAGTCACTGAAAAATGGATTCTAAAAATGGATAAAAGTGATTGCAGCAATCTAGACAGTGAAATACTGGGAAAGACTTTCAGTCTACTTGTATCAAAGAGGTTTTGAGAATGACTAATATGCTATTTTCACTGGCTCCAAAACATGCAGGTACAAATTAACACAAAAGATAAGGGGAACTTCTGTTCTTCCCCAGGCTATTAGCTTAAGACTGAGGTTTGTAATCCCCAATTTCTATCTATGTATTAATGACCTGTGTGGTTGGTTGACCAACCATGCCAGGCCACAGAAAGGAAAGGTTTTGCTGTCCAGTTTCTTTTCTTCTAACATAGCAAGAAAGAAATTTGAGTCAACTGGGTCACCATGGTCCTCTGAGGCTCCTCAGGGAGTCACCATAGTCAATCTCCTTAGTAAACAGTAAAACACAAGGTAAATTTCATCAAATTGATGGAACTTTTACAAAAAACATTCTGGGAAGGAATATTTCAATATCTAGCCATCATAATTTTCTATGTATATGTCACTGTAAGCTGCTTCTACACTACATAATTAACACAGTTATTAATGTTCTTTTACAGGAACCAAAGTTTATTGTGATTGTTTCATAGGGATATGCTAACTGGCTTTATTTATTCACACAACTATACCAGCCACAGCAAGTCCATTATCATATTCCCCAATAATGTCCTATAATGGTGAGAAAATCTGCCTGTTGTAAGAGAACAGTCATTGCACAAAAAAATAGACTTTTGCATTTTGCCTCTCCCATACCCTTCCTGTATTCTTCAAGGCTAAAGGAGGCTGCTGTGGCTATCTGACTTGATCTCTGAAGCACAAGCTGTAGCAATTTTGCCCAGTAACACCTGCAATGAAGGATATTAGGATACAGTCTGCCTTGCTGTGCAAATAAATTCTCATCAAGCTTGATAACTGCTCATGGAACTAGACATCATCTTTTATAAAAGCTTCCAGTCCTGATTTACTTATCTGAAGTGCTGAAAAATTAACAACTTCTCTCTTGATAGCCTGTTCCAATGGCTGCCACCCCACTATTAAAAATCCATGTCATGTTCCTGAATTGCATTTTCCTAACTTGAGTTTTCAGCCCTTGCATTTTGTTATGCCTCTACAAGGCACATTTAATGGTACAGGCTGTTCTTTCCAGGATTGTCTCTAGCAATATATCTCTGAGATATGAGTTTTATTTGCTTCAGACAAAAACTATGGCAAAAGCTTATTCTTTTCCAGCTCAGATTACTGTGCACTATACTGCACTTGGTACGAAGACATGAGATGCAGCTTAGTATCAAACCATTCTTTAATGCTTGCCTGTTACACACACAGAGACACTACATGATTCCCACAGGTCCAGTGCTGTTGTACCCAAGTGTCCCACTCCTGGCATTGCTGCACTCAGAAAGTTATCCTTTAACAGATGTGCTTGTGTCCTAGGGCTAATCCACCCAATTCCATCCACTTCCAGCTTTGCTACCCCATGCAATTTATCCGCCAGCTTCTGTTCATTCTTGTGTGGGAAGCAATAACTGCCTGAAAAATTAACTGAAAACTTGACAAAAATATGTGTAGCTGGGGGATGGCGTGAGGTGGTGTGGAAAGAAAGAAGGAGTTACCTTCTCTTTGCATTCTTCTCTTAAATGACTTGCATTGCGTTTGCATGTCTCTGCCTTCTAGTCTGTCTTTGCTTTTATAATATTGTATTTCTGGGCGCAAATCTGACAGGCACTGTGTTGCTGACTTTGCAGTTTCACTGTTTCCTTCTTTTGGATTAGATTATTTGGGCTTTAACCCTCTGATCTCATCAGGGATCAGCTGCGGATCCTTAAATTACTTGTACTGGAGACAGCATTCCCTGTTGTCAGCTAGCAAGAGTTTCTTTGTCCATCAGAATGGACTGTGTCTCTCTCCCACACATACAAAAGCACACAACTCCACCTGCACAATATCTGCATACCCATTCTTTTCTTCTGTTTGCTCTCCCCATATTAAAAGATAAAAATGCATCTTCTCACTTCTGGCTGTGAATACACTCAAAGACTAAAGCCAGAGTGTCAGAGGACTCAGTTTCCTGACATGTTCAGAGGGTCACATGGCTATCTGAAAGCAAGAACTATTATTTTCCCCTCCACACTCCCCCAGATATTTCCTTCCCATGCACAATTCTTGTCAGTTTTTGCAACTGGTACAAGGTACAAATTTTTGCAATGGTACAAGGGTGGAAAGTGATGATAATGAGGGACTACTGAATTTTTCTGACATGTTGGCCATAGTGATCTTACAGGGGATCATATCTGCATGTTTCTTCTTGATAAAAAGCAAAAATACAAGTGAAAATTCTCAGGACACCAGCATCAGAGACAAATATTCATGTTTCTCTTTCTACAGATACCCCACTTCTGCCCAGCAGGGTATAGAATCTCCAGCATCGTTGTTGTTTTGTGGAACTGCTGAGGCTCAATTATTTTATGCCTTTTAAAAGTGGACAGTCCTTGCTTCAAGGCTTTCCAGTCTGGAATAAAAGCACAGACTGGTAGCACAAATTCCCAGGAAGAGAGGACACAAGAGATATCGCAAGTCATTAGGTATAGTTCTGCATATTTTTCATCACCATACCATATAAACCCATTCAGCAATTCATCAAACACCATCGTAAGAAGTAATTGGGGTTTTTTCCTCCTCTTTTCTATTCCTACTGGAAGAGGAACAGGGTACATTTATGCACAAAGAGTTTGCTTTCTTTTAGCCCTCAAGCTAATGAGTCTAAAGATAATTCAAATACCTCTAGCCCATATGGTAGCCTGCACTTTGAGTATAACCCTGGTGTCTGTATATAAGGCTCTTTGTTTCCCTGACATCCTAGTATTCTTTCTCCACACCTGCTCCAGTTTGAATTTTCATTACTAAATCTACTTCTAAGATAAACATGTTGGAACAATGGCCCGAGACAGAGTTGTGACACCATTTAATTCCATTTCTCATCTGGCTTCTTATACAAGTCATTATTGCTTAACACTGACTGAGAAATTCTCATAAGTGACATATGAAAGTCAAACCTCAAAAATACAACAAAGAACCACTGGGGGAAAAAATCCCCAAAAGCAAAAACCTGATATCCATCTATTTCTTCCTCCTCAGCTTCTTGGGCTACAGAATTATCAGCTCCCATCAGACCTCACACAAACAAATCTATCCAATCTGTAGGTTGTAACATTGCTTTCTGCTGAGGACATGGTGACAAACAATAGCTTTGATCAACTAACCACTGCAAACTGTTATTTATTTATTTATTTACTTTTTACATAGCAGGCATGGGTTTGCAACCAAAGGTCATTCAAATAAAGCAATTTGGCCAGTGCCCAGTGCAGCAATGTTTACCACAGTACACTCTGTTCGACTGTATTAGTGCTAGAAGTATCTGTCCTAAGTCTGTCTGGGTTTTTTATTATCATTATTATCATCTAGATTTTTGGCTATGTTATTTTTTACTTCAGCTTTTGGAATAGGTTGGGATAGCATGGGATGGGATGGGATGGCATGGGATGGGATGGGATAAACTTCTGCCTGGGAAGTTTGGTAGATGCCTTTCAAACGCTTAC
This sequence comes from Haliaeetus leucocephalus, assembly GCF_000737465.1. Classification (NCBI taxonomy): domain Eukaryota; kingdom Metazoa; phylum Chordata; class Aves; order Accipitriformes; family Accipitridae; genus Haliaeetus; species Haliaeetus leucocephalus. The sequence goes on along the minus strand of NW_010972776.1, from coordinate 565,386 downwards.
TTCTTGGTGCCTGTTTCACTGACCATACAACTTCAGCATCCATTCTGTTTGATTTCTTTTTTAACTGATAAATTTTTTAATTTCAAATCCATTAGAAAACAAGTGATGCAGATAATTAATTTGTAAATTAATTAATTTGTAAATTAATTATTAATAATAATTAGTAAATTCTTTTATGTGGAAAAAGGGGTCCTTCCATGCTCTGCTGGGATAAAGGTTAACAGGTCATTACCTGCCATGTAAATTGCTGCACCAGGGCCCACCCTTTCTTTTGCATAAATGTCTTTATCATTCAAGGGTGAGAAAAGGGAAATACAGCAAAATGCTGGCAAAAAAGCCAACGTGCTTGCAAGCTGAATGCTTCCTAAAGCTTGCCAAGAAACTAACAGGTGTTCAGTAACTTTCTTAATTTAATAAACAATGAAAAGTGGGAGAAGTTTTACTCTCAATGTTACAAAACAGGGGAGATGCTTTTTAACCTGACTAAACCCACTAAGACGTGCAGGATTTACAATAAAAATAAATTTAGTCCTTTACCTTTTGCTTAAACAAGCAGCTGCAACTCAGTCATTATTACAAATGGATTTGTTTATAAAAAGTAAATAACTGTGTCAGTGCAAAGTCAGCTACATCAGAATGAGAATAAATTTTGTGGAGATATTTATCAATTACTGACTTCTCTTTAGAAAGCAAATTTATTTATTTATTTCATAATATCCACTGCTGGAGAGACAGAGATAGCCTAATTTCCAAGCAGGGAATCTATTAAGAGATATAGGGTTTGAATCCAGAGCTGAACTCAAAACTGTTGGCATTTGGATTCTGTTTGGCTCTGGCAAGTCCTGGGCTGCCTTGCATTTAATTTAATTGTGTAACATTTTTCTTCTCCTGGTTACTCGAAAGGCCATAACCTTTTAAAATAGAGCTAAACTGTGTATGAGGTCCTTCCCAAGCAGACACATCAAAGGAAAAATCATGTTGTTTCTGTTCAGTAGTACTTTGACTGCTCCTTTATCAATATATTTGACATCTTTGTTAAGAATTTTATGAATGGGTTAATGACAGGAAAGAAGCTCAGGCTTCATGGAGAAAGTGGAAGACTTCAGATACTTTTTTTTTTTGCAAGGGTTATGAGTCCAACATTTCAAGTGTTGTCACTACTCATAAAGAAGAAAATTTTGATTTATTGCTAAGCAGTGGAAACATTTTCAGTCTGCAGAAGAATCCCTAAAGGAAAAAAAAGTTTTGGAATCTCACAGTGAACAAAATACAACTCACGAAGTGGAGATTTTGAGGTGTTTTTGAAAACTGTGCACTCTGTGTTCTTCTAAGATTATGATCTTTTGAGCAGAAGTAAAACATCAAACATGGAAACCTTGAGCCAGAAAGTCCTGTGTTTCTCACAGCAGAAAGGAGCCTCTTGATTTTGATTTTATAGCTTCAAATTATAGAAGCCAATAAAGTAAATAGAGGGAAGAAGAGGCAATGATAAAGTTGACCTACAACTGTATTTGCAGGACTTAACTGTAACTGGATGAATTTTGCTTGGGAAAATGGAATAGTAACTGTATTAATGAAATGGAACAATGGGAAAAAATTAAGCAGCAAGGAAACTGACATCACTAAAAATGTCACGAAATCTATTTTGCAAGAAGAAAAACTGTAAATCTTAGCATTGCCAAAAAGTATAAAATGCTAAAACAAAATAAATAATTCAGATGGAACACAACGGAGGAGCTGGTCAGCAACTTGCAGCTGAAATGTCTATTTTCAAAAGAATCAGAAATTCAGGAAATAGCAATTCCCCAAATAATACATTCCAGAATGGGCAAAGGGGCTAGTGGAGATATTGGCAGAACTTCCATCAGGAAAATCTGACTCAAAGATGTGTTCCCTGCTCCAAATATATTAGTGGAACGCAAAAAAAAAATACAAGCTTTGAGGTATTTACTCAGTAACAGCAGTAACAGCAAATAGAAGGTGGATAGGGTTAGGCAGCAGTGGAGGGACAAATCAACATGAAACAAAGTTGTGCACTTTATCTTATTACTAAGGGCATGCAATCGAGAATCATTTAGTTACTTATGGCATCTTGGAGAAATGTGCTTCCCAAAGCACTGTCAAATGCAGCACTGGGGATCTGACATTAGTGAACCTACCTAACATCACCTTTATTTAATACTGTTACTGCCAGACAGGAAGAAAATCCAATAGGTTGGCTGGGGGAGGCGGGAATACTTACTGTAGCACACTTTTAATGACAGGAACATAGCAGTGTTATGGAACAAGAGTAGTGTGGTATCCTTGTCTGCTAGAAGTTCAAGAATCATCACTCAGCACTGGACCAAAGTCCCAGTGAGGAATTGTTAAATACTGAATGAACACCTGACAGCAATGCTGTGAATATTCCTCAAGTTCTTCACAAAGTTTGGCCTGAAGCAGAATTACATCTGTTGTCACCCAGGGAGTTTGAAAGGAGACTGGCTTTCCAACTGTTTATATTCTGTTCATATGGAATTGATCCCCCTGCCCCAGGGCTTTCTTTTGGGTTGACTGTAGGTTCCTTGAAAAGACCCCATGGGCCATTGTTCCCCTGCCACACGACTTACCTTGTAGGTTTTTCTTGCTTTCCTCTGAAACTGATAGTTGGACTCAGCTACAGGCGAGATGTAGGAAATGTGCACTTGCATTTCTAGTGGTATTGCAGGTGACTGGTTGAGAAGTCTTGTTCTCACACTCATGGCAAGACAAATTGCTAGATCAAGGCTTACAACATAATTTCACTTTCAGGTCAGTCTGATGGGGACCACAACAAGCTGTTTCATCCTCTTCTGCAGCACCGTTAGTGTTTTAAAATGCTCACAGTTTTATTCAACAAATTCACTGCTCATACAGGTCCTAGATCTTACTGTTTTTCACTTAAGATATAATTTAGTTTTGGCCCTTGGTGTTACAGAGGTTTAAATTTGTTATAGGATGTTGGAAGACTTGAGTAGAACAAATGTTGTATGTTCTATTCTAAACTAAGTGTTTCTTGCATGGTTACGCCCCTAGCAAATGATACTGCCAGAAGATGGGTGAGTTAGGGAGGAGGCCCAATCTAGGAATATTTTCATTGTCACTGAAGAGATTGTTAGGATGACTTCCTGAAAAAAAGTCATGTCCCTTTCTCAAAGTCTGAAAAAAACTCCGCAATACCAAATGAAACAAGCTAAACAAAAAAACAAAAATCAGTAATTTTAAAAAGAAGAGAGCAGAGAATATATCCACAGCCAAGAAAGAGAAAATAGAGATCTTTATTCTGAAAGTTTCCTGAAGTGACTATCTGGATTGTAGCATTTCTCTCTGATTACATGTAAAGATAAATCATAGCACTGCACATATCAGCTGAAGGGCTGGATATTTCCAACCATCTAATCTATTTCCCCAAAAGAAACTCTCATCTGCTGAGAGTGAACATTACATCATCATAAAGAAGAAACCTGTACAGAAAAGAGCCCAGACAGTCTTTACTGATCATATTATGCAATAAGCCCTGACAAAACTAATTAGGATGCCCCTAAGAACAAATGCACAATAAACTTCCCAAACTTTTCTGGTCAATCATAAAGACACCCTATAAATCTCCAATGAAACACGAAGCCTACATGGAATACTGTGCCAACACAGTTGCAACAAGGGAGTCAGATTTAGCATGTATCAGAATTTCAAAGGAGACAAACAACCTCACAAGAGTCTGATCTAGAAAATGAATAATGACACCAGCCAGCAATTGTAGAGAAAAGCAAAAATCATACATGAATTTGAGGTTTCATAAAAACATCTAAGCTGTCCTATTTCTGTTGTGTCTGGAACATCTTATGCATGAACTCAGGAGATCCTTGGTAACTTAGTTGGAAACTCATTAGTCTCCATTCTCGATTACAGAATTTGTAAACAATGGCAACACACACTTGGCAGCACTCGCTACACCATTAGGGTTAGAAGAATGAGTTCACACTCCTTACTAAGTCTCCTACAGCATGCCAAGACCACAAGAAAGAGTACTCCAATGATATAAGAAAAACAACAGCATCACAGAAAACCAGAAGGGGCCCCAGAGACCAGATAATCCACCTTTTTACCACAAACCAAGTTTAATCAGAACCAACCACTCCTGACAGATGCATGTCCAACCTGTTTCTAAAGACCTCCAGTAATGGAGACCTCACCATCTCCCCAGGCAATCTATTCCAGTGATTTCATTGTACCTTGCCAATACTTTTTTTAGTTTATGTCTCACTTTAATCACTCTCAATGCAGTTTAAGCACATTATTTCTTGTCTTATCCAGCATGAGCCCAAAGAACAGATTATTCCCTTCTGTGCAACAGCATTTTACATACTTGCAGACAGTTATCTGTCTTTATAGGTTATAAAGACAGGTTATAGGATCTCTGATCATTTTTTGTTATTCTTTCTGCAGGCTCTCCGGCCAGTTCATATCTTCTTTGGAGAGTAACCCCAACTAAGTGTTTTATATGAGGCTGTACCAAAACTTAGCTGAGCCACAAGATTACTTCACCTGTTTTGCTGGCTGTATTCCCAATTAAACATTACATTATCAGTCTTTTTTAAAACAGTAAGACTTTATTTTGTGTTGTGTTTGTGATCCACTATAACTCTATATTCTTCTCTGGACAGCAGTTCAGTCCCCATCTTGCATCTTGGCACCTGGTCACTCCTTCCCAACTGCACTGACCTCTATTTGTCCTCTCTGTACTACATCCTACAGTTTCCCAGTCCTTCCTATTCTTCCTATCTGCCAAGAGTATTAAGAACTCTAATATTGTCTTTTAACATCTGCCATGTTGTGCAGTTTCTGCAAAAGGGCATTTTCTGCAACTGCCATTTTAGTAAGCTTACTTCTCATTTCTTCATGCAGCAAATTAAAGGAGACATTAACGTAGTCGAGCCTAGAACAGATAAGTTTGAATTCCCATCTGAAACATTTCATCAATAATTCTTGATAAAGCCTCCCTGGGTACTGGTTCCAAACACTTTTGTGCACACTAAGTTTCCTAGTGATCATGTTTCCCTAGCTTGCTTATGATAATATTACATGATACATGCCAAACCTCAAATCAGCTTTAGTCATCCTCCCTACCCGCAATGTCTGTTCAGCATTGCATGACAAGATATCTAACAATTTTGACATGATTTATTTTTAGCACCTTCATGTTGGTGGCTATTCCCTTCTGTTATCTTCCAATGCTTCCACTCTTCTGGTATTTATATACAGCAAAGACTTAAGAGAATCATGTAGGTAATATTAGGAAATTCTCAAAAGTTGTTTTCCAGAACTTCCTTTCCTATAACTCACAGCTTCCATTTGCCTTTAAAAAAAAATCTGCCTGAGAATAGCTATTTTCCTAACTAAATGGAAGTCTGTGTTATGCGCCATTCAAAGCTCTTTTTGGATGTTTTCCCCATAAAGTTCTATATCAATCACCATTTTAGTGTGAAGAGAAGATATGCCAAAATGGATTTGCATACATAATTTGCCAGACAGTTGCAAGTTCAAAGATCTGATTTAAATCATGATCACACTATTTTTAAGAAAGTTCTAAATCTCTTGACAAATTTTCCTTTTCTTAGTACAAATACATTTTTCCTTGGAAACTCTGACTGCTCTTTAAGATGTAGTTTGTCAATTGTCATCTGTCTCCACCAAAAAGCTTTCAATAAGTTCTATTGAATCTTAAGCTACAGGGTTCAAAACCAAACTGGATCCCTGAAAGATCTGGTGTATATGAAATCCAGAGACACACAAGGTTATAGTCTTCTCTCTAAAACCTGACTTTACATTCTTTACACATAGGGAAAAGATGAACCTGCACCTACTATATTGACTCAGAAGATCTGAGGACCCCTGTACTGAGCTATAGACCTTTTGTAGGGCCATGGGAAAGTTGCAGAGGCAAAGGTCTGCGGAGAAATGATGGTGCCTTCAGGACTTGTCTGATTCTTGACATTTGAATGTCCTTAAGTGCCCTAAGCTTCCACCTAAAGAACACCACATGCATAAAAGTGTTCACCCACTCAATGCCTGAAGCTGTTTAGGCTGCACTATGCCAGGTGCCACACCTTCAAGCACCATGTGCTGAATGTGGCAATACCCAAGAGCTTTCATGGATTTTCCCCTTGGTGTTTTGAGCCTCAGTCTGCAGTTTGCTAAAGGGGATCCCAGGCAAATATTACAGTAATGCACGCTGTATAAGTGCTGAGAGTAGAAGATATGGATGCGGCACGGCCATCATGTTAGTGAAACAACAGCAGTTTAGTACATAGAATCAAATTGCAAAGCAGCCAAATCTTTTTGTATTACCAACTTAAAATGATCTCACCAGCCAAATGTAACAGTGTAAAGAGTAATCAGATTTTAAAGGTGTACACATAGAGGTATTAACAGGATGCTGCCCTGGTTAAAGTATCTAGACATGTACATTTATATGCATATGTGGAAGAACAAACATATAGTTAGCACAATAATCTTTAAAAACAGGTTAAAATACCTTTGGGAATCATATAAATACAACTGATTCTGGCTGGGGAGCAGAGGTGTGTAGATGCTCCTTCTAGCCTAACAGACTAGTGAATTTTCTTCGGACAAAGGTTAAAAGCAAAATAATGTGATGGGGAAAAAAAAATAGGAGTCACAGAATAAAGCTAGTTCCCCAGTTCCCACTGCAGATCAGATCACTTCTCTCTTACCTGCTAAACTACAGCGGACACCTTTAAGCACCTTCTGAAGAGAGGAAAGAGGTGGTAACAGCCAAGAAAAATAAATCTGAAAAAAACCCAACAATTTCCACTGTTAGGAATGTTTTTAGCAATCCTTTAGTAATCCTAATTTTACACCATTTTTCTATTAAACTTTGCAAATTCTATAGTTTAACAGTGAAGTTATTTCATTCAGCTTGACAGCAAATGATTTATTTGTGATTTCCCCACTTTGGGTGTATGCTGGAGCATCTTTCTGGAAAAGCTGCACTTAATTTGAACATCTCACTGAGGGTGATATGCACAAACTGTTGCAGTAAGAAGAAAACCCACATCCAGCAGAGTAACAGAAGCAGTGTATGTGCAACTAATAAGTATGACTAAAACTAAAGATTAGAAATTTTGTAGTTGGACATTATGGCTACATGCTGTCTCATTTTTTTCCTTTGGGGAACAATGAGGAAAGCATTTAGCTAAAGCATTCACATAGGTAATGTTGTCTTCTTATTCTTGTTCTGAATTGACAACTGAATGCATTTTGTGCATGAAATATGGAGCATAAATACCGCTCCAGCAAGAGGAAAACATATTACGGTAGAGGAGACTTCAAAAAGAAGTGTGGATTAAAGGGCCATTAAGTCTCTTGCATTGGTTTTAATAGCACTAACTCACAAATATTCTTGCATACTGATGGACTGTCTTTCACCACAAATTCTAAGTGCAGACTCTAGGACTGCTGAAGAGGAATATAGCAGTTTGCCAATATTTGGAAAGACTAGAGAAAATTATACAGAACTGAAAAAAAAAAGTAAAATTTTAGGACTTTTTGTTCCACTATCAGCAAATTGAGAAGCCTCAGAGGAGGGCACAGGCATAATTTCAAACTGTCATGGAAGATCTGAGAACTAGCGGACATCTGGCATATGAGGAGTTCCGAGTCACTTTTTTCACTGTTTCATCTTACTTCTATGGGCATTCCATACAGATCATATGGGATTAATACAAAGCCTTTGGTGATCATCTTAACTTCACTCAACTTCAACCTATGGTGCTTATCCTGGTCTCTCACATTTATTCATACAGCTCTCCGCATCCCTACACTTGCTTTGTACAACAGGGGTACTCTTACCGATTTTCAAATGAGCACAAGTATGCCTGAACCTTCCAGCTACTGGTGCTGTTACGCAGACCACAGTGAAGAGAAACACCCCATCGCAAGGAGGTGGAGGATGGAGTAACCTTCTGGTGCTGGAAACAGTTCAGCAGCAAGGAAGCTGTCTTGACTGCTCCAGAACAGCCCCCAAAATGCCTTATGTGAGCTATGTCAGCCACAGCCATGAAGTAAAGCACCTGGAGTGTCTTTCAAAGGGCAGTGATCATTTGGTCAGCCAGCCATAACTTCCAGAGATTGCAAATACAAACAAAAATGGATGGACTATTTAATGGATAAGGAATTGGCTGGATGGCTGCATGTAAAGCCTTGCAGTCAATGGATCTGTGTCCAACTGGAACAGGTTGCCTAGAGAAGTTGTGGATGCCCCATCCCTGGAATTGTTCACAGTCAGGTTGGATGGGGCTTTTGGCAACCTGATCCGTTGTGAAAGATGTCCCTGCCTATGGTGGGGGGGTGGACTAGATGATCTTTAAAGGTCCCTTCCAACCCAAACCATTCTACGATCCTATGATCTTATGAAAACCAATTCCTTTACCTCCCACAGAGAAACCCACTTCTGTTTCCCAATAATGGGAATCAATTTTATTCAATGCCAAACCTCAGTTGCAATTGTTTCAACAAAACTGCCCTCTGCCACAAAGTATAATTCAGTCCTGGTGTGAGCAGCTACAACAGCGATACTGTAATTGCTCAAGCTTATTACATTGCCTGGTATCTTCCCAGTTCTCCCTTCTTTCTGCACCCTCATCACACAGATGCTGCCACTGCAAAGCGGCCTGTGCATGAAACCTTTGGCCAAATGAGTAACACTGCCCCATGTGCTTTAGACTCGACCCATTCCCCTTAGGCAAGGAGTTGCTGAACAGCCACTGGGAACGCTCTCCTCACGCCCCAAAAATCTGCCTGGGGTTTTGTCACTGGGGTCATAGGCGAGGACACAGTGTGAGTGGTAAAGCATGCAGTAATGACACATGGTGCTGTATATTTATGTAAGGATTTGGAACTCATTCCACAAGCAAAGGACAGGCCAGTGAGTTACACAAAGCAATGGTACTATTTAGGTTATTTAAGATGAGGGCTTTTTTCCTAGAAGCTGTCTATCACAAGTCCTGTGAATTGCAGACTTCATCACATCTTGGTCTAGATAGCTCAGAACAGAGCAGCAAGTGCCCACCTGAGAAAAACCTGTGTAACAGCAGCATTTCAGAGCCAGTTTAAACCAAAACACTGATTTTCTTTAGCTCAGCCAGAGCAAGCAAAAATCAGTGTGCTGCTAAACACTGATGGAGGTGTCTATTGTTTTCTCTGAGTTCAAGCAGCACTGAGCTATAGATTCAATAGTACCCCAAAAAGGTTTTACCTTCACAAAGGAAAAAATCCTGGAAAGTGCTGTTGACCATCACCTCCACCTGAAGGTGGCTGAAGAAAATCAATTTGTGATACCTTACCGAATGAGCCATGTTTGATAAAAAGCAGCCCTGTGCAGTAAAAAAGAAAATATTTGCCTGCAGAGCTCACTTCTGATTTAAAATTATGCCCTGAAGTCCATGTATAAACAGTGTCTGTACCGTTTTTTTCTCTCAAGAAACCACACAGTCCAACTACCGCTGCCACATTCCCTGGAAGGGCAGCAAGGTGGGAGAGCTGCTGAGCAACTGCAGGCACTGCATGCTGCCCATGACCAGAGACATTTTAGGTCTCTTCTCCTGCCAGCATTTTCATTCCTTCTTCGTTGTCCTCCCCTCCGCCCCGGCTGCTGCCTTATGGCTTGACACCAGCAGTTGTGAAAACCACTTTAGGGACAGAGGTTTGAGGTTCAGGCCTCCAGCCCAGGTCCTGCTCCTGCAGCTCGCCTCATGCAGCACTGGGCCCATGGCAGCACTGAGGTGGGGGGGGGCTCCGGGGCCTGGCTCTCCTGGCCGGTGGCATGGCCGTGCTGGTCTCTCCCTGCTCTGGGGCCGCTGCTGAAGGCCGGAGATCGGTGTCTGAGCGTGCTGCGCCCCTAGACTCAGTCCTTTGGTCTGAGTCCAGAGTGTATTATTTGCTATTTAAAGGCCCTCAGGCTGAGCAAGTACCTCAGGAAAGCTGCATAAAAGGCATCTTCCGAGAGCGCTCGCAGGCACTGCCTCTGACCAATTACTGCGCGAAGCCCCCAAGTACAGGATTTAACTTCATTCCACTGAACTCGGCGGGATTTAAACACGGCATCCTACCCCGCAGAGCGACCGTGAGGTGCCGGCGG
>NW_010972776.1:527425-555199 GCF_000737465.1 Haliaeetus leucocephalus | reverse complement strand
CGCCATTTTGTGCTGCGGGGGAGGCGGGCTGCCTTGCAGGGGACGGCGAGCCCGGGCGCGGTCCGCGGCCTTCTGAAAGCCCGCTGCAACCGGCATAACGATGTCGCAGCGCCCAGTGTCGGTAGCCATCGCAAAGAGCAAGACCTGTCATGAGTGTGTGGTGCTCAGATATGTCATAATCCTGAAAAGCCGGCATGAGATGTGTGGTAGGGCAGGACGCCCACCTTCACACAAAATGTGCTCCCCGACCTCCTTCCCTGCGGGTTCTCCATATGGCCACCCAGCACCCAGGTTCTCGCTCCCCTCTCCTTGGCTGCACCCATCTCATCTCACCTGTTCTCACCTCGGTGTCCTCTTAATTGTCAGGGAGAGCAAAAGGTGGCTTGCTGCTTTAGGGACATGCGTGTGGCAGCTGCAGCACCCTCACAGACAGGACAGCCTTTGGGAGGTGAGAGGCCGCAGCCCCAGCAGCCGCCGAGGGCTGCGAGAGGAGGCCCTGCTCCCTGAGTAGCATGGGATGGAGGCACGGCGTTTCCCCTCGTTTCTCCCAGACTGCCCGGACTCCGGGGTTGCTCTGCAGCGTGTCTCTTGTGTTGTTTCTCCACCCAGCAGCACACAGTGCAGCTTCACGCCACGTCCTGGTGAGGGCCATCGGCCTGGGGTGTGCTGCACCAGGGATGTGGAACCAGCCCACCATGTGATGAGGATTTGAGGGACACTGGCAACCAGGTCCGGAAACCTTTAGAAATTGTGTAGATTATCATCCAAAAAGCCAGAGCTATAGATCGCTGTTAACAGTGCCAATCTACTGCCCAGAGTGGTGGTGGTAGCATCATCTGCGTGTTGGCATTATGGCTTCACTACGGACAGATTTTTCGCTGTCCAGTGTTAGTACCATCACTAACACCATTCCCCCTTGATTTGAAAACTGCCTTTGCACTTCCTTTGCTTCTCATCTCAATACACTTGCAAAAAAAAAAAAATCTCTTTAATTCTCCTTGAGTTCAATTTTTGTCTTTTGTTGTTGTTGTTTTTCCTACCTTTGCCATTTCTGCAGCTAAGTAAGGAGTGGCAGAATCCCCCAGATTTCTTTTTCTTTTGCTTCTTGAGAACCTTCTCACAAAGCCACATCACCGATCCCTTTTCTTGCAATTCCCTTCACAGTGAAATTGTTGTGCTTTCATTATCATGACTTCATATTTCCCTACTTTAAATCTTCTTTAATTCTGCGAAAGTTTAAGTAACAGTCAAAGTTAGATGCTACTTGGTGAAATAATGGCATTTTTTCTACACACATTGCTTTGGTGGTATCAGAAGATACCAGGCTTTGGAGACTGTGGGTACTGCAGGACTTCCTTTATCCCCACACAGCACCTTTGTCACCATTTTTTTCCTGCCCATCCTGTTTCTGTGCTGCAACAATTCCTTACTGTCTGTTCAATTAGCACACCCTCATTCTTCGAGCTCCTCAGATGGTCTCACATTCTTCCATCAGTTCCTCCCTGCACAGATGTCTGTCTTCTTTCTAGAACAAAAAGATGCTGTCCAAAGAGGTCAAGATGCCTTTTTCACGATGCAGGCATCTGGCTGTCGTTGTTTGCGTACAGTTCCTTGGCTAGGCCACACTTCTGAACCTTTCCTCAGTGGTGATCAAGAATTCACGCTATCTTCTGGGTTTGCTTTAGTTTCCTTTCTTTGGTTTTCTTCCCAAAGGCTTAGGATTCCTGCCCAACCCATAAATCTGTCACATTTGCCAGTCAGACAGTAATGCCTTGGCATGGTAAATATTAACCACACAGCACTGCCTTCCTGATGAGTCCTATGTTTCTGCCTCTTTGTCTGGTGTGCATGTATGTGTCCTGGCATGCCACTGAAGAAACAAAACTGAGTTTCAGTTTGGCCCACCTAAGCACATCACTAGTGACTCTCAGCATCGATCTTCCAGTTCTCAAAAAACTCCTCTCTTACCTTAAGCAAGATTTCATTGATGACTTGTAGAATTCAGCACAGAATGCATGAATTAAGGAGCAGTGACATAAAGCTTCTCACCTTTTCCTTTCAGAATTTTCTCTGTCTCCCGCAGACCTGAACCGCTTCCAGATTAGTCAGAGGGGGTCACTTGCAGAACAGCAGGCAGCATTTGCTCTCACTCCACGCAAGCCCAGCAAAGCTTTATGCTTTTTCCAACCCCTCTGCTAGTTCTGAAGTGAAGCAGTCAAGCCCTTAGGCACAAATCCATAGTGTATTTGTGTGCAGCAGTGCCACTGGAAGGCAAGGCTGGCCTGGCAGCGTATGTTATTTGTTTCGTCTTTGGAGTTTCTGGTATATGAAATCAATACAAAGGCTTCAGGTGTAAAAAAAGCAATTTTACATTCCATCTCCTTGGTTGCCTTGTTGTGTGTTGGAGTTTGCTTAGAAACTCAAGAAGCAAATCAGTCAGCAAGTCCTGTTCCTTTCAGCTCTTCAGATCTGGTTCTTCTCTTTCCTCTGTAATTGTAACACAACCTGTTACCTTCTGCTCTTTCATCACTAATATATGCTTGTCCCCTTCTGGTTTTAATCTCTACTGGTTCTACATTTCAGCTTTATTTTGTTGTAAACTATGAGCTAAAGTCACGATATCTGTTATCTATGGCTTGCGTGCATGTTCCAACATATACTTCAACTACAGAGCATGGTAAGGATCCATCTTTGGAAAATAAGTCCCTTTTCACTTTACTGTTTCTCCAGTCAGGTAATAGGTGTCTTCCACTGAACAATAAATCCTCCACGCACCTCCTTAAAAATGGTGGAAATCACAATTTAAGTCTGCTTTCATATAGAAAAAGAGCTGTTATACCAAAAGATACTAATGATGGTTAACAAACATGTTTGGGGCATTGGGAACCAAAGTTCTTGATAAAGCTAATGGAAGAGGTTGCTACCTCTCATCTTGATAAATGGAAGACATTGTTACGCACCTTTCTGTAACAACAGTATAAACAATAGAAACCATTGCCCAAGATGAAATGTTGCTTTGCAAGTCCTAAACAAGAAATAACTGCTGCGAAACAAGGTATTTTCCTAGGAAACTGGCTACCAGTGCTTGTGGGGTGTTGCAGCTTTGTCTGGCTTTGTCCTCGAGGCAGAAGGCAATTGGAAAGCCTGAGAACTCATTGGAAGTTTGATGCAAGGAGAGAACAAAAAGAGTGCTTCAGGGCAGAGAACTGGCTAGAAAAGTGTGCTTGGAAACTGTTAGCATGGAAACTTCTAGCTATTGCTGACCTTGACCATGTTTACAGAAACAGAACTTTCAACACCTGTAAATAGGAAGGAATAAGCTGAAAAAAGATCTGACTCACATCACCATTTTCACCTTTTAACAGAAACAATTCCATAAGGCTTCCAGTACTAGTCATACAGACCAAGAGGCAACACCCCTTGAAAACAAGCTGTCTTTTGAGCACTGCCACCTCATTTCTTTACCAGTGTTCATTCCACATCCCTTTTCACTTCTCGCAACAGCATCCTGACATCTTCTGTTGCAGAGTCCACCCGCATTGTTTAATCCATTTCTGCTGCTCCATCCCCTTCACTCCCTTCCATTTTTCCTAACTGCCACCCTGGCAGCAGCACAAGGATAGCAGAATAAATTGCGCTGAGCTCACACAGTAACTTTTCCTTTCATGAGAGTATTACTTGGGATCTCTCTCATCTATCACCGACACCACCGATTGCCCAAAACTTGTAGTAACTGGGTTTCTGTAAGACCTTTGCTGTTGAGTCATGTCTGAGTGAAGCTAGTGATGGCTTCAAAAGGTAACAGGGAGGCTACTAACAAAGAGCTGTAAGGACAGAAAGGCAATATAATTAGATAAGCCTTACTTGCTTAGGAAACCAAGTTAAAAAGAGACATTGTTGACAGTCACTACTAGTATGTTCTCTCAGGGAAAGTAAACAGTAATGCTGTTATCCAGTCTATCAGAATAATAGGTGAGACTCTAAAATACCAGGAGATGGTGTTTCAAAATCATTCATTATTCATATTTCTGAAAAGAGCACTGTGGAGAAAAAAAAATCATTGTTTTTGAACTTTCAGACCTTTTTTTTTTTGTTATCCTGTGCAACTGGGAGGGCTTTGCTTTAAAATTCTGCTTTCAAAACAACAAAACAATGAGACTGATGTTTGAATGTAGTCATCTGGCACCAGGAGCTGAATCTATAACACCTGAACATTGCATGATTAATGATGAAGTTCTGGGTGCTGGCAACATGGAGTGGGTGACAATCCAACTGAAATCCAAGTTTCACACAGTTATCTCTATGTGCTTCCCCTGTTTCTTAAAGAAGCAGTATTTCCTCCTTCTGTGAAACATTTAACTGATTCCTTTCTCTGTACAAAACAATTTGTGATACTGGGTCAGAAGAAAGTTCATTGAAAATAACCTTTTGGGACTTTTATTAACATCTCATATGGATTTGGGTTTTCTTCCCCTTCTTTAAAGTTTATCCTTTTCTCCACCTATATAAAATCAAGAAAATGGAACTAAAATATGTGGAATGGTGATAATGTTCTATTATTTTTATTTTTTTTTAATCTGAGGTAGGATTATTTATCTACATTAATGCTAGACAGGGTTGTTTTAGACATTAATGGCTGAATCAGTGTTAAGCCATGCATAACAGGGAGAAATATGGGTACAATATTTTTTGTTTGTGCAGTTTTAATGAGCAAATGGAAATGAGCACATCATTTTTATGCTCTACACCTGCAAAAGCAATTCCCGAGATTATTGATTATTACTAGAAATAACTGTTAAATATTGAAATAACTGCTTGAAGTACAGGATGCACAATTTTCATACTGATAGAACTATGTTTTTTCAAAGTGTTGTCATCACTTACAAGTCACAGTTAAACCATTGCCTCTGATAGGATGAGATTTAATTATAAGACTCAGTTATTTCTGTATTCAAGACTAATTGATTTCTGGAGAACGAAGTGATAGAGAAGAGTGACACAGCAGAGTGATGCAGAATTAATCTCAGTTATACACACATCCCCAGGCCAAGAAGCCAAGACATTCCTGTTTTATCATTCAAATAAAAGATTATCTCAGCAAGGTGAAAAGTTACTTATTTTTTTCCAAGGTATTTAAGTGATGTAAACAAACTTCAGCTCATTATCCAGCTCTTCAGTGTTCTCATGTAGGGCTTAAAAGTGTCCATGCTAGGTTCCCAGTTCCTGCAAGCACCCGAAACAGTCAGTGTAGAGGGAGAAAGACAGACCTGAAGGCTGTAGAGGTGCCAAAGCTAGAAGAGGAATCTCTCTTTTTCTGTCTCAGCTTTATGGCATGCCCAGACAGGGTCTTTTGAGTTAAATGCATATAGGTAGGTGTGCAAAATCTCCCCCCACCTCCATTTTTTATGTTTTTTTCTTCATTATGTAGTGCTTGGATTAACCCTTAGGGTACGTAGCAATTGTCCTTAAGAAAAAGAAGTTTTCTCAACAAGACTTTCTAGACAAGTAACTTCTCTGATCCAGTGATGTTTTATGAAACAAGACAGATGGAGTCTTGCTCAAGATGGAGGAGAGGGCAATGAGGAGGGGAGCCTCCAGTCTTGCAGACACACTAACGCCCTACACAATGCTGGTTTCCCCTTTCTCTGCAATGTGACCTCTGCCTCTCAAAGTCTGCCTCAGCACTGACTTTTAGACCAAGTTGTTTTTTCTTTATGACCACTGCAAGCTTTGAGTACTCAGTGCCTCTGAACAGACAGGGCTGAAATCTTAGCTCCACAGGAATCACTGGGTCAGAGGTAAAAGTACAACTTCAGTCTTTTTGATCAGTGAAACAGTCTGGCTGGCATGAGCTCTGGCACAGGGCATGAAATGGCATCCAGTGTTCAGTCTATTGTTAGCTTTGAATGTGGCATTCCCGGAACACCTATGAGTTACCCTCCAGCTTCAATTATCTCCATTCCTTGAAAAACATGATTTTCTGATACAGCTCTGCTGAACTTCATGGAACCACTGATACCTAGCACTTCAGGAAAGGATCAGCAGTATTGATGCACACAGTTTGGCCAACAGAAAGTATCTTCTGTAGGATAATCTCCCAAGTGTCTAGTCTCTTACTGCACTCAGTAAAGATATGCACTTACTTTAGTATGCTTTTTGAAAAGTACTAGGAGCACCTTGTCTCATACTGCTCCTTCAACCTCCTTTGCTCTGGAATATATTCACTGCTGTATGCTACAGCAAGTGGTAAAGCTTGCAATATGCTATGCTGCCATTCAAGAATATTCTACAAGGACAGACAGGCACACTGAAAAATAGGAAGTTATTTTGTAACTGAGACCTGATTTACTGCATGTGTGTTTAACTGGGTCAACTGCCAGGATGCATTTCTAATGCAATGGGCTTTGGCAGTATTTGGTAATAAATAATGGCAGTCACATGCCCGATCTGTTCCAGGAATACCCCCAGTGATTTTGGAAGCACACTCGCAATAATTAACACATTTGAACTGGTGCTGTCTGTAAAAGGCTTCATGCTGTGTGGATCTTTTGTTCACAACAGACAGCTCTGTAGCAGTCTCAGCCTCTTGAATGAATCATTCCTTCACTGAGACAGTTATTAGGATGTTGTCTAACCCTTTGCACAGGAAAAAAAGTCTTCTTGCTGCACTGGTACAATACTCTCCTAAACATTCTTCCTGACCCTCCCGTGGTGACAGCATATGCCCCAAAGCATGTTGGCTAGGAGGTCTATGTAATTTATTTTACTATGTTAATGCATATACAGAGGTGAATGTTTAGAGGTAGTCAGATCTGTTGTAGTTAATGGCAGCAAGTATCTCCCCTTCCTACGGTTTTTTCTTTGCAGTTTGGTACCATTCCCATGTTATTGTCTTTATCAGTGATTGCCATAAGAACAATTAGTGTAGGTGTTAATTCATCCTGTGATGGGATCAGTGAAAAACGCTGCTTCTTTTACCTTCACTGGGCATCTTTCATTATATGCACTTCTGTTAGGCTCATGTTGATGCATATCCCTCTAATAAGGGAACTCCAGGAATCCCTCTTACCAGAGGAGGGGAGAGGAGGCCACTCACTACCAGCAGCACATCTCCTTGGTTTCAGATTCTTAATCTATACATTTATGCAAAATGTAAAAAACAATATTAACCCTCACTGAAAGCAATTAAATATATTGTGCATTACTTGGAAGACATTAGTCTTTTCAAGCATCTTATTTTTCTTCTGTCTCTTCTTAGTTTATTATAATAAAGAGGGAATAGCGTGCAAGATCCTTTCAGTCTTTCCTTTGTACAAGACTATGGCTTGCACATTCCTGAGCGTGTTACCAATGCAAACACCTCCCATGATTTGGCAGGGATATTCCCAGTTCTTAAGGAAATTCAGGACACATCTGAATTCTGCTGCTCTCATCATCCTTTCAACACCTGAATTAATGTGGACATCAGTTTTCTGTGCATAGATTATTGGAGCCTGAACAGTGGATTTGCACTGCTGTTTATGCAGTAGCTCCACGAGTGGGAAGTTTCATTTCATGCTACAGTGTTCTTCTACAGCAACTTGCCTCCACAAGTCTGTCGACTTTCTTTCAAGCTAGGTTGGCATCTGTACTAGGAGGGAATGGTAGTTGGCAACTGAGTGCTGTTCTGAAGAAGCTGATGGTATTTTCTGGAAGCCAAGGGATCTATCAATTGCTTCAGTTACTGAGTAAGATACACAGTAACCCAGCCTAGTTAGAATTCAAGTTCCACATCCTCTCTTAATGGCTATTCAACAAAAGCACAGAAGCATGGTTCAGTGCCTTAGCCAAGAAAGATTATCATTAGCTTTACCCTCAATAATGAGTGCCTTTGTTTTATATGAAGAAGGCACATGACTGAAGCAGGTGACATTCATTTGATTCTGAGACTCGAGGAGGTTAATAAAACTTACTCACACTTTGTGATTTGGTGTCATTGCCTGTAAAGAGTGGTACACTCCTAGGATATCCTGTTACATTTCATTGGGCTGTTTTCTGATTTTGTTATCATTATATATCATCTATGGTATTATCAGACCATCTTCATGCTTGGTAAGTTTCCCTTTGTTGTCATGCAGGTTGCACGGTGATCGCTCCGCTGTGGTCTCCACAGATGAGCTCCGCTGAAGCCTGCGTTTGTTTGCTTTCCTGTGGTTTTGCGGGTGCAGCCAGTCATGGAGTTCAGGCATCGTTTCCTCCTCTGAACTGATAAAAAGAGTATTTCTGATGAACCTAGAGAGTTGTTGCTGTGAAACATTTTCTGTTTTAAAGAACTAAGAACCACAATCAGCCACCACACAAACTTCTGCACTGTTGATTGTACATGAAATACAAAAAGAAGAAAAATAGTAATTTTGATGATAATTCATTTCTGCAGCCACTTTCTCTCATTTCATGAATTTATGTCCTGCAGTGACACCAGACTGACATTTGGATCTTCAGTGGCTGTCTGAATTGCATGTCTTCCGTACTTCTGTGCAACATGGCCACTTGTGCCTTCACTGACACTTCAGGCATGCAGTAAAAAACTGTGACCATCACAAACTGCGTGCATATTTGCTGCACTGGGTAGACAGTAGTAGACGTGCTACCAAAGCTGGGATTATGGCTTCCAGCTTTCATGTTGGTGGCCATTCCAAAAGAGTTACGTGGAAAGTTTAGCATCTTAAAACATATACTAGACCACACAGTAGATGTTGCCATTTACCAGTTTGATTAAAGGATGGGGATCCTATACTAAAAGTAGAGGAATGGAAAGGGAAAGAAAGACTGGAGGTGGGTGCAGTTGTGATGTGAGGTGCTGTGCAGTGGTACCCCGTCATCCCATCACCTGGCACAGAACCTACGCTGTGCCCATTAGTGCTAATAGGATAGGGACAACCACTGCCTCCCCCAACCGCTAATTCTATTAATACTTTGACTACTACTTATTGCACCTGTGATTATATCCAGCACTGGAGGATAAACATGTGAAAGAAGCTGTACAGAAAGCAGAAGTGAAATATTCCAATAATATATAAAACAGTTTAAAGCCTGAAGCAAGAGGTTTGATGTCCTTCTCTAAACTCTTCTTTTTGTACTGTCTATTGCTGTAGATAATAGTAGTATCTGTTGTTAGTCATCTTTGTACTCAGTTCTGTATTTGACTTACTTACTTGTTTTTCATTGAATCCTCCTTTTCCTTCCTTGTGACTGGGGACAAAGTGCAGAACAAAAGTGAAGGAGAGCCACTCCTATTTGAAGTTTAAGTATGTCTAAATGCTGTACACTGGCTTATGCCTGTTTGATGTTTCAGTCTATTCTCATCTAGACTGTGGTTCCGAAACTGACATGGTTTTAAAGACTTATGTGATGAAGTTGTAGAAATGTGTTACTGTGAGCTAAATGATACTGATTAAGCACTAACACTGTTTTTTTCAGTTGGAAAATATAATGAAAAAGAAATTCCAAGAGCAAATGTGATCATTAAATGGTATATGGGTGAGAAGAAGAAGAGAAAGGCATAGAAACTTGTATGGAAGTATGATGTTTCAGTCCAATGAGAGTGCATTCTGTGCCAATCTCTCACATGAACATGCTGAGATCTGATTAGCTTTGACTTTTCTGACACTTACCTGCATAACTTGTTCTATATTTTCACACTGTCTTTCTTAATAAGGAAACTTGCCACTAACTGAATACTTGGGTCAATTTCTATTTGTCAATTTAATTCATTTTGGCTACAACCTGAAGATTAAAACATGCAAGTGAAAGGGTGGATAAAAGGAAAATAGGCTGGCTATGAAAGAAAGTGATCTGAATACACAGTCAGAAACCTGGGCTTAAAGCATCTATTGTAAAATCCACCACTTGGATCATTTAAAACTTTTCTGTAAAAGGCACACTGACATCATCAGTCTCAAACTTGCCTATTTAGTGGGCTACATGTGACAAAAATGGTCTTCTTATTAAATACATACCACAAGTATCTCAGATCTCCTGTTCTGTTCATTTAACATATTTTGAGGTCAGTAATGCTTCGTTCTTTGGTATATTTTCTTATGTGACTGTTGCCTGTAATATCTATATATTGGATGGGATTTGAGAAAGGAAAAATGCTTAGGTAATTGCTGTGTATCTTTCATGGTTATTGCCATGCAACAAGGCAAAGAAAAATCTAGCTTAGTCTCCTCTGAAAGGAATCGTCATTTATGCTTAATAGAGAGCCTGTCGAGAATAAGAAAGCTAAAATCTGGCCCATTCTTTATATATAAATTTCTCTGTAGAATCAGTCATTAAATGCATTTTCTTATTTTTAAAACAATTGCCAAAAGCTTTGTTTGATTGATTTTTTATCTGTAAAGAAAATAATGGAAGGAAAACTGAGGAGTTTAGCAGACAAACACAGACAAAACTGACAGTGCCATATTAATGTGCATATCACTGAGGAAATGAAAGAGACAAATAGGTGGGACTGGAAACACACAGCAACTTTTGTCTTCAAAAGGATTATCACAAACAGGATTGATTTTTTTTTTAATTGGCTGAGTAAATGCAGTGAGAAATCACTTTTACTTTCCTTTGTGTAACTGCTACTATTCTGCAGATGTTATATTGCCAGAGCATTTTGGCAAGAGGATTTAAGGGAACATGCTTTTTGTCACCATCTATTGCTCAGCTAAAGAGCAGGAATCAAAAGAAAGAGAGGCAGACCTACCTTTGCAGGCCTGGCAGCTGTCCTCCCAGAGGGACCCTTCTGGTAATGATCCATTTCAGTTTGATGCATAAGGGTAGCACAATGCCATTGCTCTTGCCACGTTGCTAGGTGGTTACAGGGCTGTATTCATGACACCTTGCTCTTGAGTGGGATGGACAGTGGGCATTGGACTCTGCCTGGGTGGGGGTATCGGTGTATGGGGGCTTGTACAGAGGGCAGGGAGCAGTTCCTTCTCCAGGAGGCTGGAGACCGGCCAGGTACATCCCTTGAGCGAAGATATTTTTCCTTCAAGAAAGTCAGTAGTGGAATAGGGAGTGGAAGAAGAGTGACATTTAAAGTGACATTAGAGAGACATTTATTCATGGCATATGATGTTCACAGCTGGGGAACTGCAGTCATAAACTCTGCAGAAGGATGGAGATTGGTTACTAGTTGTACACACACAGTGATTTGTTTCCTTTTTCCCCTCAGTAAAACATACTTTGCTTTCCACATATACTCCCTGGTGTGACAAGCAGGACAGAGTGGAAAGAATGAAGTATACTTGTGCTTAAGGGCTTCTAGGAAAGAAATCTTGTTTTGTTGGTTTTCTTAATTTGCAGAGGAATCTTATGTTTGAATCCAGCCTTCCCTGCTGTCAACAGAAGCCAGGTGAAACAGGAAATGAACTGTCAAATAATCTAGGATAAGGTCATGTGTATGACGGAAATCCTAACTCATTAGGTCAATAGCTAGGATAGACCTGAAAGGACTATCTGCTAACAGATGCTATCAGCATCTCCATGTTTCCATTAATATGCCTGTATACATCAGTTTGATCTCGCACATATGCATTTTTGCTCTATATTGAGCAGTCTTTTCATGTTTTGGGTTTTTTTTCACTCTGCTTTCCCTGGGCAACACAAATTGAAATGTAGTCAATGCATAATGCAAGATGCACACATTGTCCTTTGCAGATTGTAAAATTGTCAAGGCCTTAAAGATAGCCTGACATACGCTGCTCTGGCCACCTGCGTCACGTAGCAGGATAGTTGCAGTACCCTGAGACGGCACTGTTAAAGCAGCGCTCCCCCAGTAGCATTGCATATGGCTAGGACCATTTCTGATGGTTGTGCAAGGGAGTCGGTTGCGTGGCATAGATTACCATGCTGTGGAGAAATACAAGTATGAGGTCAGCAGTGTAGGAAGATACTGTAGTGGCAACAGAGAAAATCTGCACCAGGTGAAGTAAGTTTCAAATGTATCCTGTAGCAAGGGAAGATAGATGACTAGGAGAAACGTCCTCTTTTGCTGCCTTCTCTGCTGATATTCAGTTGTTATGATAAAAAGAGCCAGTAACATACTTCTTATAGGAAACAGTTGCTGCTTTTCCACACTTTTTTGAGTTAAAAACCTTTTTTTTTTAAATGCAAATATTTTAGGTAGTGTTTACCTTAGAACAGTTTGCAGTATTGTGCTATAATAGTTTTGCAGTATATTTTGCCAAATTTTCCTTGAAAATATTTTATTTTCAGAAGTCATAATTGCATTTATTGTTTTACTAATTCGCAATGAGAAAATTTATTACTCTAAACATGGGAGTCATTATTTGGGGTTTTAAAAAGACAAAATACCTCATTAAAATTTGGATTCAAGAACATTTCTGGAAAAATAGGGTAAGCGGTTTGTGAAGGGTCAGTTTTGTGATGATAGTGCACCCTTAGAAGTGGAATAAATTCCAATATGTATTATCCTCCAGAAATAATTGCCTTATTTCTCATCTGGCTGGCTAGCTTCTCTGATATTATTTCTCTGTGTAGAAAATAGCTGCAGTCCTCAGGAATGCTGAGAGGGTTCCACTGGGAGGGAAACTGTGCCCAGAATCACAAAAGGGAGGAGATACACCCACAAAAATATCCATGCGATAAAACACAGTCCAAGGCACGAGTAGTTTGGAGGTCCCCTGTTCAACAAGCCAAAAATTACAGCAAGAAATATTTCATAGTCAGAATTGTTTTCTCACAATCTCTTACTTCTCTATTTCTTAAGGGCATTTTTTCTGAGCCTGCTTCAGATCTTGTTCTTCAACAACTGCCAAGGAGAAGGTGCTCATGCTTCATCCTTTCTCAGCTGCATGTGTTGCTCAGGCTGCTGCGAGCTGCTTTCTGGGTGCAGCCTGGCCCTGGACTCGCTTTGGTTTTTTTCTTCTTGTAATGTGTATCGAAAATGTGCAAAGCTAAAACCCAGAATAAATGCAGCATGGACAGCTGCTCTACATGTGTCCTCTGAACTACCTTGTAATTGTGCTTTTCCTTGAATTGGAAGGCAGGCTATCAAGACCCAGAAATGCTTCTCATTTAGACAAGAGCACTAATCAGGGCTGCCTTTCCTTGCCATGGATTTTTGCACAGAGGGCGTCCGTTGGGCAAAGAGGTATATCCTTCACCTGAGCAGATGTCACATAGAGACTCCTTGTCATGACTTACTTGTTGCCAAAGGTCAAACCAAGCTGGAAAACCTTGAGCTGAAGCTGAGTCAGAATCAAGGGTTGGTCACCAGCTACCTGAGAGACCCTGCTGGCTCTTTTCTGGTGTCGTGGGCAGCCCAGCCCCCCTTACCCTGTCTGCTTCCAGCAGGGAAATGATGAGTGATCTCTCCCCAGGCCAGAAGAGAGAGTTACCCATCAGGAGAGCAAACCTGTATTTATTACTTTCTTCTAGGTTCACCATGGAGCCAAGAGTGTTGCATGTGAGTGAGCAGCTACAAAAGAAAAATTTAATTAAGAACTGAAGTCATAAATCTGTGGCAGTTTGTTTTCACCATGGCTTTATTTGATATTTGCCTCGAAAAGATCAACAGAGTCAAGGGCAAAACTGGCTGCAGTGAACGAAGTGATAGATTCATCTATTGTTTTCTCTTGCATCAGCGGGGCCCTGAGTCGTGCAAGCAGCTACGAAGGGTCGCCTCCCTCCATGCCACCAGAGACAAGCCGGGCACAAGGGTCTTGGGTCAGTCTCCTCTGGCCATCTAATTAGAAGTGCCTAACTCTCCTCACACTGCCTGCTGGGCTACTCTGGGGAGTCTTTGAGGTTGTGCTTGTCCATGGACACGTTGCATCCTCTGGGGAGAACAGAGAATTTGGAAAAGCTGAAGTCTGCAGTTAGGTGAGCAAAATAAGAGTGGTGTCAAAAGTGCTCAAATTGAAGCTAGCCAGAGGAGAGGCTAGAGGCAGGAGGAAAAGGAGATCATCGGTTTGCTTCTATCTTCCAAATGAAAATGAGCCTAGGAAAAAACAAATCAAGCAGTGACATTGCCTGGATTCCTAAGCAACATTCCTGGGAGCTCCAATAGCCTGGGCCAAGAAATATTTGAAGCTCTGAGTGTGCTAGGTCCTGGTGCAAATATCTCCACCTGACCTTCAGAGAAGATTCACGCTCTGACTGCTTCCTCCATGAAGTGTATTGAGGGAAATTATGGCCCAGGCCCATCTTTAAGCAGTTTTCTATTTTTGCAGGCCCACATACCAGCGAGCGTGGCAGTGCTGGAGCTGCCTGCCCCACAGCAGACCAGCGGAGATGTCCTGGCAGGCGGCCTGCCCAGTATTTGTGACCACTGTACTGTGAAAATGACCTGGAACAGGCTCATGGACTCGGCTTCTCCTTTGTATTACAGCAGAAAAGTCATTGTCACTGCCAAAAAAAAGACAAAAGACCACCAAACAACAACACAGCCATAAATGAAGGCTATAAATACGGAGATGGATAGTAGATAACTACAGGCTTTCTCTCATTCATGTGGCATCCAGCTTGGAAAGTGTCCTGTAGGTCAAGTTGTTGCTTGTTTGGTGGGACGCAGGAGTTGAGCCCAGTAAATAAGAGGCTGTCCTATTTACTGGCTTATGACCCTCTGGTGACTTCAGGCGTTTTGAAGTTCTTTGTCTCATTTCTGGAAACCTTGCTCCAGCCCTGCTCAAAGTCCAGAATGAACCAAGGTCTGTCCATCTCCATGGCTTCTAATGGCTGTTTATCTACATCAGCCATCTGGTGAGGTGTTGGCCGCCAACCCTTCCTCAGGTGACACCTCAGAGTGGCATGACCGTCACTCACTTTTCCTAAATCCTTTATTCAGCTGTGGCTCCCCAGCACTTCAGCTCTAGCAGAGCCGCTGTGTGTCCCAGCAGCTGAGCGTGCAGAACAGCAGAGCAGAACTGCTGTCGAGGCCTAAAACCCTTCTGGCTTTATGCATGTCGGTATAGCCATATAAGAAGCATAACAGAGAGAATGGCAGAAAAAGGCTTTGTTCTTGCATTCTTGTTGGCCTTTAAGTGAAGTGCTAAATCCAGTTCTACCATACGTTAGTTTTGGTTGCCCTCCTGCGAGGCAGTGGGATGGTGTACAGGGGAATGGGCTGGAGTTGGCAGACTTGGGTACAAATCTCAGCTTTGCTGCTGTTACACTTTTTCTCTGTTAGTTAAGTGTAATTTTTCACTGACGGGATGAACGCTCTTGTTGAGCAAGAGCTGAATGAACCTATCAAAAGCCGTTACTGGAATCTGCAATATGTGTAAGTTATCACTGGAGACCCTTTTGTGAGCAACTATTCAGAAGCCTTGATGCTTTGTGTCCATTTTCCCTTTCCTTGGGAAATGTGGACTTTGTAGGGCCCTTGGTTTGGTGCTTCTTGACTTAAATATTGTATTTTTAAAAAAGCACAGTAAAGCATGTCTGCCTTCAGAAAATGGTGAAAAAAGGGATCTTTACTATGAGCTGTGGGTGGCTGGTGGCACCAGCACTGATACCTGAGTTGGAATGACTCAAGGCTGACTTTGTAAAAACAAAGCTTGTAGCTGTCTTTCTATTTATTCACAGGGACTCTTTTTCTTCTGTATTAAAGCAGGTTGACTAATGCCCCCCCAGCTGGAGTGTCTCCTACCCCTTCGTGCCCTCACAAGAGCAGTCCAGCTGTACCCCTGCTTGTTGCAGCACTTTGTCTATATGCAAAATACTACAGATCAGTATAAATGGTGTGATTTTGCTAGGATATGCCTTTCTAAATGAGAAAGAAGAGACATAAATTAGATAAAATATGATCTTTTTGAATGATTTTACAGAGGTACAGACTTGCATGGAACCCACCATGGGTGTTCAGGAGGTTTTGAGGAACGACTCTGCAGATGTGTTATGTTACTGCAGCCAAGCAGCCAAGATGTAATGCACTGAGTGGAAAAACAAACAAACAAGCCAACAGACCCCAAGTAGGTATTTCACAACAGGGAGAGCTGAATCTTCACTGCATTATTCCATTACAAATGAATGCAGATTCATATTGCATGTGATGCAGAAGGTTTTGATCCCAAGCTTTGGAGTGATGGTGTAAGCTGCCTTCCAGGGAGCAAAAAGTCCATTCTGAATCCTAAACTAAAATCTCTCCAGTGTTTTCATGACGTGATATTGTACTGAAATACCTCTTTTAGAAAGAAAAGCAAAAAGCCAGTGTTTTAATTTGAATCCGTCCTTCACTGAAAGCGAGTACCTCAGCTGATAAAAACTCCTTCTAAATAAGTATGACTCCCAGCAGTATTTTCATGTTAATAAAACAATACTTTTCAACAAAAATATTACTTACTGAATGCTCCCAGCTGCCAGTGGATTTCAAAGGAGCTGGCAGTGCTCAGTTCTGCCTAAAAGACAGCCTGCTCCTGCATTCAGCTGCTTTGGGGGTTCTGTGTGTGACATAAAATTGAAAACCAAGCCTTCCTTCTAGTGCATGTGAAAACAGCTGAGTATTTAAGGTAGAGAGAAGCAGGATCTGTTTTTTAATGGATGTAACAGACCTCTAACCCTGACATCTGGACAGCTACTGTCTTGTGCACACACATTAATTCCCACTGTTTGTGATCCAGGGAAAGCTGTGGCAGCACAGCTTCACAGCTGAGTGCACCCCACGATTATGGGATGCTCAGTGACTTCATCTGCAGTGTAATCCACCCTCCCAAAGTATGGGCCAGCACCAGTTCACTGTCATTTTATAATTTAATATATCCTTAGAAGTAAGGTATATTAGCTAGTGCTAATAACACTTTTTTTTATTCGACAAAAGAACTTGCCTTTTCTGACCAGAAATTTTTTAGTGACTGAAAAAAATGAATCTGCTTTTCTTAGCTTCCGTGAGTCAACGTTAAGATGCAATGCCAGGACTCAAGTCTTAGTGGAAAAGTAATGCCTGCAGCCCCTGAACACCGCCAAGTCTCTTGTAGAGAGGAAGGTCTCTCATGGATTTGAAAGTAAGTTTGAAAAATCAGTTCAAAGAATGTAATCAATTGACATAGAATGAGACTGTGGGTACGAGCGAGAGCAAAAGGTTGCCCAAAGATCCTGGTATGTTAAAGAATCACACTGATTGAAGCTGATTTCATGCTGTGACTGCCCTTCTGAAACAGTTCTTTGCAATATTCATTTGTCAAAGGCTGAAATGTTATTTAGTTGTACAATAACACTGTAGCTGTGTAACAGCCTGTCGTGGTTTAACCCCAGCCAGCAACTAAGCACCACGCAGCCGCTCACTCACTCCCCCCCCATCCAGTGGGATGGGGGAGAAAATCAGGAAAAGAAGTAAAACTCCTGGGTTGAGATAAGAACGATTTAATAGAACAGAAAAGAAGAGACTAATAATGATAATGATAACACTAATAAAATGACAACAGTAGTAATAAAAGGATTGAAATGTACAAATGATGCACAGGGCAATTGCTCACCACCCGCCAACCGACACCCAGCCAGTCCCCAAGCGGCGAATCCCTACCCCCCCCACTTCCCAGTTCCTAAACTAGATGGGACGTCACATGGTATGGAATACACTGTTGGCCAGTTTGGGTCAGGTGCCCTGGCTGGGCATGACAAGCTGAAAAATCCTTGACTGTAGTCTAAACACTACTGAGCAACAACTGAAAACATCAGTGTTATCAACATTCTTCACATACTGAACTCAAAACATAGCACTGTACCAGCTACTAGGAAGACAGCTAACTACATCCCAGCTGAAACCAGGACACAGCCATAGTTACTGCCAGGTGGTTAAGAACAGTCGATTTGCATTAATGCCTACAAACGTACTTCAGGCAGCAGGTTGCTACTGCCATTGCTGAGTTTCTGCTTAATTATTTATTCTGGACTGCCAGTTTTGGCACCTGATATATAGACACATTTAAGGTTGACTTCTATTCAGCTGCAGATGGACTGCATGCTATTGAAATCAGAGGAGTTACACATGTCTGCAAAATCAGATGGACTCAGTGGCAACAAGTGAAATCCTTCCTTGCAGAAAGCATAAGCTCTTCTCTTCACTGTGAGCAGATTGGAAGATGTATATGAAAAGCAGTGCTGTTTTTCCAGCTGCAATCTAGCAGCATTAGTCATACAAGAAACAAGAATAAATGGCAAACAAGTAGGGCTAGGCTGCAGTGTACCTGGAAAAGTAATCTCTTCTTTCCTGCTCCTCGTCAGCTTGGTCAGGATGCTGGGGGATTGCTCACTTCCCCTGTAACACAAAAACTGGAGGTTGTCAAACAAGCTCTGGGTTTCCAGTTCAGAACAAATAAAAGGAGGTGCTGCCTTACGCGACAGGCGGTTGAGCCGTGAAACTCCTCACCAAAAGATTCTGTGGATGCTACATTTGTCCATGGGTTTGGGAGCAAACTAGGGAGTTCAAGGAAATGAAGTCCATCAAGGCTTACTAAATAAATGTTTGTGCTCTGTTTTCATTCTCTTCTCCCTGTCCCCATGTCTGGCTATTGTCAGAATCAGCGTACTGGGCTGGAGGGTCCTTTGGAATGAGCCCTGGAAGCTCATTCTTCTATTCTTCAATAATTCCCTTTCTGGAGTCTTTCCTTCCATTAAATCGAGTCCTTGTCTTTACCTGAAAAGCTTTCCATAGCTCTCGTCATCTGCAAATGGTCCTTTTTGTCAGGTTCATGCCACCTTGTCCTTATGCTAGTTGTCTGTGCCAATGCTCTCAGCTTCACCCCACTGTTTGCCAGGTTTTCACATCAACAGCTTTACGCAATCCAGCTCCAGTGCCTGGTTCAGGCTGCCTGTGCTCTTTGCCATTTTTAATCTGCCGTTGGAATCTGGATTGAGAGATCTTCAAGGCAGGGTCTGGCCTTGGGGTTTGGAAGAACATTTCTCCTTCCGGGTGCTGTGAAAAAGACCAACAATACAGAATAATCATTAATTAGGGTCAAGAGAGCAGTGAGAGTGTGTCACTGGTGAAGGAGGCAGTACCACAAAGGAAGGGTTGAGCAGGGAGGAGGTGCCCAGCGATGGCTGATGCTGGGTTTGTGACAGCAGAAACAGTGAACAAAGAAACCCCTGTCTGACAAGCTAAAAGTGCTACATGAGGGAGTTAGGACAGTGGTAGAAATGCACCAGGTTTGTTCAGAGGTGGCAGGGGGAGTTTGTAGCTTTTATTATCTACTTGATTCTTCCTGTAAAACTGACCTGGGCGAGGAGGAAATAGCAGTATCTCTGTGGTGTCTTCTTCCAGAAGGCAAAGGCACAGGAGCACTTGGCCCAGTCATATGAACACTGAAACAAGCCCCGATGTGCTCTGCATCCCACAGCTGCCCAGGCTGTGGCGTAAGGGCTGCTTCAGTGCTACTCAAGCAGTTATGCCATCTCTACTCTTTCTGGGAGTGATGCCAGCTTGCCCTTAGCTAAGATGGCGAGCCAGTAAGGAACAAACAATACTATATCCAAACTTTTTTTTTTTAAACTAGGGAGCAACAATCAATGAGTTTTAAGCACATAATTCCTACTTTTCTCAAATATGCAATTATTAGGAGTATGTAACAACGTGCTTGCTTATTCTCTGACAGCATCTTGGGACTGCCAGAAAGATTGCCAGTAACTTTCTACCAGTCCTGCCAAAGGAAAGCTCCTGAAATACACTGTAATGTCCTCTAAATGCTGCAGGGGAAATATGTGTGCCAACAATTTCTATCTGTTCTGTTTTTACCTTTAATCACGCTGAAAGAACAGGTTGCCAAAAATGGATGCCATTAAAAGCATTAGGGATTATGGAGAAGTGTTTTCACTCTGCAAGTAAAACTCTGCTAAATGCCCAAAACTATGGTTCCCATCAGATTTTTCTTAAAGTGTCGGAAGGATGTGTAACTGAGGAATGAAAAACAGTGGGTGTATTTCCTCATGTGTCCAGTGAAGGACCAGCCTTCTTCTGGCTGGTGAACCTCCTTTACCAGCAGAATCTTCTTTCCTGGGTTTTTTTCCTCCCTGCACAACTTGGCTCAGGGAAGAAGACAGCTGGAGCATATTAACCTGCTGACAGCCAACCTTCCGGAACTATTTCCTTCCACAAAAGACAGCAAAGCACCCAGCCAGTTGTTCTGCCCACCTGTTGGTTATTGTTTTCCCCTCTGAAATTAGGAGGCACTCTGTCATTCTCACAGCCCCCATTTATCTGGGAGTTTTCCTCCTAGATTCTGACCTGGACTGACCAGAGAAGCACCTTCCGCCTTAAACAAAAAAACCCACCAAACCCACAAAAACTACTAGTAGAGTGCTACCTGATGCACTGTTACCTGAGGGCAGACAGGGATCCTAAGCTGCAGTGGGTATTACGACCAGCAACAGCTTTTGTTAGTTGCAGTCGGGGCAATTACTTCTGCCCTTCCTTTTTCTGTAGGTACTCTGGTCTGCAGTGTTATAATGTGAAGCATACATAGCCCACCGATGACCTCTTCTTCAGCCCCTGATGGCAGCCCCCCTAAAACACAACCACTCAGCAAACCAATAGAGCTTCAAGAAGCTTCTTGTGCTCTAAGACAGAACATCATCCTATTCTCATCTGGCATATTTGAAATTTGCTACCAAACCTCCCTCTGCTCCCAGAACAGCAGTCAGGTTAGCATGCCTTGCAGGTTTCATATGTCTGGTGAGATCTGTCTCTTCAAGAAGAACTGATCATGGACAGCAGGAATCTGATATCCTGGGAAGCATGAAAGTCATAACGGGTTCATTCCCACATAGCTTGGTAAAAATCAAATACTTCAAATGAAAGGATTTTCTTTTTGCTTCCTGTGATCCAGTCATTTGTGAAAAGGATGGACACAGGATATATTTGCTTTTCTTCTTCAACATGAAAACAGGGTAAAAGCAACACACAAACTAAATTTTATTTTATTATAAACAAGCATGGATCTACTCTTGAAAAGGCGATGAGAAAACACAAGAAGTGTTTCAAGATGGAAAATATTTTGCCACATTATTTCTTTCAAAGATTTCCAGAGTCTTCTGAATTTTGTGCTTTTTCCTAACACCCTGTACCAACAGCTAGATCCCTGTGACACTCATGATAAGCAGAATAGTGTGTGTCCTCCTAGATGAAACCCATTCTAGCATATATACCCTCGTAGGCAACCAAAGGAATCCTTGAGAGTTGTATTGCCAGAGGATCCTAAAGGAACTGATGGAGGCTTTTAGGAAAATCCCAGTACCTCAGGAACACACAGCTGTAAATAGGCAACATGCTTTCTAATGAACACTAGCAATGAGGATTAGGAATGCCTTCGAAAAGTTATTCTGAAACAGTTTTAGAGGCATCTGTCTTCTTGCATCTTATTTCCATGAAAAAAAGATCTAATACAGTGATTCTCACACCTTTTTAGACAATGAAGAAATATCAGCCCTCAGTGTGGTTATGGACCACCAGCAAATTCCTTGACTCCCTTTGTCAAATGCTGAATGGAAAAGACCATAAATGTGGTTTGTTTCTGTTTGGCTTTGTTTCGGAAGGAAGGAAGGAAGGAAGGAAGGAAGGAAAGAAGGAAGGAAAAGACCACATGAGAATAGTCATTCCCTGCTGGGGGCATATTTTGCACTTTTTGTTTTGCCAGGTTAGTTTTTGCTTAGGGCATGCCAACTCATTCATTCTAATCGTTTGACTTCTTATTTATGTAGGCCTTTTCCACTGGCAGGCAGTAATGATTCTGGATAGTTAAGAGCATCCTGGTGATGACCCACCAGACATACTCAGGGAACAAAACAGCAGATGTGGTTTCTGTGCATAGTGTCTTTGCAGTGGAAGCTGCAATGAGTTCTTATTTGCAGTGGTCCCTAAGTAAATGTCAGCTGTTAATAGAGGACTCAAAATCTGAACTCCAGACTTAACTGCAACACAGGCAAGGAAGCTGAATGCTTAACTCTCCTAATCCCTGTGGCAGGGTCCACGAGCCAGCTAGCTGGAGCTGTGACTCACTGCAGTCTCTACCTTTTAGAGCTCTTCGTTCTCCCAGCTGGGAATGTGAAAAAGCTAAAATCATTCTTTGCCCTTTTTCTCTCAAATTAGAGTTTCTTTTTGTTCTCTTCCCTGCTGCCAAAGACCTCTGCAGTTTTGTCAGTGCTCCGCAAAACAGCGTTGCCCCAGATGAAGGCTGGGGAAGCCTGTGGGGGGCTCATTCTGCAGCAGAGGCAGTGACGGAGGCAGTTAAAAGTGCAGGTTGTTGCACATAATTGTATGAAACAGACAGGTCCAAAGCTTCTTGTCATACATGAGCAAGCAGTGTGGACTGAAAGGGGGTAAAGCATGGTCCACGAGATCATGGGGAAGAGGTCTCAGTTACTCAGAAAACCTTGCATCTTACACCTGGAAGGAACACAGCAGAGTAGTGAGGAAACACTGGAGAAAACGGGTGAAACTGGGTGGGAGGGTAGAAGGAGAGAAAAGGAGAATCTAAGGCAAAGTAAAATGAAACCCATGCCAGTGGTTGTGTGGCCTTCATAAACTAAGGCGGGGAACGAGAGGGTAATTCGCTGATGGACCTCGCGTTGTGGGGAGGGGAGCTGCCCTGGCTGCTCCCAGCAGCATCCAGTGCCCTCTGCTGAGACGAGGCCGAGCAGCAGCTTCTGCTGGAAGCCTACATGGCTTCAGCTGCAGGCAGCTTCACAAACGCATGGTGAGTTTCTGAGCTCTGAATTCCTCTGGCAGCAAGAAAAACCAACAATTCCCCTCTGGGGAAATGCTGAAATCAAGGCTGCCCTGGCCCTCGCGAAGCTTTTGTGGGCAATGCCTTGTGTCCTGCCCATGCCTGCCTGCCAGCGTAAGTCCTCACACCTTCCAATGCCCATGGAAACACCCATCATTCAGCCTCATGAGATGCTGTGCAGTCCTGTGAGAATGGTGCAAAGGCAAGCTTACAGCACGAGACAGGCTGAGGTTGCTGGGGGAAACCAAACGAGCTTTCAGGCACAGAAATTATAACCTTTATTCTGGAGGCTGTTTTTTTCAAATGTGAAGGTGAGCAGATTTGGAACCATTTTAACCATTTTAACCACTAGAAAGATTTGTGATGGGTACTATAGGTCCAAGTAAAGACTTCAGGCATTGGCAAACGAGATGCTATGGCATTAACTCTTACAGGCCCGTACCCAAGAGCGAATGCGCAGGTTTGAAAGGAGAGTTGACAGTGCCCTGCACAGGTGAGTTTGGATACTCTGCCCAGGAAGGCTGAGGATGTAAAAGCCTGCCTGGATTTTATGGGCTGGACAAATTCACTGGAAAAATAAGCCATCTGCGTTATTTAATGCAAAAGCATCACTTGTCCCTGAACCACAGTTTGCTGGGAGGCTAGGAGACTCTTCTGGAGAAGTGTCGCATTAGCTTTGTCCTTACGCCTGCCAGAGAAAGGCTGTTGGCCAGATGACTTCTGGCCAGCGATACTTGTTCTTAGGTGAGCTTGTGACTTCTCATGCTGAGAGTGGAGCTGCATTTACCTCCTCTACTTCCCAGGAAAGCAACTTAGCCAATGGGGGCTGATGTAAAAGCAGATCCCACCGTCCATCCCCTTTCCCTCAGGCTGTGTCCAGAAAGCGAGTGTCACTGTCTCTCAGAGCAGTATGAAGATGCTAAATCATTGTCAAGACAGAGCAGCCTGAATGGGTTTGGAGGCACGGGTCTCAGTTTTGGAGGGCTATAGTGTCTTGGTCAGCTGAACCTGGATTTAAGTGGAATCTTAAAACCTCTCCCTGGGCTGTACCTCCAGGCAGCGTCCAATGTCCCAGGCTTACACCAGGAGGAACACACCATGAGCACTGGGAAGCACGTTCCTGCCTTGGGAAAGGCTTGCCTAGCTTCCTGACTCAAGCCCTGGAGCACCACAAGACAATACTTTAGAGAAGCCAAATGTCTTCTAAATACCTTTACAAAAAAGTCAGCAACAAATCCTAAGTGACATGTACAGAAGAGTCATAGCATGCATGGGGTGATCATGTGAAAACCCCAATTTATGTAATGGCCCTGGAAAGAAACCTGCTCGCTGAGTTAGATGGGTAGGTGCAGTAAATGCCATATGATCAGGCCAGAGAATAAGGTCCTCTGAACACATGCTATTATTTTGAGCACTGTAAGTGGAAAGGGCACTGAGTCAAAGAACAAATAAGTCACAAATCACCTCAAAACTCTACTGCTCAGCTATGTCTTAGGCAATCATGGGAAATTTCTCATAGGGAAAATTCAGTAGATCTCAGTCCAAAGCAGCTTTTCTCACAAGGTAAGCAACAAAGGTGGCTCTGAAGAGGTGGCCTTGACCATGAAGCAAGAACTAAAAACTGGAGAAACGTCAGCCTGGCAGGGATGAGACTTCAGCTGAACGTCGTGTCCGGCTGAGCACCGGGCACTTCCATGGAGCACCTCCAACAGGTCTTACTGGGAGGCCAGGTGCATCAGAGCATTTGCAGAGGGGAATTCTGCACTGCTCCCATTGCCTTTTATAACCTCCCCGCCTGGTTAAAGTATGATTTTGTGATGCCTTAGGCAGGGATGGGCAGAGGACTCATCTGAAACAGAGGGGAAGGTGGAAGGTGTCCAGATGACTGTGCAAGTGTGACTTCTTCACCACATCACGTGTTACGTGGATGATCCCCCTGTGTCTGTGGAGGGCAGTTGTGTGTGTGTGTCTGTGTGCGGGTGTGGTGTTTACAGGATGCTTTGCTCCCATAATAGATTCGTGCCTGGACTTGGTGCCCTCTAGTGTTGTGAATACTCCAGTATGTGAGAAAAAACTTAAAACGTAGATTCCCTGCTTCAGAATTCAGGCTTTTGCTAACTCATAATACAGTAATTTTGTTAATTATGCTACGTAGTTACAACTTAATAGAGATAACCTGACCCTGAGCACATTGAGTAATTACAGTCACACCACCAAATACCTCAGGACACATTTCTGTAGGCTGAAGCTAACATCTCAAAGGCCTTAGCCTGCAAAATACACCCAAATCCATTGGATGAACAGCACTTTACCCGACCCAACGATTCCTGCAGCTGGAATATCAGAAATCCGGCAAACATCACACAAGCGGTCGCTCCTTGGTGCGGCTTGGCAAGCCACTAAAGCCTGTCTAAGTCTGTGCTGCCACCAAAAGCGTAGCCCTGCTACCTCCCCTGGTCACTGTAGGCTTTCTTAGCCATTCTTGGGGCAGCACTGGTGCTCATGTGTGTGGCTGTGAGGTGCTGATCTGACTGGGGAAAAAACCCACCGCAGTAACAGCGATTCCAGCTCTACTGTCAGTTTTCTCTGGCTCCCGTCAGGCCACAAAGGGGAGCAGAACCCCACAGAAAGGAACTGGGATGAGAGCAGGGCTGCCCGCTTCAGTCCTGGCCCCAGCACTGGTGGGCTCAGGCTGGCTGTGGCAGTGCAGCTTTCCAGCGCCTCAGCAGGGCTGCACATCAGCCACTGGCAGAACCACCACAAACCACTACAAACCCCATGGGCTCGGGGCAGCTCTGTGAATAATCACCCATCAGCCAGCCAGATGCTCTACTGCAAATCTTTCACCTTGATTCAATCCCCTTTTTAGCAGAAAATAATCCTACATGTGACCTCTGCTGACGTAATTTTGCTCAGTTAAACAACTCTTATATCAGCCTTCCAAAGCGCAAGAGCTGGTGTTTATGTCCCTGACTGTCCTGCCAGCCATAGAGTCCCGATGCGAGGCAGCCCCGTCATCACCGCTGGCCGCTCGCACACTGCCGTCTGCATGATGCAAGAGGGGCAGCAGCGTTACAGTGCAGGCCAGTTGCATCAGACACGGACCTGCATGAGGCAAACTGCCCCATGTGAAAGATGAAGTCATCCTCATCCCCCTACAGAACAACTCCTGTGGAGCTTTTTTCCTCTGGAGATTGCATCATTAACCTGGCTGAAGCACCAAGCTGTGAAAAATCAGAAGACTTGGTGAAGAAGCAGTAAGGAAGTTGACTGCTTAATTGAGTTTCATATAAAATCCTTCCAGTTATTCCAATCTGACTGTCTAGCTTCTCTAGAAGCTTTTATGCTGTGATAGGGGGGAACTTCTGGGACTTCTCAAAAGCATTTTCTGGAGAAAGATTGCTTAGATTTTGAAAAAAAGAGAGAGAAATGAGGAGAATGTCCCAAAATAACAGGTTTAAAACCAAACACAGTTCAGGTACACTACCGCATGCAACAACGCAGATCAACACTTAAGAGCTAACTAGTCTGGAGGCACAATAAACTGAAGAGGGAGTGCCAAGATCAATGCTACTGGGAAAATAAACTCCCTCCTGCACAAGAAAGTTAGATTCCACATGGCAATTTGGTAAACACCGTGGTGGAGTAAGTCTTTGCACAACAATCCTGGGATACTTCCAGGATAACTCTCCCGAACCACCCCAAAGATTCAGGCAATGGGTCACGCCAAATGCCCTGTTAGAAGTTTAGTTGGGAGTGCGAGAGAAGCCCCTGGCCGTGCTGGTTTGTGTTGCCTGACGTTTGCCTGCCTGGGGACACTGGACCTGCCTACGGTGCGGCAGAGCGCAGGTTCCCAAATGGTAAGTGTGGTCACGTATGTGCTCACTCACGCCAATGGCAAGGGGCGGCTGGACGGGGGCTCTTCCACCGGCCGTGAGACGTCTGTGGAAGAGATGCCAAACAAATCCAGCTCTTCGGGAACACGGTCCTCACCTGCGGCTCCCGACTGCCTTCCCACCCCACGGCACCCACTCCCCTGCCGCCGGTGGCTGTCGAGCCCACACGGACACGAGTGGCCCAGGGTTTCTCCTTTTTTTTTTTTTTTTTTTTTTTTTTTTCTTTTCCACATCGCGGCCGGTAACACCAGGACGCCCCGTCGTTGCTCTCCCAAGACGCCGTGTGGCGCTGCGTGGCTGCCCACCGGCCCGCTCCCAGGCCCTGCGGCTCCCGGCCCCGGTTCCCCTGCCCCCGTTCCCCGGCCCTGCAGCTCCCGGCCCCCGTTTCCCCACTCCCTGGCCCT
Source organism: Haliaeetus leucocephalus (assembly GCF_000737465.1). NCBI lineage: Eukaryota > Metazoa > Chordata > Aves > Accipitriformes > Accipitridae > Haliaeetus > Haliaeetus leucocephalus. Next base: position 528,187 of record NW_010972776.1, on the reverse strand, counting down.
GCGGCTCCCGTTACCCGGCCCACCGTTCCCTGTTCCCCCGCCCCCCGGCCCTGCCGCTCGTCCCGGTGCTCGGCGCCGCAGCTCAGCGCCGCTCCCGGGAGCCCCGGCAAGGGCCGCTTCCTTTGCATAGCCCCGCCCAGGCGACAGCGCCCACCAATGGGAAGCAGCGGGGCGGCGCGTGGCGGGGCGTGGCGGCGGGGCGCTGCCCGCTGCGCTCCGTTGCACGCGGGTTCCCGCGGAGTCCGGCCGGTCTCGGTCCGCACCGCCCTGCCTGCGCTGCCGGTCCCGGTCCCGGTCCCGGTCCGCACTGCCGGTCTTGGTTCGCACCGTCCTGCCAGCACCGGGACACAGGTAAGCCGCGGGGTCCGCGCACCTGCCCGCCCGCGGCGGTGGTCCCGGCCCTGCCCGGTGCCGGTGTCACCGCCGGGCGGCGGCGGTTGCGGGGGTCGGGGAGACCGGCGGGGGCTGCGGCGGGTCCCGCAACCGGGAGGGCGGCGGCAGCGGTACGCGTGGGCCGCAGCCGGCTCCGGCGGGCGCCTCCGAGCGCTGGCGGGGGAGGGAGAAGGTGGGGGGTACCGGGCCGAGGGGTGCGGCGACCGGAGGATGCGGAGACCGGAGGGTGCCCCGGCGGGGGGTGATGCGAGGCGGTCGTGCCGCCGCGCACCGGGGAGCCCCCTCGCCGAGACGTGCCCGGGCATATCCCGGCACACGCTGCCCGCCCTCCCGCGGCCGGGCGGCGGGGGGCGCCGGCGGGGCCGGGCG
>NW_010972776.1:484322-527255 GCF_000737465.1 Haliaeetus leucocephalus | reverse complement strand
ACAGGCGTCGCGGCGGCAGCCGGTGTGGGACGCGGAGCACGGCACCCCCGTGCCTCGCAGCCCCCCCCACACTCCCCACCCCACTCGGTCCTTTAGGTCCGAGGTAAGGCGCGGGGGGCCTCGGTCCCGCAGGGGCTGGCGGCCGGTGGCCACGCCGGGCAGCACTTGCTGGGGGGGGGGTTGGGGCGCAGGGTGGTGTGCTCCCCCCGTGAATGCGCTCGAGTGTTCTCGAGGGCACACCGAAGTGGTTCAGAGTAAGTGCTGGTTGCAAATGCTCGTATTTGTAACGGTCGTTATTGAAATTAGGCGATGATTGTCTCTCCTCGGTGTAATCTGTGCGAGTTTGTTTATGGTGGTGTTAAGAATTGAGGAGAAACCCAGGCACTCCGAAGAGACTGAATTATTATCACCTGCAAGACAGTGGCAGTCACTAGAAAGTAGATGTGGGCCAAAACCCAGACAGAAACCCGAGGTTTTACAAACACTGATAGGAGTTTTGGAAATCTCACTTGAGATATCTAATAAGGCAGAGTGTGGATGCCAGAACTTGACAAAAATCAGTAGTTATGGTCCCAATCTGTAATTCTTTCTCAAACCTCTGTGCAGTGAATATAGGAATATAGCCCTGTAGCAGTAACCCAAGTCATCCACGTACTGGAGGGATGTCCTGTTCCTCCAGGACCCTGGATTCTCCTTTCTCGAGCCTGGGTTGTCCAGCACTGTTTGTAGCCTGGCTCCTGCTTCCCCGGGGGAACTGGCGCTCCCCACAGGCACGCGGTGCCAGGGCACCCCTTCGTTTGGGCAGGGACAAACCCGTGTCCGGGTGGGACTCTGCGAAGCTGAATGGGAACAGCAGCAAAACCAGGAGGGATGCTCTCTGTCCTGTGTTGGGGGGGACGGGACAGGGTAGTAGTGTTTCAGATGCCTCCACCTGCAGCTGGAGTGAGCAAGCCGGAGTAGAAAGTGAGCGTTGCAACCTTGGGGCTACTGCAGTGCAGTAACGGGAGATGACACCAGCCCAGAGTGCTTCCTGCCTGAGCTTGGGGTGCTTTCACCTAAAGGAGACATAAGTTCCCAGCCACTTCACATTAAACAATGAGCGGGCAATCTTGTGGGTAGAATTTCCAAATATATTGGAAAACCTGCTGATTTCTAAGCCACTTGGAAAGATTCAGATTTGGCCTTTTTTCCCCACTTTTTGCTTCTCTGAGCAGTCCTTCATCTACGAGGCATCCTACAGGGTGGCAGAGTCACTCTCAGCATGGTTTGTAGTGTAGGGAGGCACAGAGAGATGCTATTCAGACCAAATGAGTGCAGGAGCAGAGGAATGACTGAGCAAGAGACTGGGACTAGACACTGCCAAACGCAAGGCATGCAGTAATATTTTCCAGATAACGTTTCATTTTTTCCTCCCCTCCTTTTCCTTTGCAGTTCTTATTTAGGATTTCAGCTCTCTAGTTTTATGTTCCAATGTATACAAGTATCTCATCTGAGATGCAGTTACTACCTGGCTGTGCTAGTCTGTCATGCAGCAGAGTAGAAACATCCTGTGACGTCCAACTGGTTCGCGCAGTGATGTGGGGGAGCTGCCGCCAGTGTGGGGGTGTCAGAACCCCTGAAGGTGGGTCTCGGCACCCCCCTGTCCCGGGCCAGCAGAGACCCACGGCTTGAGGGGATGGGGTCTGCGCCTGGGGCAGGGACCAGCCTGGCCCATCTCCTGCTGTGGGTCCTGCGCTGCCCTGCCTGTCCCCTGGTACCTGCTGGGCTGTGGTCAGATGGGGAGAACCAGAAGCACTAATGCTTTCACTGATGATTTTTTTTGTACTTTCACTTATTGATTTCCTCACCCTCTTTTTCCTACCAGAAACCATTAGCTGGACGCAAAAGAAATAGTTTAGATTCCCATATAGTCTTAACTTTTTGGAAAATTACATTTTCATGGGGAAAAAGAAAATGACAGAGCTCCAGAACTGTCACAGAGGTGAAGGAACCGCAACTTGCATTGTAGCTCTGCTGAAATGCTTTTTATCTCATGCAGTGAGACTCATTCAGCAACTCATGGTTTTGCTCTCTTGAGTAATAATGCGGTGGGGAGCACACCCTGCTTGCCTTGCTCAGACAAGATGTCTCTTTAAGACAATAAAAGAGTCCTTTAACAAATTATGGTGGTTTTAAGCTAGAAGATGTCATGCATCTCAAAATGATGGCAGTACATTTTGCTTCCCTCCAACCTGTAAGCGCATTGATAGTGTGTCATGTTTATATTCCTCTTTGGCAAATAAAATCTGTTGCTCTGGCAGTCACCTTGAGATTCTGTGTAGTTTCCAAAGAGGTGGGAGGGTTTTGTTGTTTGTTTTTGTTATTTACTTTTGGCTAATTAGGACCAGTTGTTTTAGTTGCTTATTAGACTATCAGAAATTGCTGCTTTACCAGGGCAGTGCTGTGTGGTTTGGATGTATGCTCCACTTACAAATTAAATGTCTTGGTTCTGGTATTGTTAAAATAAGAAGTACAAAAATCCCACAGCTTTGAATTTCATGCCAGATATTCAACAAAGCACTCATTCCATGTATCATTATATTGTGGCTTGAGAAACAGCAGGCCTGCTCTACGCTTAATAGTTTTGCTGGCACGGTTGCGGTGTGCTGTTTCCCCCACCATCCCGGAGTGATACTGTCATGCTGGCAGATGTCCTCACGCGTGGAGTTGCACTGGCACGAGATTCCTTCTGCCTGTGTAACTTTCTCTATTTGGGAAACTGGTTTAAGCTGTGCCTCTTCTGGAGAGAGAGGCTGTGAGGGATGTATCCCTAGCTGCAGGCCCTTCTGAAGTGCAGAGAAGTCCGTAAATATATGAGAGAAAGCGGTCATGTTGTGTTCGCAGGGCACTTTCACTAAAAAGCCTACTGGTTTGGGTTTTTTTGTTGTTGTTGGTTTTTTTCCCACCAGAACTTCTCTCTTGTGTTACAATGATGCTTTGGAGAGCAGGTGAAAATCGGTCCCCTTGTTCTCCAGACCCTGGTGGTGTCTTGGCTCCTTTTCTGTTGCCTGCAACGCTATGTCCTACATCTCATGCTCTTGTTACAAGTGAAAGCCTAAATCAAACTCCAGACTCGGGACCAGAACATCAGTGGTGCTGACCCCCCACAATGGGCAGAGGCACCCGCCTCTGGGTGGGGTGTGAGCAGGGGTGCAGGCACTGAGCTCACCGGGAGGTTGGGTTTGGGCAGTTAGTGTGCCAGCCGTCCGAAGCGGTTGTGTATCACCCTTTTGGGGCCTGTCTCCCCCTGGTTTTATTTTTCCTACTGCATTCAGCCTGCAGCTGAGCCCTAACACCAAACCCTGTGCTTCTCCCGGGGCACTGGCACTGACCTCCCTCTTCGCCACCTTCTGAGATAGTGACAAATCTCCTTTATTTATTCGGTAGTGTCAGTAACCTTTACGCTATTTATAGGCTGTGATCATGCCCCTCCCGAGATGTTTGCAAGATAAATTTAGCTCCCTCAGCTTCTCTTCGCCAGTCCTCGCTGGCTTGTGCTGCCTTTCCTTCTAACAGCTAATGAGCCCCAGCCGTGCGCGGGAGCTGCGGCGAGGGGTGACTCACTTTCTATGCTCGTCCGGGGAAGACTTCATCTCAAATGAATCTCGGTCGTTCAGAGCCTGGGGAGCCCGTCCAAGTGTCCGCTTCCAAAAGGCAGCCGGCAAGGGAGTGGTGGGGGATTAGGCAGAGGAGCGAATGCGGAGGAATGCTGCTGTGGGACGTTGTGTTCAGTGCCCGGGAACAGTGTGGATGGGAGGGGAAGGGGGCCGTGGCAGGAGGGGCCGGGGGCTGCTCGGGGGCCCTGCAGTCCGCTCCCCACTCTGCTGCTAGAGCCTTGCAGGGGACAGGCATCCTGGCCGAGCCTTTCCTCCTCCTGAGGCTGTGGAGCAGGACGGCTCTGAAATGCCAGGCTTTCCCAGGGGGTTCAGGCTGTTCAGGGTGGTGGTCTTCAAAAGAGCATTTTCAGGTGGTCCCTATTGCTGGCGGGTGTTTAGAAGCTAACAGCTTTTGCTGCCAAGGCTGGTTGAACACTGTTTCTCTCCTGATTTGCTGCACAAGGTTATGGGAACAGCAAAATGAAGATTGGTCTACTGGGGGTGGATTTTATCCCATTTCTGTCGTCACAGTAAGAACCCACTTAGAATATGCAGAAATGAGCAGACAACCCCAAAACTCTGAATAAACTGCTCAGTTTTGTAGCTTCAGTCCGAGTTGCTTGTTCTCGGCGAGAGGCCAGTCCCGTGATCCCCTGTGAGCCACACTTGCTGAAGGAGCAAACTGTGGCTCCACTGGGGCTGGGGCAGTTCTGCCGTTAACTTCAGCTGAGCCATTAATTCACCTTGGGAAGGCTCTGGATGGTGTTTTTGGGGGAGGTGGGTGCTTGTTCTGCCAGTCCTCTGAGATCACTGTAAGCAAGCCCATGCGGTGCCAGGCTGGTGCAGCGGGGCCACAGGCGTGTGTCCTGTTCTGCCAGGGACATGGCCAGCCACCGACTTTTGGTCATGTCAGACCAACGCAGCCACGCTGGCTGGAACTAGGCTGCCAGATCCCAAAGCTGGGACTTTGCTGGCACTGAGCTTTCTACCAATAGCCTGGGGTACCCAGACCTACAGCCAGTGCTGGCAAAGTCCACTGCCCTCCTGCGAATCGGTGACCTGAGCAATCGGTGGGTTTACCTTAATAGTGGAAATGAAATTCCATTTGCTCCATTGTGAAGGCTGTGACAGGACAGCAAAACCAGGTGGTTCAATGCCAGCCTTGCTGGGAAACCCTTCCTTAGCTGCTGGAGCAGCCTGCTGTGTGGTGGGAGCAGGCAGCCTCCTCCTGCCAGAATGACATCCCTGATGCATGAGAAATGCAGACTGTCATCCTGGCCAGAGCAGAAACTTCTGCCCGGGGAAGGGCATGCTGCTCCTCTTAAAAGTGTTGGGGCTGGCTGTGACCTCTCAGTCTTCTCTTCCTCTCCTCCTCAGGCTCCCTGCCCCTCTCCAAGCCCAATGGTCTGCCAAGAGAGCGAGTACCTGGACGAGCATCGGAAATGCACGCCCTGCAGAAACTGCATGCCTGGGCAGGAGCTTTCCAAGGTAAATCGGCTGCTCTGGAATGACTGGGAATCATCTAGCACCGAGGCTTTTACAGTGTAGGGGAATCCTCTGCCAGCCTTCCTTCAGAAAGATAATCTTAGGTCCTGGCATGTTGGGAAGAACTGGGACTCGGTAGGAAGGGATGGCGAACAGTTTCGCTCACCCAGGGTAGGAGGGCAAGACAATGGAAGTAGGAGGTGGGAACAGATTTCAGGTTGCTGCTTCGGTTGCCCTCTTTCCTTTTTGCCAATGGAAACCTAAATTTCCCCCCAGTCCGTGGCCCTGAGCGAAGCCGCACTGCCCAGCCAGGCTGCACGCTGGGTGGGTGTGAGCAGGATGCTGCTGCAGGGGTTGCAGCCCAGCTTCGGTGCTGGGAGTCATGTTTCCCACACAGGTGCTCAGCGGGGTCCCCCCCCGCCAGCGATGCCTCCCAGGGCACGTCGCTGCTGGAGCTTTCCTCTTCCCTAAACACGTCTGGTGGGCCACGGCTGGGCAGCAAACGGCTTCCCTGCATGTCTCCGTCAGAGCTGCTCTGGTGGCGTCTGCTCTCGGCTGGGTTCTGAGGACCTTTGGCATGCGCGGTGACCCCTCCACCCTTTGCCCCCAAAGAAGGGACGCCATTCCCCTCGGTACCGCTTCGGGACCTGAAGCAGCTCCTCGCTGCAGCCATGCACCCGACCTCATTCGTGTTTTGCAGGACTGTGGTGACGGCAGCGGGGGGGATGCGCAGTGCGTTGCCTGCCCTCCCAGGAAGTTTAAGGACAGCTGGGGGCATCATGGCTGCAAGCCCTGCCTCTCCTGCAGCCTCATCAACCGCGTCCAGAAGTCCAACTGCACGGCGACGACCAACGCGATCTGCGGGGAGTGCCTGCCGGGGTGAGTGGGGCCGGATTCTGTGGTGGTTGCACCTGGGAGCATGCAGGGGGGGATGGACAGAGGGGTCTTTATCTGAGGCCACCCAGAACATGGGACATAAGAGGAGGCCTGGTGACTCAGGGCTGCCTTTCTGAGGACACTGCTAATGACATGCAAATCGGACCCATCCGATGGCCCCTGTGTAGCCCCAAAGAAGGGAACCTGAAGGGTCCCGTGAACGAGCAGTGGAAGAAAACTCCTTCCAGGCCCAAGTTGTTCCTGTGGACACCAGGGTGGCTAAGCCCTGGAAGATGAGTAGCTGTAGACCGCCAGAGTTGGTGGTCCCCAAAGAAATGGACAGACCATGCCTGGGTGAAGGGTTTAAGGAGTTGCTGAAGTGAAGATTGCCGCATACAACCAGCATGCGAAATGCTCGAGGGCTGCAGACCACGTGCTGGTGAGCAGTGGGACTCGGGACAGAGCAACAAGTTGGGGCTCTGGTTTATGAGCCTCCTCCCAGACACAGTTGTAGGCTGGGGTGTTTCTGTGGCTTCATGGAGCTATTGACCACTGTCAGCCACTTTAGTAGATTGGGGGGGGGAGGCAGTTCGAGTGATGTCACTCCTTGGCCAAAGTGGCAACAGACATGAAAAAGTAGCTGTGGATACGGCTTCAGCCAGTGATGGAGAGACCCGCTGCCTTGGGGCGTCCCAGCCTGCCAGGGCGGGATTGTGGGGGGCCGGCTCTCCCCACGCTGCTGTGGGGTGGACAACATGCCTGTCTCTCCAGAGCCGGGCTGGCCAGGGCTCACTGTGAGGCCGTGCGCTGCTGAGACCCTCTGCTCTGTTGGCAGGTTTTACCGCAAGGCACGGATCAGTGGGCAGCTGGACTGGGAATGCATCCCTTGCACCAAGCAGACGCCTTCTTCCGAGCCTCAGTGTACGTGCTGTCCCTCACCGGTGGTGGGGCGAGCTGCTCTGGGGCAGGGCGGGTGGTGCGGGCACGGTGGAGCAGGTTAATGGTGCATGCGAAGTCATCGTGACCGTGTCAAAGGCGTGCACTTGGATGTGCACCATCCTTTCACCAACACTGCTTGCTGGCCAGCCTGCTCCGCTGGCCACAGCACAAGCTGATGTCCTGCAGACCTGCTGGAGGAGGCACGGTCATTGCGTATGAAGAGGGACGGGCAGTGAGAGGGTGGCCCAAGCTTCGGGGTTAGGCTCCAATGTTTTGTGGCTGGTGTGTTTGCAGGTCGGTCCAGAACAAACCTGGTGAAGGTAGCCGTCCCCACCGTACCGCCGCAGGACACAGCCCTTCTTGCACTGACCAGCAGCGCCCTGGTCATCATCGTACTGGTGCTTCTGGCACTCTCCATCATCTATTGCAAGCGGTTTTGGAAGAGCCAGTGCCAGCGAGGTGAGTCAATGCCCACGGTGCTTCTCCTCCTTCTCCCTTTGCTGGTCACACATGCCCGTGGCCCCCTTCTCGCTGTGTAGAGCATTGCCCCGAGCATTGCTGCTTTTGCAGCACACAGTGACCCAAACGTTCCTCTGTTCATGCAGAATAAAAGCCTCATCCTGCTTCTTAAATCTGCAGGACCTCTCTTGTGCTTTGCCTGCTCAAAGACACGGAGGAGCCTCCCTCCTCCTTAGTACCAGAATTTGGAGGAGAATGCTGTTTCACAGTCAGAACTGGCGATCCTCTCTTCCTGGGGTTTCTGGGGGGTGGGCTGAGGCTGAGTGGCTCTTGGCAGGGCAGGGCCGGAGGACTGGTGAGGGAAGAGGGCAGTAGGTTTGGTGGCTGGGGTCGGGGCACCTTGGCATCCAGCAGCGTGCCAGGGAGCTGCTGGCTCCCGGCTCCTTGCCGGCAGACGTACCACACAGCTGAGGACGTGCTGGGGAAGGAAGCCAAGCCTTTGCTCAGACTGGTTCTCCTCTATCCTCCAAGTCTTCCTGAGGACTCAGAACTTCTCGGGCCAGCGAGCAATGTTCCCGACGGCGGCAGCGCCCGGCAGATTCCTGTGCGAGGAGCAGATGTCTGGTCCCTGCTGCCTGGGTGTGAAGAACCTGAGCCCCTGCTACAGGCAGGCAGAAGGTACCTGCTCCTGCCGCCCTCCTCTTTCTTTGGGGGAGGGAGGGTGGTGCTGGGCTCTGGCTCGTATGGTCCTAGGGCCTACTGAGATGCCCTTAGGCAGGAATGATGGAGCTGGATGGTGTCCGAGTCCCACCAACATGAAATCTGGGACCTCTCTTAAGGAACGCTTGCAGACCTTGTACCAGAAATGCTGGTGTGCACCCCTGGTGGCTCCTGAGCCCCCCCCAGCCTGCTCCTGCTCTTCCCATGACTGGGGGAGGGATCGACCCCGCTCAAAACTTGGCAGAAAGGCACAAAAGTGCCTTTCCTCAGTGGTGGTGCAGGGGACAGGTGTCTGGTCTCTGGCAGGGTGCTCCCAGCTCTGCCCGCAGGCCCTGGGCCAGTGGGTTTAACGGCGGGGCTGGCAGATCCCCCCCTGGAAGGGGCCAGGGCAGATCTGGGGCTTCGCTGAGCCGTGCCGGTTTCTGGTTTCAGGCCCCGTGGAAGCGGTGCAGTTCATTTCGGACGGGGAAGCCGTGGGTCTCCAGCTCCCCTCTCTCCAGCCAGAGATGGACTTGCCACCGGCTATCGCGGTCAGCGGTGCCTCCAAAGCCCAGCTGGGCAGGAGCCTCCTGGAAAGCCAGCCCCTCATCCGGGCATCAGGCCGCAGCGACTGCCTGGCCGGGGTCCTGCCGCCCTCCGACCCCCGGCAGGGCCAGACGGGCACGGCGGAGGCACTGGCCCCCCTCTCCTCCTGCGCCTCCGAGATGCAGCACAAGTGGCCGCACGCCCCGGTGGAGTGCACTGAGCTGGACCTCCAGAAGTTCTCCACCCAGGCGGAGTTTGTGGGCGGCGAGCGGCCAGAGGACGCGGTGAGCCGGGCGGCGCAGAGGAACCCGGCAGAGAGCGGTGGCACGGGGCGGGAGGGGGCCCGGCACCTGCCCTCCACCTTCCCGAATCCCACCGCTGAAAGTGGGGAGCAGCCGGTAAGTTCCTCCAGCCCTGTTGCTCCTCCAAACTGCTGCTGGATGCTCGGGGCTTGGGCACAGGGTGCTGGGCTTGCTGGTGGATTGGGGATGTAGACTAAGGTTCATTAATATCTGGGACTAACTGGTAATTACCAAAAATGATTTGCCAGATGTTTAGTGATGTGTCACTCAACAGGCTGTCAGCCATGGAGATGTGACCTGCTGGGGTGGTTTCAAACACCCAAAAGACGAGTCAGTTTATTGAATGTATAAGGATATCTTTAACTGATGTGCTCTGCTGAGTCCTCTTGCTCTCCAGAAAGCTGACCTGGCTGTGGGGGGAGCTGGTTCCTCCTCCCTCTCTGGTGAGCTCGTAATGAACCCGGTGACTAACATCGTTGAGGCTCAGAAAATGTCTGGCAGAGAGATGCGTTTAACAGCTTAGCTCCAGGTGACCGTTTATGGAAGCAGTTTGCTGGGAGGCCCTGGAGCATCCCAAGGAGGTCGTTGACTCCGTGGGATGGCAGCACTGGAAAGAGAAGTGCTGTTCCCCTGAGCCTCTGTGACGGCCCTGGGAGCAGCAACAGGCATCGCTGTTCTCACCAGACTGCCGCCAACCTCGGGGTCTTTGTCTTGCCAGGTGGATGATGCCCAGAGCCTTGTGACTCAGATCAGCAGCACGGCGAAGGGTAAGTGTCTTTCCAGCCTTGCCTTTGTTCTCCAAGTATTGGGGTAGTGAAGAGAGGCAGATTCTCGGAAGGGAGCTCCTCCAGAAGCCCATGTCACCAGTTACCAGCCTCCCCGGGACTGAGCCAGCTCCATGTTGCTGAGCGCTGAAAGTGATGTTGGAGGAGGTACCTGCCCTGGCAGGGTGGCGTTTCGCCTGCTCAGCAGGGACAAGGGGCTGGAGTCTCGCTGCTCTGTTTACCCTTATCCTAGCCAGGTGGGTTGGTTTCTAACCCCGCTTTGCTGTGTTGCTGCCCCCAGGTCTCCCAGTAGCAGAGCTGCCCCATTCCTTGGTGCAGTCACTTGCCTTCTTGTTGGACCCTTCCTTGAACGGTGTGAAGAACTTCAGCCATGTGGCCCTGGAACTGGGGGTCGCACCCCAGTTGCTGGGACGGATGTCTGGATTTGAGCAGCTCGTCGCTCACTTCACCTACTCGGGAGATGCGGTCACCATCCCAGTCCTGGCCCAAGCTCTGCAGCGGCTCCAGCGGTTCGATGCCTTGCTCCTGCTCTGCGACCACTTTGTGCTCAGCCAGGCTCAGGGCCGCCAGCGCTAGAGAGGACGGGGAAGGGATGGAGGAGGCTCCAGGCACTGTGTGTACTGGTACGGGAGAGGCACTGCTGGCCCTGCGGTCACATAATCTCTCTGGTGTGCACGTGGGGAGTACGTGGAGATGGTCTTTGCATCACAGAACAGAAGGACGCGAGGGGGAGCGTTCCTCCTCAGGGGAGAGCCGAGGGGCTGCAGCCGTGCCTCCTCCCAGCCTCCCCATGGGAGGGTTCACTCAGACCCCTCTGCGGGCCATTTTTCTCCAGCTGCGGTGACCCCCTTGTCCTGCAGTGGAGTGCCATCAGTCACTGTGCCACCCGCGCCGCGGTGCGCTCGCTCTGCAGTGAGCCCCCGTGCTGCCCCTGCTGTTGGCGTGGGGTCCCTCGGCCACGGGGCTTGGTCTCCGCAGGCAGCCACCCTCCTACGGGGCATCACCTCCCTCCCATTCCCGCTTTCCCGTCCTTCATCTGGCCTGTGCTCTGCTCTCCCAGGTGCCGGTTGCCACTTTCCCAGTTTACTTTTCGCTCGCTCCTCTCCCTCTGTGTTGAAGACAGTCCTCGGCAGAGGACCTGGCCATGGCTGCTGTGCCGGGCTCCAGCCTTGTGTTTCCCTGTGCCACTCTGGCACCTTCCCCTTCATGTCCTTTTTTTGAAGCAGTGCAGTTTTCCTGCAGGAGTCTCAGACTGATCCCCAGGGCTGGTTGATGTATGTCCTTGCAGCTCGGTGCTGTGGCTGCCGGCCTGGGGAGGGTGCTGGCTCAGTCCCCGGGCTCCTAGCGTGTGCCCTGGTCCCGCAGACGTCTGCTGACTGCCACCTCCGTGCGCCGGGGCTTTGCAAACCACCCGGCTGCTTCACCACCATGCCCCAGGGAGCAGCCAGCACCAGGCAGCAGCTGGAGGCTGAAGCCGTGACCGTGGCTGCGTCACAGTCAGCAATGACGACCCTGTGCTGGTCATAGCAGAGCTGCCTTGTTTCAAAATCTTTTTTTTTTTTTTTTTTTCCCCTGCCTAAAAATGACCTAATTTTCTCATTTCTGGGAGTAGCTGCTAGGGAGAGGAGCACCCTTCTGCTTCTAATTTCTTCCTGGAGGATTTGTTGGAGCTTGCAATGGTCCCGCCTGTGCCGGGCGCCCCTGATTTCGGCTGTCGTGCCCCGGGGCTGGTGGCTGCAGGTCTCCGGGCTGTTCTCCTGAATCCGCGCCCAGCCTCTGGGGCGGTACACAGGGTTTTGCCCCCTGATGGACGGGCCTTGGGGGGGATGTGGCGGGAGCCCGCGCCGGAGCCGAGCGCTGCTCCTGCCCGTCTCTCTGCAGTTTGGCATGTCTGGCGGGGGCGAGTGCCTGCGCGCAGGGCGAGGCGGCGCGGGGGCGGCCAGGCATGTGGGGAGCTGCCCCGGCGCGGCTGCCAGCCGGCGTGGGGCCAAGGCGGCGGTGCCGGCACCCGGCCGCGGATGCCGTTCCTGCTGAGGTCATGGGCAGAGCAGCCGGCGGGCGCCGGCGACCCGCAGCTCTCCGCGACCGGCCGTTCAGGTGGCATCCCAACAGCGTCACCCTGGGTTGTCCCGGGACCCCTGGGCGGCATCGCGGGGGCTGAGCCGGCGGTACTCGCTTCGTTGCTTTGTCCCTCAACGCTGCGGCTGGATCCGGCGAGCGGTTTCTGCGTTCTCCCCTGTCACCGGTGGCCGTGGCCGGGCCGGCGGCGCGGCGGTCGCCAGCAAGCGGCACTGTTACCCTGCCGCCCGCCCGGGCACCCGCCGGGCATCCCCGGCTGAGCTCCCGTTTTTTGCCTTTTATCTGACCACAGTACTCGGAAAAAGCGGGCGACCTTCTGGGAAGGCAGCCCTTTCCTCAGATCTGCCCGCACGCGGGTATTAATAGCTGCTGTTCTTTTTTCTTTTCCCCGTTAAATGCTGTTAAGACTTGAACGCGCTCAGGATGTGGTTAGATAAGGGGAGGCCCGGGCAGTTTCAGCTGGATGTGACACTTTCTCTCCCCTGCTGTTTGTTTCTTCCAAAGGCAAGGTCATTTTATTGCTCTTCGCTCCGCAAGGCCCAGAAGTATTAGACCTTGTACCCATTTTAGGCTGGGGTTAGTCAGGCGCTCGTTACACAGTCGGTCTGTTACAGAGCAGTCGGGAAAAGTATTGCTAAAGCAAACACAGCCCGGGGTCAGGGTTTTTTCATTTGAGGTTTATCTGCGGCAGGGAGAAAACATTTGGATTAATCACATAACAAAATTGAATAAATATTTAATCCCTCTGTGGACACACTTAGTCACTTCCAGCGGGAGCGAAGATAAATTCACCTACAGCGTCTGAGTCAGAGCATTCATGCAGCTCAACTTGTCAGCTCTGGCTTTGAAGTTGGAACTGGTCTGGGTGGGTGGCTTGTCCTGCGTGTCCCTGTGTATGCGTGTCACTGGTGCCACCAGTGAGTGGTCCCTCGGGGTGCCCAGAGCCATGAGCTGGCCTCCTCCTGTCCCACGGCAGCATCGGGAGCAAGGGATGGGCAGGAACGGCTGTTAAATTAAAAACACTGAATAATGAGGAAATCGTCCCACGTGTGTGCTGCAGGTCCTTGCGTTTGTCCCTCCCACACATGCTGAGCAGTTCTGCTGGTGTGCCAGTGGGTGGGCTCTGGACCCACTGGATGGATTATTTTTAAAATTTTTTTTCTCCCTTTAAAGAAATCAACCCCATTCCCTTCATAGTTTTTAAGGTAAACTATTATTTTTCACCTGTTTGATGTCTGAGCAATATTATTCACCATCAAAACTCAACCTCTGCCTCGAGGCTGAGGAGGTGGCGCGTAAGGTGGGCGTGTGCCGTGCCATATACAATGTGCAGGGTGGGTTTGTGCGCATCACATACAATGTGTAGGGTGGGTTTGTGCGCATCACATACAATGTGTAGGGTGGGTTTGTGCCCCTCTGGGTGCTGCCCCTTGAGCCCCTCACTGCCTGCCGCGCTGGAGTGGCAGGAGCTGGCAGTGCAAGGCAGGGGTGGTTTTAAGTGTGTTATAACTGTTCTCAGTCCCACCCAGAGCCTCATATGCGGTCTCAGTGCAAGTCGCCGTGGTTGGTGCTCCAGGGAGGCTTGACCCCGCATGAGAGCATTGCAGGACAGGGATTTTCAGCTGTGGAATTTTATATTTTACATTACACATTTTACAGCCCCAGCTCCCAAGGGCTGTTCCCCACTTTCACTGGTGTCTGTGGCGGGCACCCTCCTTCCAGCTGTGGTGACAAAAATCAGCTGTGTTTACATGGGCCAAAACTTCTACAGGTGGCCTTTAACTTACCCCGCTGGGGACCCTTTTGGCTGGATTGCCGCAAGCCCAGCTAAAGCCCTCGGGAGATGGGGAACCATGAGAGCCTGAAAACAGGCAATAACGCTGCAATTTGGACATCAAAAATGGTGGCAGTCCCTGGGCGGTGAATTTCTTTAGCTGGGAACCAATGGACTTGATACTTGACTTTTGCTTTTTTAATAGTATTTTCAGCACAATACATGGAATGTAAGGGAAGGAAATTCCTATAGCGCTGGATCTCACGTTGCAGCATCAGGAAGCTGTTCATGCCAAGCTGGCATGGCTCAAAAACAGTTGAAAGAAATCAAGTAATTCAGCATCTGTGCAAAATTTAGCTGGGGCTGAACAGTGGAAATACTCTTGTGCAGTGGGATTATTTTTTTACAAGTGATTGGTTTTGACACCACTCTTGTCTGGAAGTCTGATTTGCAGAGGAATTTATATGATAAGTTTAAATCCAGCCCTGTTCTGGAAAGCTCTTAAGTGTAGACTTAAAATAGGCATATACTTAAATCCTATTAAAGTGTTAATTAAAATGAACAATTAGTACATCCTTGGGTGCTTTTCTTGAACAGAGTGCTTATAAGAATTGTACCTTCAATATGCTCTTAGAGAAGCGGGCAATACTGAAGAAAACTCAGTTTTAATCATCTGGGCACACTTCTCAGAAAAGTCTGCAAGTGTTAGGGGGAAATGCCCTGTGTGTTTTGGATTACTTAATAATGCAGACTCTGGTGCTTTTTTTAGGAAAATAATAAATACATTTCTGTAGCCATGGCTTACCTAGGGGAATACATGGTATTTTTTATGGTGGATGTTATTTTTCTTTAAGGTTATGAATAGGTTATTTATATTTTTGTAAATTCTGTGTCATTACCATTGTAATTCTGAAGTGGAGTTGTTCCTGTTGTTTTGGGGGTGATGTCTGTATTCAAATAAAGCAGTAGCTGAAGCTCCTGCCCTTTTTGTTAAACAAGGCGTGTGTGCGTGCCCCACATTCCTCCCAGACCTGGTGCTCTCGAATGCTCTATGTTTGTAGTTGAATAAATTTCAGAGCTGGAGGTGGTGATGCTGGCTGAGTTTTGATTCCTCTCCCCTCCTGCCTGCGGGTCTGTCCACTGGGCAGGAGCGTGCGGACGAGCGTGGCCCCAAGCCCCCCCTGCCCGCCCACGGGTATGGGCAAACGCCACGCAGTGCGGACCCAGCCGTGTGCCCTGGCCACGGGGTCCGGTGGAGGGGTCTGTCTGACAGGGGCAGGCAGCACTTCTCATAGAGGGATGCTGTTGCAGCTGAGTCCAACGTGACCTTGTGACGCTGGTGTGGGAATGGGGCAGGAATGGCTTGAGAGGAGCGGCCGCGGCCCCCAGTCCCTTCCCCATGAGGTGCCTGCCCCAGTCAGGGGGCATCGGCTGCTGTTGTGCAGGTTTAATCTTCCTCAGAAGGGTCAGATCCTAGGTGGGGTACATTGCGTGGCCTGGGGATGGGGAGGAGGCAGAGACTGCATAAACGATGCCCAAGGAGATCCCGTTCCTGAAGCTTTGCTGAGGAGCAGTTGTTCTTTAGGCTCGGTAATTACAGTGCTCATTAAGTCTGTTCATGCCCTTACACTTGGTCGGTTCTTTAAAATAATTATTAGAATGAAGGATATGATGATTTTCTTTCCTAATTAAAGCTATTATACTTCTCCGAACTCTCGCAGGCTTTATATGTGCTTGCACTACTACAACTCATTCCTAGTGTGAAGAATACCCATATGCGATGCTGGTGTATGCAGTCCTGCATCGCTAGCTGTGCCTCTGCCATTAATGCAATACAGTTAAGTGTGGATAGAGCAGCCTCTGAAATCAAGGCCCAGAAGAACCAGTCATTCCTCACCAAATGCAAAACCATAGTGTCAGCAGAGGTATTTAGCATGTGTGGTTTCCAAAGAAGCCTTTTCCATGGAGCTCCCTGGGTGCGTGGGGCCTCTGGTTTTGCAGATGCTTGAAATAGTACACTGGGAGTTAACAGGGAAATGAACTTGCTGCTGTACTGAGAGCAACCAGCCTTACTGAAGGTCTGCAAGGGGTAAGTGATCCTAATGTCTCTGCCTGTGCCGAGTAAAACTGGTGGTGGATGGTGCAGGCAGGCGTGCTGCAGGCTCAGGAGGAGCCCAGCCCTCCCACGGGTGAGGCAGGTCTTGGGATGTGGGCTGAGAGCCCGGTCCATGCGGAGCAGCTTGCCTGGGGCCACTGGCACACTGCAGGAAGGCCGTCTGGAGGAGAGTGCCAGAGGTGTCTTTGTTGGGAGAGCAGCCTCTTGTGTGCTCGTGGGATGGGAATTCCGAGTACGCCTTGCCTTCCCTTCAAGTGATTCCTGGATTTGGGGCTGTAACCATCCAGGACTTTGGATTCCCAGGTGTCTGAGGACTGGACACGCTGCAGTAGGTAAGGTGTGGGTGGTTTTGGCCCTACCTCAAGGGTCTGCTCTTCTGGAGAAGTCCCTGGGGTGACCACTCCCATGCAAAGCAGACGCTTACACCCAAACGAGGAGCTCCCTGTGAACAAGAGGTTTACACCCTGCTCTTCTCCTTGCCTCAGAGTGTTTGTGTTGTCTGGTCTCGTCTGATTTTTGGCTGGTGCACAAGGAGCGATGATAAGCCACGTTCCCCTCAAAGTACTTGGGATTCTCTTTCTCAGCACTGTGATAAGAGGTAGACATCTGTGGAGCAGAGCTGGCAGAAGGAACATAGGTACTCCATGCAAGCAGAGAGG
Organism: Haliaeetus leucocephalus; assembly: GCF_000737465.1. Taxonomy (NCBI): domain Eukaryota; kingdom Metazoa; phylum Chordata; class Aves; order Accipitriformes; family Accipitridae; genus Haliaeetus; species Haliaeetus leucocephalus. The sequence goes on along the minus strand of NW_010972776.1, from coordinate 510,901 downwards.
TGTGGGGTTGAAAACCAGCTCCGAGGTGGTCAGAACAAGGCTGACTCCTACCCTCTCCAGTTCCTGGTGCCTCATCAGCCACAATTTGCAGAGAGGCTGGCAGTATAACAAGATGCTGGGGTACACGTGATCCTCACCTCAACTGCCTCCGGGAGGAACATCAGCTGGGATGCAAAGCTGTACAAAGGCATTCAAAGCACATGGACCGACTGCTTGACAAGCCTCCAGTTCCAGAGGAGGATGCCAGTAAATGCCATTTGACCCACATGAGGCATGTGCACTGGGTGTTCTCCTAAGCTGGTCTCTGGAGCAGGAATGCAGACGTGTCCCCTGCCTTTCACAGCAGCCACAGCTTGCAGCCAGTGATCCTGCCAAGCCAAATACTCCTGACCAATTGGTTTTTGCTTTAAAGAATGTGGCTGAAATGTGTGGGATGTTGAGATACATCACCTGCATCCCCTGACAAAGTAACTGCAGAGGTGGAGACGAATGACTTGTGCAGACCAGTAAACCCTGAGCAGACTTTATCCAAGACCTGCTGAGGTGCTATTGCAAGTGAAGTGGGGTCTTTGCATCCTTCTCACAGGGGACTCCCATCTGAGGGCATGTCCATCTGCCCAATGAGCAGATTCGCAAAGGGGAGTGGATGAAGAGGTCTGGCCAGGCTGAAGGAAATGTTCCTGCTAATGAAATGCTCTGGGTGTGATCCCGCATGGCAGCCTACAGCAAGAGCCAGGCTAATTAATGAGCCCTGTATTAACAGTGACTGCCAGTGAGTGCATGACCTGTGAACAGTTAAGTCAGATGAGCTTTCTAAGGTTTCCCTCGTGCAGATTCTGGAGGCACAGAGCAAGTGCTTTTACAGTAAGAAAGACTTTTTTCCTGAAACCCTGTGTTTGCTTCTCCATCTTTGGTCTGGGATGGTCTGGATTAAAAATGTTGCATTAAAATACAGACCAAAAATCTGTACTTACAGGGAGGAGAGGGCAGGAAAAGGGACTGCGTGACCAGAGAAAGGCTGTCCTTGTCTCTGTAGGAAAGGGTCAGAAGAGGGAAGCACGTGCTCCTTGGCGGGGGTGTGTGTGTGGGGGGTGACTAAATGGCAAAGCTGGGGTGGAGCGAGCAAATAGCAAAAATCATGAAGAGTGCTTTGGCAGCTCTCCTGCTTTTGCACTTCCTTTTCTTGCCTACCCTATAGAAAGCTATAATGTTTGAACACAGACCAACAGGGTCTGAAGAAAAGTGGGCCACCATGAATAGGAGTGGCAGAAAACCCAGCGGCAGCAAGGGGAGGCGAGCCCTGCGCAGCTCGGCGGAGGTTTAAGCTGGCACAGTTACTCCATTAGCACATGCAGATGCCTGATTGCATTCAATTACAAGACAGTTAGAAGAATCTTTCACAAACATTCAGAGCGCGTTTCAGATGGGTTGAAAACTGTCCCGTTGGATTTTTTATGTCAGTAGAGTGTACCTTAAGCCAAGTCATTAACATCTACTGACATGGCATGAATAGTTTGGCAGAATTTAGGTAGGCAGCCGGGCACCAAACTGCACCTGGAGGCTGAGCAGTAAGGAAACTACATTCCTCCAAAGGTTTCCTTCAAACACCTGCGCAGGCTGTCCTTGGACCCAAGGGTGGGACAACCATGCAGGAGAGGAGGAATGTGCTGCTGGCTTTCCCCATGCTGGCACCCGTGGCTGGTCTCTGCTCTCAGCCCAGTGCCCCAGCGTGCGAGGTTGTCCCTGGCCACGCAGACCCTGCTGGTGGGGGGAGCAGAGCCAGGGCTGTGCTCCGAGCATCCCCCCAACCCCATGCCCAGCGGCAGTGGAGGCTTTTAGGTGAGGGGTGGAAACAGCAATGCAGTGACTGCCTGCGGTAGAGGGTCTGGCCATGTGCTCCAGCTTCCCCATGCACGTCCATTACGAGCAGGAAAGAGCAGAAACCCCAGGGGACCGATGGCGGGGAGAGAAGGGGATTCACAACAGTGAACTCGAGGAGAAAGCCAGTAATTCGATTTCAGCTTGTTTTTGTGTCAGGATGGACAGGCCCAGGTGATGCTCAGCTCCTTTGTGCTCTGCCACTGCTCCTCGCATGGGAATGGCTCATCCCCGTAGGCATCGGTTGCACATAGTGCCAGTTGCACTTAGCACTGTAATAAACCACTTCTCCCGCTGGGCTCATCTTGCTTAGCCCTACACCTCCGTGCTCTCCTTGACAGAGTAATGGTGGCACTGACCCTTTTAAATCCAGTCTGCACCAATTTCTGTGTGCTCCTGTCTCCTCTGCATAGGGGGCTAGAGGACAGTTAATTAAATTTTGGTTGCTAAAAATGAAGACTTAAATCCGTTAGAGAGAACTGAATTTCCAGTCCCAAGTTTCTTTCCTTCTTCGCTTTCCTCTCCTTCCCCACAGGTGATTTCTTTATTGTTTGTTCTCTGATTTTCCCATTTTGTATTTTCCACAGGCTTTCCCCTGTGTGCACAGTTCTCATGTTACTGCTTCTCTGCAGGACACAAGGGCAATTACAAGTGAATGAAAACACACATTTTTACAGCACATTATTGAATTATTGAATGGGTTTGCCAGGAGACAGAAATTTATTTTTCTTCTACCTTCCAAACCTGTGGGCAGGCTCACAGGGTCTCTCCAGATGCAGTTTTCAAAAAGCAGCTGAAAAGCTTCGCAGTGCATGTGTTTGGGATGCCAGCATCTCTGGCTGTGCATCACCTGTGCAGCAAGTGCAAGTATCACCCCACAGCTTTGCTGGGCAGATGAAACTGCACCCAGGCCCAGGGACTGTCTCTGCCATTAGATTCCTCCCAAATTTGAAGAAGGGATCCCACCCCGGCTCACGCTGCCCTCGCTGTGCACATGGAGGGCTGGGGAACTGGGCATAGTGTTTAGAGGATTAGGGGGACATTGTTGAGAGCAAACCCTCTCAACTGGAACAAAAGTGGGACTAACAACCACCAAAGAAAAAAAGAAAAGATTAAAAATGGGAGCCTGATTCCTTTTATTGGCAGCAGAAGTTAATTTTTAAGGGAAAATATTGCAGCTCCAATCACAAAGCCTTGCTGATGAAATACAAACAGTCTGTCTTCAGGAACAGCCCAATGCCAATAATTATTACTATCTGTCAAAAATACATAATTATTCCAGTGACATTCCTGTATTCCTTCCCTGAGACCTGGTGGTAAATGAAGCTTTTTGAGACTGGCCACCCTATTTCTATGTGACAATTATTATGTTAATGGGAGCCAATAGAGTGGCTAATGGGCTGATTTTGGATTTGAATGCAGCTGCATTGGGGAACAGAGTTTTAGCAGAAGAATAAAGTGGTTTTGCAACCCGGTCAATACATCTTCAAACTCCCCGTCACATCCTCCTCTGACTGGTTTTAAGGAATTATTGGATTACAAATAAATACCCCAATCAAATACAATAACAACAGGGCCGATTTTCCTAATTTCTTACCTCCTATAGTTAATTTAAAACAAGTAGGAGCAGTGAGCACACGATGCCTCGGGGTGTTTGCCATCAAAGGCTGGATGAGTCAGACATGACCCGAACCCTGATGCTGCTCGGCGGGCGCCGCAGGACCCGGAGTACATGGCGAGGGCTGCTCCGTCGGCTGAGGTCTCACCCTGGTCGTGTCCAAGAGGGTCCTCCCAAAGCATGCACCCCCTCACCCCAGGCACTGATGGAGATGTGCTCCTGTCCCGTGGCACATGCGCTGCAGAAAGATATTTGAAAGGGCATCCTAGCACCCACAGTGTGTGTACGCATACATAGGTATATATCAATATAAATGAAACGTAATGGAGGAAAGGCTCATATCCTCCACTTAGTATATGGAGGGGCAGCAGAGGATGTATTAGCAAGGCTTAAAACAACAAACAGGAAAATACTGCAGTTCCTCCCACCGTTACCCTCAGTCTCTCCTTCCTTTGCAATGACCAGGGGAAATGCAAAGGCAAAACAAAAAATTTGACAACTTGGCTTCAGAAAGAATACGTAATTCTTGCTTGGCCACTGAGGCTGTTTGTGGTCTGGCACAAGCTGAGACCAGTGCAGGGGGACAGCTGGGACTGGCTGGCCAAGCTGAGATGGGAGGAGAGGCCGAAGGATGTGGGATGCAGGAAAGGCAAACCAGGGCAGAAAGCTCGAGTTGCTGGGAGGCTACGAGGGGAGGAAGCAGGAGACGTCTGTGGGAGAGCTGTGAGTGCTAAGGTTCACGTCGTCATTTGGCCATTACACACCATCGTTCCAGGCAGGGCTGGATGCGAGATGCCACGAGCACTACTTTCTAGCAAAGTACTCGGGTTTGCATGGCCATTAACTTTGCCTCGTGTAAGTAACTTCCATGGATTTTTTTACCACATTCTGTCTGCCTCAGAGTAATCCTGTTTTTATTGGAAAACTCCACATGAAAGAACTAAGCTTTTCCCAAGAATGAGGTTAGTGGAAAACATGTTTCATACAGATGTACACATACAAGATCTCATTAATCGTATCTGGCTCACATTTAGCTGAAAATGGCAGTACCTGTAGCATGATGCATAGGCACAAGAATGCCAATTTTCATAGGAAGCTTTAATTTCCTACTTTTTTACTCTTTGAGTCTCCAACTCTCATGTTCTTCACAGCCATGTTTTAGAATGTTTTGGGGTAGAATGTTTCGGTAAAACCCAACATAACTTCCTCGAACACTTTGCTTTGGCTTGCTGGCCAAGGGAGATGCAGGCTCTCAATCTCCTGGCGGTAGATTCCCTGGAGGTTCCAGCAGCCCGTGCCAATGAGCACACGACCTGCAGCAAAGTTTGCAGGCGTTCCCCTTCCTGCTCCATTTGTGCTGGTACAAGACACTGTGTCCACGTGCCCCCCCTGCCCCTCGCCAAGGAGAGGAGCTCCAAGAAGATCTCAGTATCCTTTACAAGCAGGAACTAGACTGCCATTAAATGGTGTGAGCATTTTAGTTTCCACACGCTCAGTGCCAAACATCGAATCACCATGTGGGGGCCAGCAAAGAGGCGAGGAACAAAACACTGTCAGTGCTATCTTTGGCTCTGGCCAGGCTCCTCACCTGCCTGCACAGATGTTCAGGTCTGGCTGCCTGCACAATGCACTCCTGTGAACGATACCTTAGTATAAAGCATGCCTTCCCTCTGCCTTTCGTCCTTTGAGTTCCCCAGCATTGTGCACAGCCTGTCTGTTATTTCCTATTCTATTAACTTGCTGCTATGCCAATGTTCTAAGATAATGAAAATACAATGAGTCTTCCTCACTTACCAAACATTATAGTTCAAAAACATGTAGATGTGGCACTTCAGGACATTGGTTTAGTGGGCATGGTGGTGTTGGGTTAACGGTTGGGCTTGGTGATCTTAGAGGTCTTTTCCAAACTTAATTATTTGATTTGATTTGATTTATGGCTCACCATGATAAGTGCTCAAAGGAGCAAACAGATAAAAGGTTGTAAACAGAACTCTTAAATTTTCTACAAGAGCTTTAGTTTTTTCAAGAATATGGAGAATAAAAATCATGCAAAACTACATGATATTTGGGCTTTCTGTGCTATTTTAAGTTTCTATAACAAGGGATATTAGCGAAGCTGATGTTGCCAGTGTCCTCCCTTTTCTTTTTTTTTTTTTTACACCAGTCTGCAAGTGATCAGCTGTGCCATGGGCCACACTCTACCTGGGCACACCTGTGCCGTGGTGCCTCTCCCATAGGCATGCCCTGGGCACGGGGGTCCCCTGGGGACAGCTGTGCCACAGCTGGCTGTGCTGTGCTGAGGGCAATGGCAGTGGGGTGGTAACACTGATTGATTAGCAAAACCATCCACAGTGAAAGGGAGAGAATCTTCCTTTAAAGCCTGTTGTAGAGCTGAAGTGTCTGTCCTCTTGGTGAGCAAGCTCTTCTGTCATTCTCGGATAAGGCCTAGAGGATGCAGTGACAAACAATCTTTCACGTGGAAAGAACATGTGAGCCAGCTGGATTTTATAATGTTTGAGTTTGGAGGAAAAGAGCACAAAACATAGCCGGTCCTTTTTCCTGAGGTCACCAGGACCTTTACTCTCATTTGCAGGGTTTAGCAACCCCGCTGCTTTAAAATGCAAGGGTTGCTTTGCAGGGTTGCACCGAGGATTAAGATGAGTGTCTTAGCTGCTCATTCCCTGGCCAAAACCCCAGGAACCCATTGTTTCTGTCTGGCCTCCTGTGAAATCGGGCAGTTGGGGGGCTCAGGCTGGGCACAGGGCTCTGACCAGCCCATCAGCTCCCAGAGGGGTCAGAGGGATGCTCCTCTGGGCTGCATGGATGGAGCTGAAGGAATGATCATAGGAATTGTCACTGGAAGGTCTTGCACACCCAAGTTGGGTTTGTCACCAACCCTCAGAGCAATTTTTTTCCTCTTTTATTTTCTGTCCCTCCATTTATCCATCCGCACTCTGAATCACATCATAAATGAAATAAAAAGCTGCCCTTAAATTAGAATTAATGCCCCCAGAGCTAACCAGAAATGTAGGGCACTAAACTTCATATCTGCAATGCACAGTTTAAAGACACAATCCTCCAGCTTCTCACCAGAAGTATTTCACAAGGGCACCAGTGAGTCATTAAAAGTGGCTCATCCCGGAGACTGCTGGAAGGAGGACCACGACGATGCCTGCAGCAGTTGAATGCTGGGGATCAAACAAGCTTAAGGTTCATTTTCAACCTGTTCCCATCTATAGCTGAGATGTCTGAATATATTGCTAAATATTCATGGTCTTTATTATCTGTGTTAATCATTACAGTTCACCCAGAGGATGAATGTATTTCTACATTGTGCCCTGCAAGCTGTGAAGGACAACAGAATACTTATATTCCACTAAATAGAAGGCAAGGTAGTGCAATTTAATACAGTTCTTTTAAATAGAATGCAGGGTAACCTTATGTTCAAGTCAGATTTAGCTTTAGCTTTAAGTTTCTTAAAATTAACCTTCAAATTTAATAAAGGGAAAAAATCTATAGCCTGCAATAGAAATGTGAACATAAAGAGGGGATGCTGCGTTGAAGTATTTATTTGGACCTGTAGCTATTGCCGTCTCCATGCAGGGAACTGTTGGCATTATTCACTGTTTGTAAGCAAGAGCCACTGATGCATTTATTTCAAGAACAGGGTAGAAAATTAAGATAGTCTATTAAATAACTGACCTGTAAACACAGATTCAGGAAAGACAATGTACTATGAAGGGAATCCTAGAAATACCGTAATGGTAAAAACTAAAACTTGATTCCTTTCCAGTCTTTAGGAGGGACTTGGTTTATTAACCTTAATGTGAAAGGTCCAAGCAATGTATTACAGTTCAGAAGGAAACAAAAATTTCCTAAATAGCCCAGAGTCATCCAGTCTATTGCAGCTCCTCATTAACTGAACTTTGTGGTAAAGCCATCGTGGAAGTTTTGGGTGATCCAGGAACTCCTTGTAATTGTGAATTCTGCCTTGTTTGACATGTATCACCAGTAAAAGATCAAAATGAGCAGTGGAAGGAGAAAGAAGCTGCAAAAGGTTTAGATCCTTGATTAAGTGATCACTTAATTCCTGTTGGAAATTGCCTCAGATAAGATGTGGCAGCAAGCAAACATCACTTCCCTCTCAAAAAAAAGAACAAAATCTGTTGCTCTAAAACTTGCCTGCCATCATTTTTATTATGTATCAAAAACTATTTTGTAACAACACCCAAAGTCTGGCCACCTTGGATTCACACCGATTATGGTACTCAAGTTGGCTACAAGTGTGGATTTGAAACAGCAATGACTTCCACAGACCTGGCTGAGGAATATGCTGCAGTTCTGGTAGAATGGCACAAAACTGTCAGAAATGGTGTTTTGAAAATTACTGTCACTACTGTCAGCTACAAGCACCAACTGAATATCCTTGCAGAGGGGAAATCCTTGGGGCCAGAAGCCGCTGAGGTTCAACAACCTGCCAGGACACGGTATGTATTAGATACTTACATATACAATGAAAGCATATGGGCATGTTAGACAGAGATGATGCTTGGAGAGGATATAAACCTTTATGCTCTGAAGCAGCATTAATTGCAAGGCAATAAGCAGAAATTCCATTAATAGGGATACTCCCTATAATTTTCCCTTATGGTGTCCCATAAAGCAATTGTTTTTGTCTCCAGCAGACAAATTAGATGGTCCATCAATCTGATTTTATAAAGCAGTTTGTCTGTTCTTATCTGCCAAGGAAATTTTTATGAGGCCTGTCATGGAAAAGTCTTTCAAGTAACAGACTATTGTATTGTAAAATCAGACACATCATTTCTGCAGGACTTGGCCTGTTGGGTTTTTTATTACTATGTTTTTTCCTCTCACCTCTGATAAGTGACAGCTGCTCCTCATTGACAGCTCATTGCAGAGGGCAGGGTCCTCATGTGATTTGGCATTGCTGAACAAGGCATTATTAGCTGGTACGGGCTCATGGGAGAATAAAACCTCATTAGAAGGGCCAAATGCGTTAATTCAACCCTTATTACTGGGGCAAAGTTAAAAATACAGGGGGCCAGGGTCAGGGCCAAGGCCAAGGCTTTTGCTTTCCTATCTGGGGAGACTTCCAGTAATCCCCTAAGGACGGGTTTGCTTCAGTGCAGCGCACCAGGTGCAGACATTGCAGACCCCCCTCCTCCGGCTGTGTCAGCTCGTGTCCCTCCCGCCTGCTGTTACCTGCCCTCGCCAGCCCGGAGCATCGTGCAGGAAACTCGCCTGAGCTGCAGCAGCATTCGGTCATCTGCTGCTGCGCTCACTCCTGCCTCGTCCCATCAGCCGGTGACCCCAAGTGACTCCAGTCCTGTTCCGACGCAGACACCCCAAACGTGGCACTGCCAACGTGTCTCGGCAATGAGATCGCCTCTGACATAGCCGCTCGCACAGAAAGCTCATTGGGATGAGCCGAGTGGTGCAGTCATCGTTGGAAAGGTGTGTACGCGCTGGGAGTGCTTGGTCAGCGAGCTCAGGGGAGCGGTTTAGGAATATCGGCTGGAATTTGGGTGGGGATTACTGCTGAGCATTAGTGGGACAGGGCAGCTTTGCGAAAAGCCTTGAATCTTTAAACTGAGCGCTGACTGCAGCATTGTGCTTGGCATCATAAACCTGCCCTTACTGTGTCAGTATTCCCGCTTGGGCTTCATCCAAAGTCTGGGGAGATCAGAAGCATTCTTCTCCCTACCGCAGCACAGGAGGTGATGGCTCGAGGGAAGCAGGCGTGTTTGCTCCCCAGTCGGTGAGAGGGTAGAGCCATCTGCCCTGACTTGAGGGAGAGACTCTCCTTTGCTGCCGGCGGCCCGGGGTGTCTGCTCATTATCTTCTGAGTGTTAATTCTGGGTGTGCCTTTGCATCCAAGCCTCCTGGGTGAGGTTCGGGCTTTTTCCTCCCTCGTCTTCCCCTGGCCCGGGAGTGACCCAATCTGCTGAGTTGTATCTTGGTGCAAGAGGATCGTCTCTGACACTGAGCCAGCTATAGCCCCACTTCCCAGGGCTTGATCTGGACTTAACTGAGGACATTTCCATTTATTCCTTCAGTGTGCTTTGGACAGCCCCTCAGTACTGTTTTCCACTTGAAGAGCTAACTGATGATAATTGTATTCTGTTTCTCCTTCCTGAGCTAATTTTCTGACTCATTGTGGGTTTTTTTCTGCTTGCTTTTTGCTAATCTAGTTGGCATTTTGTGGTTTCTTTGTTCATTATGTGATGGGCCTATATAAGGGGATTTGTCTCTGGAATTCAGGTATCCCCTGCACTGTGTAGTCTGTTATCGTCTTCATCAGCAACTATGCTGAAGGCAGTTAGATGCATTTGGCATGAGCTAACCTTAATAAATCTGAGTTGTTAATCACTCAGACGTGTCTCTGTTGAATCTTTGCATACTGATTTGTGTGTGCTTAAATAGTTTCTCTGGAGTAGACTTCTGGTAACTCAGTGTTTTAATAATCTGCCCTCCAAATTCACCCTCGGAGTCTTGCCTCCTGGGGCTTTGCCTGCCAGGGACAGGTTCAAGTCATCTGCTTGCCAAGGCGAGCAGCACTGCAGCTGCCAAAGACGCAGGGTGACGGCTCGGTCCGCAGCGCCTGAGCAGGATAAGGGTTCTCCGGACTGCACGGGCTTCCCAGGGGACTCTTCTCCCACCCCACGCTCTTGTCCAGCCCTCCAGCCTCGGGGCTGCCACATCACCGGGCTGTGGAGAGCAAACTGTGCCATGTTGGCTGCCCACACGCCGCTGCCTGCTGCCCCGACCAGGGCAGGGCTCTGGCACAAAACCCACAGCAGCCCACTAGCACAGCCCTGCTGGGAACGGGGAGGAAAACACCCAGTGGGAAGTGGTGGTCCCATTTCTGGAAGTTCTCCGTTGGCCCTATTGATCATGGGGTGCCGCTCAGGAAGCCATTCCCACAGATGAGCAGCGTGTCTGAGGACAAATTAATGACGATTTAAGCATCTATTTACCTGCTGAGTTGGCTCAGACCTTGATCTGTTTCAGCAAAAGCAGAATTTCTTAGATTCTCTTTTCCAGACATTGGCTAAGTAAGCGCTCTGATTGCACCTGTAGTTCAGCAGAGATGCAATCTCTTGCCCCTCAGTCACTGTGCCTTGCTCAAATCAAACAACATAACTCAGTTTATTTTATGTTGTGCATCCTATTGTTTGCCTGAATGCTGCTGAGAGAGTGCTGCCATGGTAGTCAGGGCATCCTCAAGTGATACAAGAGCCTCCAGGCAAGAGGCAAAGCGTGCAAGGCTTTGAATCTCATTCAGGCATTGATAATTACCAGTCTAGATAGCTAAGCCATTACGAAGATGCAATACAGTCAGCTCTTACATCATGCCCATTTAGGGGAGAAAAATTCAGCGATGAAGAGATGCTACGATTGACAGATCCAAGGAAAACCAGCTAGGTTATTTTTCACAGCAAGAGATAGATAACTACATGGATTAGCAGAAGATCAAGGGAGTACAAAGAGACCCACTTCTTTGGAGTGAGGTCTTTGATTCCTCCAGAAAAAGATTATGCAGCCATTTAAAGAAAGAAAGGAAGGAAAAAAAAACAAACCACAAAAAACCAACCAAAAAACCCAACCTAAGAAATATTAAAGATGGACTCAACACAAGATTGAGAGATTTCCAAGAGACTTCTACTTCACCCATAGCCACTAGACGTGACAGTGGGGTCCCAGAACAGCTTTCCTATCAAAGGGATGATGGGCAGGTACAACTCCAAGGTTTGCTTGCTGTTTCTGAGGAAACCAGCAGTCAGTCTGTACCAGTATACTTGGGCAAACATCTCAAGAAATTACTGAAAATTTCTATCTATCCATCTTGCACTGTAAAACAGCCCTGGGGATGGGATTTAATCCGTGGCTTGGCTTGTACCCCAGAATTTGCCAACAGAGCAGATTTCATTTCAGAATCACAGCAAGAGCCATAGCTTAATATTTCTCATTGAAGATATCCGTGTTAGTGTTGTTGCTATGGTTATTTCATAAAAACCCAGGATATAATATGTACATTGAAAGAAAACACAGTAAGAAATATCTCTTTAGAAACTGTGGGAGTTTTGGTGCACAGTGCGTCGTACAGCAGCCTATGGAAAGGCACACTGAGAACAACAGGCTGTTCACGGCACTGTGCACAGGGCCAGCAGTCCATGCCAGCACTGCTGCTTGGATGTCAGGTCCCACACAGCTCCCTTAGCTGTTACAGAGAGCTTTTGGGGGCGGTGAGGTGCGATTTTCCACCTTCTGTTGTTTCTTTGTGAAATGTTTGTTTTGTGAGTGGTATTCAAAGAGCCCTGGAAAGTTTTGTCCAGGGCAATAGAACATAGCAAAGAATATGCTCATCCAGGATGAAATTTTAGGTGAGTGTTTTTGTTAAAAGCTGCATGGGTTTTTTGGGTGACACCAGTGGTGTTTTTCGTGAGAATCTATCTGAATGAGTTGAATAACTGTGAACGGCAAACAAGCCCATGAAACACAGCTAATCAAGCTCTGCGGCTGCCTTATTAACTGATGGAGGCTGCTATCACAGTTCACTTAGCGCTGCTGCTATGGCACGAGAGATGGGTACTCTTTTTTCACTTATTACTTGGCATGAATCCTGTTACCTACTGGCAAATAGTGAGTTTAAACCTTGTTTTCTGAAGGGGCCCTGTGAGAGCATGTCAGGGAAGTTCAATAGCCCAGATCAAGCCCTCCAGATCCAGAGCAAGCACCAAGTGGGGGTCTCAGGCTGTCCCCTTCTGCCCCCAGGCCAGGCCCTGGGTGACTCCACGCTTTACCCAACATTTGCTGAACTCTCTTTTCTGCTGATTTTTCATCCCTGTCCTGAACTCTGAGGAGTGGGGGGCTTCTTCCAGGTAGTCTTTTTAAAGTAGGACCTCCCAGGACTGTTTTCCTTCCTGTGCCCATATGACACCGCGTCTCACAGGCTTTTCGTGGCCATCTCCTGGTTTGCCCAGAGGCTGCCATCACTCACGTTTCCACTCTCGAAGGAAAGTTTCCAGTTGCTGGGAGAAGCCTGTCCACTGTGCCTTATAACCATTTCATTTACATCCTCAGCTCATGCTCAAACCTTGTGCAACAGCAATCAAAGGATGAAGGATGTTGGGGTTGCAACTTTTGGGAAAAAGTCTCTTAAACTTCTGAAGATAAGTTGAGCGGAAATGGGCTGCTGCATTTCTGTAGTGGAAACTGAAAGCTCCATACTGACATCCACCTTTCCACAGGGAAGAAATAATATTTTAATCAAGTGAAATATGTGGTAGTTTCAGGGCCATTCACTAAGAGCTGATGAAAAGTGAGGAACAGTAAAAAGGCAAATGACAGCTTCTCTTAATAATTAAATGATGTGATGCTCATTAATTAGAGATGCTTTTAACATTTTGAAAAACTCACAATGATGTTTTTTAACTGAAAATGGACCCTGCTCTCTACAGAGAGAAGGCAGTGCCTGCACCCAGTGGCAAGCTGCCTTAAATTCCCACGTTCAAATAATTGTTAGTTTCCAAGTGAAACGCCTCAGGGATTTTGTATGCATCCATTTCTGCTGCTGCTCATGATGCTCTGCTGTCTTCTCCTCGTGCAGATGTTGCAATGTACACCTGAGATGCAGGGACGTGGCTGAGTTGGGTCAAGTGGCCTGGAAGTGGGGACCTCCCCTTCTTGCTGTCCTGCTCCTTCTCACTGCACAAATGGGGAAAAAAATCAATCCTTAGTTTCCATTCTTTGGTCTGTCTTATCCTCCCCCTGGAAGGTGGTGGGAGCACATCCTTGTCAGCAACCCAGGTCCCCCCCCACCTCCTTCCCAGGCAGAAGCTCAGTCCAGGCTATCGCCAGGGTAGACCAGGAACATCCCTGACCCTCAGCAGCCATGACTCCCTTTAAACTACTGAAAACCAGCACCTGGTTTTCATCAACTAGACAAACCCAGAGTCCTCAGCTGCTCCTCACAGGACATGCCTTCCAGCACTGCCACCAGCTTGGTTGCCCTCCTCTGGACATGTTCAAGCAGCTTCACATCTTCCTTAAATGGTGGGGCCCAGAACTGCACACAGTACTCATGGTTAGGCCACACCAACATTGAATACTTTTTATCCAAAGCAGTTTGTTTGGGGTTTTTTTTTTTTTGCTATGAGTACAGTGTTTCCCTCTGAATTTCAGGTCTGAGGACAAGAGAGTAACCACCCTGGTGCGTCCGTACCAGAGCCCCTCTGTCACTGTCACAGCACGTACCAGTCGCCAGCACCGAGTTTGGAAGGATTACCCAGGAACTGTCGGGGCTCAAAACACATATAGCTTTTTTTCCAGCAAAGGACTGAGGACAACTCGACCCAAGGTCTGGATGGATAAGTAAGTCATAAATATTTTCCTGTCTTTTGTCTGTCCTCTCCAAGTAAGAGAAGTCCCTTGCTCAAGCTCAACCAGGGAAGCTGGGAGAAGAAGTCTGGCCTCACTGGTCTTGGTGCAGTTTTTAAGAGGGGTGGTATGATGGAGAAAGGGATGTCGCTGGCCAGGCCAGGAGATCCTTCTAGTTCCTGCTCCCCAGTGCCCAGGCACTGCTCCACACTGCTTGTGAAATCATGTAGCAATTCTGCCTTCTTTCTGCCTTTAATGTCTCTTTCCCCGTCTTTTTCTTTTTTTTCTTCGTCTCTCATGTACTAAATCTTTCCTTTGTTCTGTATCCTTTTTTTCACGTGCCTCCCAAGCATAGCTAAATTAAACTGTATTTTTCAAGGACTGTAAACAAAATCTTCCCTCTTAGTCTGAGTCAATTTCGTTGTTTAAATGAAACTCTTTTACAGCAATTAGTAGTTATGGAGAATGATTTCATTCTTCAGTTAGTGAATGCTACAGCCCTGATGAAATATTTCATGGCCTTTTGTTTAGTGCCAGTGTAGGTTTATTTCCTGAATTAATATATTAGTAATAAAAACAAAAAGAAATTCTCAATGGACTAAATTTGTCCACCTGAGTGCCGACTAAGGCTGCTGCTGCCGCCGATGCCCGGCGTGCATTCCCACTCCCCTCGCAGCTGGGGGCTGCATTCCAGCTGCTGGCTCTGCAGCTCCAGAAGTGGCAGAGGGAAGGGTGGGACAGAGCCAGGGCAGAAGGAGCGAGGGGAGGAAGAGCAGCACCATCTGAAGGGGAAACTGCTATTGACTGACCCTTACCTCTGCTGGGAGGCTTTGGGGTAAATTATCTGCTCAAACTCCATGTGGATGGAGTCAACCTGGATGGCCAAGTCCTTCTTCAAACACATGTCAGAACAGGTCCATTTCTGTTGCTCTGCGAAGTCCCCGTGTTGTGGCATGTGTTACGAGCGCTGAGACAGGCCAGCGACTCGGGACAGCATGAGCAATGACAGAAACCTGGGTCCCACTCCCTCTGCTAGTAATAAGATGGGAAAGCCTCAAAAGCAGCAAATCACCCTGTCTGTGGACCTCCATGTCCCCTGCACGTATGCCTGCTCCTTGGAGCAGCTGCAGCTGTGGGCTCACGGGAAGGGTGTTTGAGGGGCTCTGCTCCCACTGCACCGAGTAAAGGGTGATACAAGTCAAAAGTCGGTGGTAAAACACCAGAGCAGCAACGTTGGTTCCTGAGGAGAAACGGGGAGATGCCCTTTGGTGTCCACTGAATCCAGCTAACTCACCTCAGCCCTGCAGCTCACAGGTCTGTGTCGACCGTCTGGATGTTCACGGTGGAGCAAATGGTCTGCGAGGCGGGTCCCTTCCTGTACCTGGCCTGCTCCGTCCATGCCTCACGGCAGGACGTGACCACAGGCGGCAGCACGTTGTCCGGAGCCTGAGGCACCTTCTGGCACATGCAGAGCAGCGACTTGAGCTCCGAACGGAAGCTCTCGTTCAGCCAGCAGTAGATGAAAGGGTTGTAGCAGGTGCTGCTCATGGCGAACCAGTGCAGGGCGAAATAGAGGGAGTTCTTCGTCTTGATGCCTAGACTGGAGATGAGCACCACGTAGCAGTTGAGAGGGAACCAGCAGACAGCAAAGACCACCACCACCAGCATCAGCATCTTGATGCTCTTCTTCTTGTTCTTGTGGTGGGTAATATACTGCTGCATGGTGATGTCTCCAATGGCATTGCGGAGCCACAGCTTCTTGGCCAGGCGCGTGTAGGTGACAGTGATGATTAGCAGAGGCAGGAGGTAAAGAAGGAGAAAGGTAGACAGGTCCAGATACTTCCAGACCAGCTCTGCAGGCTCAGGAAAATCAGGGAGGCACAAACTTCGGACAGTGGCTTCCCTTGAAAAACAAAGAAATACATATATAGTGTGTGGCCATCGCTGCGCGAATGGAAGCTGCTAATTTGGCAAACCACAGCGGGGCTTCCACACCACCCACAACCACCTCAGATTTGTAGTTTGGACAGAGGAGAGCCAGGTATTGCTCATCTCAACAAGACAAAGTTCAGTCAAACCTCTGTTTCCCAGAAGGTCTTCTCATGATGTTCTCTGTGTCTGTCTCACCAAAGATAAGCCAGGCTACTGTGTGGTGTTATCTCCTTTCCCCTTAAATAGCTGTGCTGTCTGATAGAAGACATTCTTAGAGAGACAAACCGGAGTTTCCTCTTAGGAGCTGCAGTTGATTTTAAGTGAATGAGTCCCTTGTGTCCCCTTAACATGGCAAAAGTCACCCCAATGGCCTATTCTCACAAAAGGGGCTACTGTGAAAGAAGCCCTGACCTGGCTGCATCTGCCCCTTCCCTGTGTGCGTGGGCACAGAGACATGGCAGTGCCAGTCTCCTCTTCCCCAAAAACCCAGTGCAGAAGGAATGAGGGCAGTGGGTGAGACCCACCTAACTCCTGCTTTTCTCCAGTCCCATAGGCGATTCCTATGCACCTGGTTAAAGGACACATTATGCCCAGGTTTCCCTCAATGTGCCCACCCAGAAATCCGGCCGGGATGTATTACTCCTCTTGCACGTGCGCTGTGCAAACTGTTGGTCTGGCCAAGCACAACTGACGTGATCTTCCCGGGATGCAGCAGAGTCACAGCACGTGCTGGGATCACTGCTGCAGCACGCTTGCAGTAGTTCTGACTTGTCTTTGCCAGGCTGGATCTGCAGCCCGTGCCCTATCTGGGTACACTGGCCTGTCTGTGCCCTGAGCAGGCACAGGACCCCCTCGGCCAGAGCAGAAAACCGCTGCAGCAGCTGGGAAGTCAAAGCTGTTACGGATTGAAGGGGAAGGGGCTGCTGGAAGCTGGGGACCATGCGACAGCCTCACAGCCACGACCCCACCTGCATGGACAGCACTCCTTCCTTTCCGTACTGACCATCCCGTTTCCGTCAGCTTTTCAGGAAACTGGCTGTTAAAACCTATCTTAAAACAGGAGTGGTAATTAGAAAACCTGGTCATTTAAGTCAAGTTTAACTTAAGCCTGACAGTTTAACTTCTGATGCTTAACTGACAAAAGAACTGAGTTTAACTACATGTGATAGCTTATTTTAACAGCACTTCAGCAATCTGTCACATTCAACCCAGCGGATCCAGGCTCTGTTTGCATTTTTGGGCTGGCAGCGGCTCTCAAGCTGACGCAGCCCAGCACCCTCTGCAGAGCACCGCCTGTCCCCTCCGCATCCTGCAGCAGATGCCTGGAAGTGATGAAACATTAGAAGAAAGGAGCACTTGCACATTTCTTTCCGGTGATGTTTTCTCCTTTTCTTTTTTCCCCTCTTTTTCTTTCTCCTATTCCATTTTGCCCTTCTCTCTTCAACACTCATCCTCCGCTCGCTTGTATTCAGCACAGACTGTAATCCCCATCAAGCTGCATTATTCGTTGCAGTATTGATTAATATCTTTAATATCCTGTTTTCAACCTCTGGAGCTAGCTTTTGAGCCATAAATAGAAGATTGCTTGAAAATGGATGGCTGTGAACAGGGCCTGCATGCAGCTGTTGGAGGGATGACAAAGGGCGCAGGAGCAGAGCTCTGCCGAGTGCGGCCGTGGAGGACCTTGGAGATGCTGCTCAAGAGGCGAACTGACGCAGAAAGGAACACCATCCTTTCTGAACCTCGCACGGGCGAGGCCAGCCCCTGCCTGCAGGCAGCTCTGCCTGCCTGCCTGCTTGCCTGCCAAAGGGGACCTGCCAAAGCAACTGGGGATCTGGCAAGGGAAGCAAGCACCAACGCCTAAGGTGACACTGCAACCTGGGTCAGACCCACCATGGCTGAAGAGCAAAGCCACAGGGAAAGAGCAGAAGCGATGGGGCAGAAGCAGGGCTGTCACCCCTCACCGCCCCCCCGGGAATTGGCTTGAGCTCAGGACAGTGTCTGGGCTGCGGCCATCGGCATCGGGAGTGCAACTGAGGCCGAGCAAGGGTGATGCTTTGGTGCTTGCGGAGCTTAAAACCACTATTTGAACTGAGCAGGCAGCAGAGCAAGCCTGCAGGTTCATCGAAAAACCATCTGCTGCCCTTGCTGCCCCCCTTACCTCCCACCCTCTAAAGGAGGGGCACGGAGCTGTAGGAGAGGCTCACAATTATTTCAGGGAAGAGGCTGGTTGAGAGCAAAACCAGACAGGACATTGTGTTTTGGTGAATTCTGGTACAACCACAGACTTGGCCACACTGCTGTGCACTGCAGCCGGGGAGGTTGGATGCTGGTGGAGCCCACGTTCTCCTGTCCCCAGAACCCCAACAGCTCCCTGGTGGCACTTCTCAGGAGCCCCTGGCCCTGCAGGAGCTATTACGAGCAATATTACAACTGCAATTTTTATTCAATGGAAAGCAGGGATGAGAATAGCACGTCCTGGAAGTCCTTATATTGCTGAGCTGCCTCATGCCAATGCGAGGCTCGGTTTCCTCTGGCCATGCTAAAGGATGAACAGAGACAGGTGCTACGAAACAGATAGCGGCGTTTGTTCATTCATAAGCAATTTGTTCAGTAATACCCCGAACACAGCTGCAAAGCAATGCGAGTACAGGAGTAACCCAACACTTTGTTTACAAAGTCTCAGCAGTTGAAGATATTATATCCCCTGCAGAGGTATCTCTCAGTCAAATCAATATCACGAGCACAAGTGAGGAAGAGCTGCGAAGCCCCAGATTACACTCCCATTTTGTGTAACATCTCATATACAAACAGCAATGAAAAGCCTGTGCGGGGAGTTAAACACTCTCCCTGCCATTCTAATGGGAGGGAAGTGACTGTGCTGTAAGAAGAAAGGTATTTGTCCTTTATACAGAAGCTCAGTATCTATAATAGGAATTTTTCTCCTGCTGCCTATTACTGCCTCCTTACCCGGCGCACTGGGACACCGCTCTCAGGTTGGAAATACTGCTCACTGTAAGATTATCCCCTTGGCCTCCAGTCTGGCATTCCTGTGAAATGCAGGCACCAGCAGCATGGCACACCACCACGAAAAACACCAGTTTGTGTAGCATTATGGACTGTTTTCTAGCCAGGAGGACTCATAGCAGTGCCACAGGCTGGTGGGGACAAGAGGGCCAGAACAGGTTGGGTACCATGGAGGAACAAAAGACTGCAAGGGCAAACCACCCCAAATCTTCTGGGTCTGTATTTCTCCCTGGTGGAGAGGGTAACTTCCCAGCAATGAATGCCATCACTCGACCAGCTGGAAGGGAGGGGCGGGGAGATAAGCTGCTTTGGTTTTTCCCCTTTTCTTTTTTTCCCCTCTAGATCAGAACCTTCATTTTCTTCTGATACTTCAGTAGTCCTCATATGGATGTGAAATTCCACTTCATCTCCTTCTAATAGCTCCTGTTGCTGTGTTCAGCCAAGCAAAGAGCTCCCTTCTCTGCTGGGCAAGGCAAAGCAGCACACGGAGACAATGTCATGTCCCTGTCAAAGCACTGTTCCTCTCACCAGCCCTTCACTGCAGAGGAATAGGTGGAGGTTTCTCTTTTGCTTTTCTTGTTTATGTAACATTGGGCAGAGGAGCCTCAAGCTTTAAGGAAAGCTGGTGCTTTTTCATAAATCCAGATGGATGAAATGCAAGGGAGCTAAAACATGTGAATCAGCATATGAAGTCTTGGAGATCTGGGGTTCGTGGCCCTGCTGACTCACAAAGGCGGTCCTCTCCTCCCTCTTCTTTCTGTATAGTCTTGCTAATGTCAGTACCAGATGTTTACACCATGAGTTTTATTTTCTCTCTTTTTCAAACTGCAGCTTTGACTCTCTCCTCCTCCTCCTGAGCAAGTTGGCTAGACATGGTCTTCCTAGGTCTAAGGAGCTGAGCGAGTGCGAGGAAGGAAGAGGAAAGGCTCTCAGGAGAAAATGACCTTCTCAGGACAAAGCTCCTCCTGACAGTATCATGACACTGGAGAAGGTTTGTCTCACTGACCTGCTGTGCCCTGGCCAGGCTGTGCCTGGAGCCTGCCACCAGCATGGGGCTGGGAGGTGAGCCTAACCCCCTCATCCAGGCATTTGGGCAATGGTGAAAGCAAACCCAGGTCCTGAGGACATGCATGCCCTGCAGAGAGCAGAGAGCCAGGCAGCTCTTACAGCAGGCAAAGCCTCTGCTGTGGGAAGTGAAATTTCATCCACACACAAAATCCCACTGATTCTACTAGGTCCTTGCCCAAGCTTGGGAGCCCTTCCAGCAGCTCTCGCCACTGAGAGCCACTGCTGCAGAGGGCTATCGGACCTCTTCGTGCTTGCTTGGAAGGGGAAATAACTCACCTGTAGTTATACTGGAAAAGCTTTTGATAGATGGCATGGGGTAGGGAGAAACAGGTTGCCATCAGCCAGATAACAGAGATGCTCAGCGCTCCCTTCGTTAGCGACATCCTCTGCTTCAGTGGGTTCAGGATGACCTGCAACAGAGAGTTCACCATGACTTTTATTGCACAGGAAAGCAAAGTCCCTCCACCAGTACACACAGCAGAGGCATTTTTTGACATGATCTAATGCTGTTAAGAAAATTACAGCCATGATTAGGAAAATGTCCTGCTTATTACAGTGACCTGGAAAATGGGAAATATTGCACTTTTCAGTCTTCTCAGAAGTGCTTTCAAATAAACTTTTTCCTCTATTTTGTTCTGTGAGGACCATTTTCCTTAAATTGTGGGTTACATTAGGTAGGAAAAAAAGGATATCTACACAAGTCTCTTCACTTATGGGTATGCCTGTTTATTTTGTATGAATCTTTTATAAAGAAATGTCTCCTGTTCTAGCTGAACCTATGAAGCTGAGCCCCCTGCCTCGTTTCAGGCACTAACTCACCTTTTATGAAATTTTCTTTGTTGAAAAGGTAAAGAGCTTATAAAAATCTGAGAGTCTGGAAGATACTATTTGGCTGATAGGAAATGAGAGTGATTGCTAGAGATAAGCGTGTGGCCTGGGCTGCCCTCTATTTCCTGTACTGGTAAAGCAGCAAGCGTTTGTCACAGTGGGCAGCTGACACAGCCGGGCTGCAGGCAGACAGTGGGTACAGTCTTCTCACAGCTCTGAAGTCTCCTCCCAGTATTTCCAACAGAGACTTCCCGCTCTGCTTCTCCCCTTTATACTGGTCCAGCATTAGTCCCATAGTTATACCACGGGACTTTAGTCTCAGAATTCCTTTGTACTCCAACTGTCCTGCAGTTTGATGGTGTTGCAAATACCCAATGGGAAAAAAAGAGCAAAAGAACCAACAGGCAACTAAATCAGAATTTAAGCTCAGGATGCTACAGACTGGTGTTCTGTGGGGTTTGGGTGGTAGACTAAAAAGCTTGGAAAAGTTCCCTGTACGGCTGAAGTAATGCTTTGCACTCAGCGTCGGCTCTGCTGTCTTTCAAGGCCCCCCATGGCTCTTGAATCAACTTGTCCTGCCGTACTTGTGGGCTAGGTTGGACCTGGCTCTTTTCAAACTACCTGAAAAAGGTGTCCTCACTCTTTTCCACTGAAAGCCTGGGAGTGTCCTGTGAAACCTGTGATGCCGCATTTTGGGTTTTCTCTCCTGCCCCGTACCTGGGAGCCTACAGAAGTCCATCAAGCCTTCCTACCCCTGATGCACGAGGGGCGTCTTGGAATTTAGCTCTAGAGCCTTCTCACTGGATGTAGGTTTAATCCCCAAGATTCAGCCCCCTTGAACCCATGGCTCGACCGAGACTGACAGGGGCTTGGGAAGAGCCTTGCAAGGGAACGGCAGGCAGGCAAGGTTTTACCTGGTGCCTGTCCAGGGCAATGGCCGTCAGGGTCAGTGTGGAGACGTGGAGGGAGCAGTACTGCACGAAGCGGCTGATGTGGCACATGGCTTTTCCAAAGATCCACGTGCTGTTCACAAACCGAACCTGAGGGGAAAACAACAGGTCATCAGCCAGCAAATGTACTGAAAACAAATCCACAGGGAAACCCTTTGGATTGCACCTGAGCTGGCACATGGGTTTTGGCTGGCTGGGCAGCTCCACCTGAAACCCAAAGAAAGATTAGCTATGTTGGATTTTGAAACACCTTTACATAAGAGTTTATAAGGTCAAAACCCACAGAGCCCTCCTGGCCTATTTGTATAAACACTGTTTGTGAACAGCGGTAATAACTTTTTGATTATACTAACAACTGTATTTGGAAAAAGTGGACCAAGTTTTGGTCACACCCCCCCCCCCCCCCCTTCAGGGCTGGCGAGCTTTCACTGAAGACTTTACCCAACTGGCAGCTCTGAAAAGCTTAACTACTTTCTTCCAGTCACCCGAGTATGAATGGCATGCGAGTTGTTTTGACCCACTAAGTTTTAAGTGTGACTCTCTAGTGCTCTCCTGCACGTATGTTAAAGGTACATGTTCCTCCAGGCACTTATTCTGCATTCCCCAAGAAGCTCTTGCTGTGGATTGGTGGCACACTTGGGGAGACTTTAGAGACTTTTAGGAGAAACAGAGTCTAACGGAGCAAAGGGAGCCCACAGGTTGCTGAACAGCATTTTACTTGCCTGGCAGAGTTGTCTATTAGACTTGATTGTGTTGGGTTCACGCCTCAGTCCTAGAAGAGCATGCACAGAGAGGGTGTGACTACCAGGCACAGCATTCTTGTGAGAGAGTCCCCTCCTGGCTGAAGGGACAGCACAGCGGGCCACTTACCAGGGTAAAAGGCGTGTTGAGCAGCGTGATCATAATGTCAGACACTGCCAGGTTGACGATGAAAAGGCTGGTGGCTGAGTGCATCCTCTTGTTCTTCAGCACCACGTGGCACACCAGCATGTTCCCAAAGAGAGACATGATGATAATGACTGAGTACGCCACGATTAGGAGAGCTTTCACTGTTGATTTCTGGGATTCCGGCTCGTATTTAGCCAGCTCGGCAAATTTCTCCCACTCAACAATGCGGCTGTCTGTCCAGTTGAAGGTGGTCCTGTTGGTTGCTTGGTAGATTGACATGAGTTTGGCCAAGGACGAGTAATGGTCTAACTCCTCAAGAAACCCCGTCATTTGTGACCTGTGTGACTGAAGCAGCAAGCGAGGCATGGTGGGTTAACCCGAGTCTTCACTCAGCTTGAGGCTGCTGTGATCACAGCTCCAAGCTGATATAGCAAGTGATCCATCACATTCAACTGCTTGGCTCTCTGGGAAGCTGGCGAAGATGCAGCTGCTGTTACAAACACCACTTTAGAACGGAAAGCTGCAGGGAGCCTCTGAGGTGCGGTGGGTTCCCCGGGGCAGAGGCGGCACTGGGGAGCAGTTCCAACGGGCACGTTGGAAAGGGGCTGTCAACCCCTTCGTATATCAAGAAGAGCAATAGCTCCATGGGCGGGCTGGAAGGAAGAACTAGTTATTACATGTAGCAAATGTAAGAAAACCTCAGGTGGGAGTTGAAGTTCTTTTAATCCCACATCAGCTTTTTCTTCTTTGTTCTCACCTGAGTCCATTTTTCCTCCAAGTTCCACAGAAGGCTGCGCTCTTGGTGCTTTCATCCTCTACTTCAAAACACCCAGTTCTTTTCTGTTGAAATGTAAAGGCAGAGCCATTTGAGGGATCATTTTTAAAAGCAGAGGTAGCTTTTGTCAGCATTTAACCCCAGCAATTATCCTAAAGCAATTCAGAACCTGGAAATCACATCAGAAAGTTGACTTTAGTCTATCTCACATTTTCTCCTCCAAACAACTGAATTCTGCTTCCAGTGTTTCAGTTTCAGCAAGAAAACGGTCTTTCCTGCAAGAGGCGAGACTTAGCAGTAGAGGCATGCAACTCACGGAGGAGCCACTTACACCGTATGCAAACAAACCAACATACAGGCGCTAGATACACAAGAGCAATTCCCTAGAGACAAAAATCTCTGCCTCCTCACCTTTACCGCTCTCCATTTTCAGATATTTCTGGAGATTTTAGATTGCATTGATCCACTGATGTTAGGTGGAACCTATTAACTATGCACACTGGTATTTACAGATATGCTACATACGGGAGCAGAAAGTAATTTAGAAGCTCTGTCGGGTTCTCCGAGAAGGTGGTTGGTTTGTTTGGTACACGCCATTCCCATCAAGTCCCGTGGCTATGTGCACAAATCAATGGACCTCACATGGTGTGAGGGATTAATAAGCAGAGCTTGCAGAGCACTAAAAGCCTCCCTGACACCTTCCCACACAGCAGACTGGCAGGCTACCTGGGGCAGCCAGCTCGCTGCATGGCAGGTGGTGGCCTGAGGCAGACCCCAAACCAACACAACGCTCAGTCACGGTAGTCGCCTCGGCTGCAAACACCACCAGGAGTCAGAGAGCAACTCTTTTCTGATGGAAATAAGGTGCTGGGCACTGTGTGTTTGTACCCATGCATTCCCATAACACAATCTGCTTTGGCTTGTCTGCTTACTCTGGGGAGCGTCGGGAGTACCGGGGGACCTACAAGGGGATGCCTCTCAAAAGCAAGTGGATGTTAAAGCAACTCGGTGGGGTGGAACGAGGGAGGAATCACCCAGGAGACAGAGAGAAGAGCAAATCTTGAAAAGAGGCTATGGCTATTTCCTTGGCAAATTTATGAGTGAAAGAAGCCTGGGTGGGACAGAGAGCATGACAAACACTCGCAGATTCTGCTAGAGCAAAGCAGCTGTAATGCAGCAGGCAATTGAGCTCCTTGTTGTTCTCCCAATGCTGATGGTATTGGGAGCATCAGGACCAGCCCTAGACCAGGTCCCAGTCTGACTCTCTCACAAGACATAAACCTGGGGAGCTGCCGTGAAACTGGGAGCAGAGCTGAAACTGGGGAAAGGGATCATTCACCTTGTTTGAAAAAGATGGTTGGCACACGGGACTCACTGCAGAAAAACATCTCAGACTAGAACCTTGGCATGAGTCAGAAAGGACTTAATGCTTACACAGGTAATGAGAGAATTCAGAACTACATCCCTCTGGGCTTCTGGGCTGGGAGAGCAGATGGGCACTGAGGGCCTTAACAGCCCTGCGATGTTTATCCCATGCCAGGATAAGGTGCGCAGGACTCAACACCTCTTTATTGTCCGCTGTGGTATATGATGAGGATGTCATTCCTTTATGGTGCACGGCAGCTCTCAGTGGGCAGTGAGAGGGACCTACGGGTAATGCAGCATGTGTGTAACAAAGAAATATGATTTTAGCCAGCTCCAGATGAACCACTTTGAACAAACACAGCTGGGATATTCATGCTACAGAAATGCTGTCACTGAGCTTGAGAGAGGATGCTATGGTGTGACAGATGAAACCACCTATTGCCCTCCCTGCATCAACTTACATTAGGTTCTCATGTGGAGACTTGTCTTTGCTGCCATCAGATGAGGCCAAGTTTCAAGAAACTGCTATAATGCATGGGTCAAATGAGATTTGCAGTCTGTATGCTTCAGTCTGGTGGATGGCAAGAAGAAACCTTGTACAGATTATTCAATTTTAAAAAGCCCAAAATGTTTTTCTCAATTGCCTGTGTGTTTGAGAAGCCTGTTTTTCAAGGACTACCTGTAGGACCTGCACTCTTGAGTAGCTCACACTGGTCGGGGAACCATGGCCTTAAATGTGGATCATGAATGGGGACATCTCTTCTTCCTTGCTACATAACAGCCTTTTCTCTTGTGCTTGTGTCCAGGCCCCTGTACAATCAAATCAAAAAGCTGATCCATCTGAAAATTAAATAAAAAGTGTTTTCAGCTGGATCAGTTTCCTGACCTGACCCACTGCATGGCTGAACCTTGTTCTTTCCAGGGAAGGCTCTAGGAACAAATCATAGAATCATAGAATATCTTGGGTTGGAACGGGCTCATAAGAATCATTGAGCCCAACACCCTGCTCCTCACAGGACTACCTAAAACTAAATGATATGACTAAGAGCGTCATCCAGACGCTCCCTGAACTCTGACAGGCTCGGTGCCATGACCACTTCCCTGGGCAGCCCAAGGAGAATGGAAGAGCTTAAGGTGATGGAGCTATAACCTGATTTTCTAACACTGAATTTCTCCTCAGACCTTTCTATACCCAGTAAAACGTTACTTTCAGTAACCGTCGAAGCTGTTGGCGCTGGCTGCTGCCTTGGACCATGCCACAGGGGCGGCAGAGAGGACTCGCCTGTTTTCCTGAGAAAGGGTGTGTATAAACGCAGGTTATCCTGATGAGTTGAAATACTACGCCTGCATGCAGCAAGAATGTCTACCTTTCCGTTTTTATAACAATATAATATGAAGGACCAGAGAGGAAGAGCCTACCTCAGTACAACTTTTCGCAGCGCTTCTAGCATCTGCTTCGCACAGTCTGGCTGAGCACTCCAGCTGCTTCAGCAGTCCTTTCCTCCCGACGCAGAACCGCTCACCTGCCACCCCCACACACTTTAAGGACCTCTTCCCTACAGCCGTCTGCCGGGCGCTCTGAATTCTGACTAGAAACCAACGTTTCACCCCCTGGAGAAGATAAATCTTTACATAACAGCACGGACGTTGCGAGCACAAGTTACACACAGTTTCCCAACAAAAAAAAAAAAACAAGGAGAAAAAAAAAAAAACAAAACCAACCACCCAACCCATCACTTCCCCCGCCGCCGTCCGGCCGCTTGCATCCCCCCGGTCCCGGTCCCACGGGGCAGCAGCGGCTCCTCCAGCTCCCCTCACCGAACCACACCCACCCGCCTCCCCCCCCCCC
>NW_010972776.1:386450-484312 GCF_000737465.1 Haliaeetus leucocephalus | reverse complement strand
GGCGGGGGGGGGCTCGGGGCGGGGGTTACTACTCCATTCATAAAAAAAAAGCCCCGGGCGCGGCGCCGAGCTCCGCCGTGGATCGGTGCCCGCCCAGCGGATCGGTGCCCCGCAAGGCTCCCGTCCCGTCCCGTCCCGTCCCGAGCCGCAGGGAGCACGGGGTCGGAAAGCAGCACCACGGGCTAGCGATTCTCTCCGCGTTTATTTCCGCGCCGCGGATTCGCGTACACTTCACTGGCACTGAAAGAGAGGTCCAGGCACAGACAGAAGTTTCCAGCATAGGGGAGGACTCGATGGGAAAGGCAACTCACGTGTTCCTCCGTGGCGTTTCAGCAGGGTAAAGAGCGGCTTACAAGTTTGACGTTATTCTTCCACTTTAAAAGTGTAACAAACAGCAGATAGGATGCTCGATACCTGTAGTGCAAATTGTCACTGTTCCTTTTGAAGATGAGCTGTTCGTAAGTTCTTGTGAAAAAGGAACAAGGTTCTTCTTCTAAAAGATTTGGCTTGTCTCAAAAGTCATTAACGGGAGTTAGAATAATACCTCGGGTTTTTTCTTCCGTGTGGATTCCCACAACACATACACGCTGATGCTGAGGATGAAAGTCTGACCTCCTCCCTACGTTAAGTCCCAGACCAACTGGTATGGAAAGTTAGTGCCTGTGCCACCTTTCTGAAAGGGGATTGTTGAAAAGCCTGATTCAAAGCCCAGCGAGCTCAGAGGAGATCTTTGTGTTGACTTCTCTGGGCTCCGGATCAAGTCCATGGGCAGAGCTGCGGTGCCTGCAACCTCCCAGCAAGGATGCAGCAATTGCCAAAGAGCAGACACCGGGATGCAGGCCTGAAACCAGGCTGGGTGGGCTGTGAGTGTGGGTCCTTCACTGCCTTTTCTAGTACAGAGCATCTGTCTGTACAAAGACGCTGGCAATATAATGAATGGAAAAAGGAAAAAAAAAAAAAAATCCTCACAAACCTCTCCAAGCCCAGATTTCTGAAATGAGGCTCTTTTAGTGGATTTTCAGCACTGACAGATTGTTCTTAGATAAGTATTTTTCCCACGTCTGGACTCCTGTTGACAGATGCTGACACAGAAATGTGAAGAAAAAAAAAAGACAGTTTAGGTTTCAGACAAAGATTTTAGACAACATATTTTTAAACTAGATATTATCATCTTTCTCATCTATATGCTGCGTGTGTCACTCACACCTAATTTAAAAAAAAAAAAAAAGGTTCTGTTTTCTGCCCACTTCCAGTAGCCTCTGTGATCTCCTGATCCTGCCCATGGCTCCTTTCCCACTGTCCATTTCTTGCCTGGCACCTCTACAGCCACGTCACACCAAGGTGAAGGCTGGCTCCCAGGCCACGTGTCATCGGCAGGGGAGCAACTACGGGATGGGGAATGCACAAGAAAGACGTGGGACACAGAGAACATGCCTTCTGCTAGATTCAGAATTTTGTTTACGGGTAAAAAGGTCACACACTGATGTGTGGAGGCAATAATTGAGATTAATTGCAAGTCTAAGGTTTTAACAGTCCAGTCCAATTCAACAAGCAGCTGTTAGTAGTCCTGTTTGTTACAATGATAAGAAGACTTTTATTTTCCAAATGATCTAATTATTGCTAATTCCAATCAATAATGCATTTTAAATTGTTATACATAAGCTTCCTAACATCTGTCCTGTTCTCTGGCATTAAGTTCACCTTTTCTTTGTTCTGTTAAAGCGAGCAGTGGGTGTCCCCAGTTCTTCTCTGGGAAGATAGACTAGTCTCCCATAGCTGTTACTACCAAGAATTAAAAAACAATAATCCAGAAGCATCCTCAAGCTCAGCTCCCTGATCTTGGGAAGCTGCAGTGATGCTGGGAAGAGGTAACTCAACACGTGTCCTCTCCTATGCTGCCCAAAGCCAGAGCTGCTGGCGGCTGAGGAGCCACGTGTGGGGCTGGAGCCATCGGTCCTTGTGCTCCCAGCCGCTTGCCGAGCCTTGCCAGCATCTCTTGTCCTGCCTCTGGCATGCACCCTGGTCTCCAGCGACGTTTGCAACCTCTGTCAAGGCAAGTAAACAAGGATGATAATTTAAAGATTCCCCCCCAGTTTGGGTATCTGTTTGCCGTGAAGCAGACTGAGCATCCCAGCTTGCACCACAGCAGCCAGAGGCTTTTTGAGAAACCAGTGAAGATCCTTCTAGTAAATAGGAGAAAAAGAGAGCCTAGACAGAGATAGAAATTCCTTCTGTGGGAGGGAAGATATGCACCTTTGATGTGTGTGTTTCCAGGGAACCAGTTATTTGCTCAGAATTTTGTACTTATTGCTTCCCAGGGTCTCAAAGCTGCTCCAGTTCAAGGCTGTGGCAAAACTCCAGTTGCTTTCAGCAGAAGCAGAATGAAGTCTTGCATTTACTATATGGAGGTTCTGGCCTGAGGGCTGTAGAAAGGACAAGCTGTACATTTATTATCATTATAACAAGATCATCTGGTAGGCTTCTGGTTGTTTTTTTTTCCCCTGAAGTCATTCTCATCACGACTGTGAGATTCCCATACATCTGAAGAGTCATTTCATTATCCTTATATTTTTCTTGCCTGGCACATATTATTACTGGCTTTATAACTGCAAGTACGTTCAAAGAGGAAAGCTATGAGTTTAGTCTAATCAAATTTCCAGCAAAATCCCAGGCTTGTTATCTTTCTCCAGGTGCAAATTATTTAATTACAGGTATGCGCTAGAACCTCTTGAAACACTCTAGTACTCACTGGTTGAAGAATTAAGACTTGATTCATTACAGCTGCTGCATCTACCCTTGCTTTGTACAACAATAATCCTTATTAACCCTCCTGACTGGGGACAGAGACTCTCCCCTTTGCAGCTGGTCCTGCTATTGCCCACTTATGCCTTACCACTTGCTTTGTTTCTGGATTGAGGATAGGCAAGAAGCTGGATGCCCGCTACTCCTCCTGGCTTTTCTTCTTGCCCAGGGTTAGTGACTCTGCTCGGTAAAGGGGGAAGAGGAAGGGATCTGAGGAGGAGCCGCTCACCTTCACCGCCCCGCTCTCTCTGTACGCTTCTCTGGTGGCTAGCATTGACCTTCTGTGCTCAGCTGGTGGCACACAGCCTCAGTCGCTGGTTGAGATGATTCAGCAGAGCATCACCCACAGGTCCCAGTGCCGCGGCAGGTTTGATCTTCTGCTGCAGTCAATGTTCATGCATGTTCCTCAATGCCTTGGTGAACTGAGCATCTTAGAAAGTCTGCAGCCTGAAATCCAAGCAGAGACTAAAATCATTGTCAGCCATGTTCCCAAAGGCAGGGCTCAAAGCATTTGATTGAAATCAAGCTATTTTAAAAGAATTCACAGCAATGAAATGAGTCTTCCTTTGCTTTAATGTTCCCATGACGTTAATGCTTTGACTGATGCTGACACTGCACACTCCTGCCTTTGCTCCACGCTGGCCACCTCCTGTCCCATGGAGCTCCTCGATGCAGCTGCCAGTCCTTTGTTTTCCATGTCATTAGACAAGTGTCTAAGTCTAATTGACACTTGTCTGCTTTTTTACTTATCGGGAAACATTTTAGGAGCAGGAATGGCTGTGCTGTGGAATGAAATTGCTTAGTTTTCTGCCTGCTTTTCTTGGGCAAAATTCAGGTTACCTGCCCGTCTCTGCAGAGACTTTGCAGACTGCAGATATTAAAGACATTCAGTATCTTTCCTTCTTGTATCTTACTTTTAAATGTCAGAAGGTCTGTTTGTTTCCTGGAGGGCTAGATGCCCTCTAGACAGATGAATTAATAACACTGCAGATACACAGGCGCCAGAGGCATTGTAACTTATGAGCTGCAAGAACTCCTCCTTTTGCTCTCAAATACTGATGTCTACTCTATTATCACCATCAGATTTTAAGGCACAAAAGGTATAGCTGAGCCCCTGAAATATTTATTACCAATCCTTATACCTGCATGCACTGTTAATGTGCACAGCAGGGCAATGTGTAGGTCACTCAGCCCTTCTCACTCCTGAGACACATGTTTAAAAAGCCAGCCTGGGTTTACCTAAGGTGGTGGCGGCATGGCCAGGGGTTGAATTAATCACTTCTGAACTGCAGGGTAAGATCTTCTGCACCAGACCGCTTCCCTTTGTCTTACGGGTTCATCTGAGCTTGGCTCACTAAGGGTGGACTACAGCCTCCCTCCAGACGGAGCTACTTGGCAGCAGCTGTGCAGATGCTTTCCTAACCTGGGATAAACATGCCAGATTTCTAAACAACTGACATTTCACATTTAAAACAGAAACTAAACTACAACCAAATTTTAAATTCATCTGCTATCCTAAGTCAAATTAAAATTCAGGTGGCACAAACTGGAAAGTGCAAACTAATCGTCCAGTGATGTTCAGGTACAATTCCCCCAGGGTCAGAGCATGATCTCACATTAGCTGCCCATCTAAATAGGAACAGTGCTTTCAAACACATTATTTCAGATTAAAGTCTGCCATTAGCATATATTCTAAATAGCACTTATATTCATCACAAGCGAGTGGGTGAGGGGGTAAGTTTTACAAAATGGGCTTCAATAGGAGAAATAAGAAAAGAGCAAAAACGCAACAGCAATTGCATTTGATTTTCTGTGGACAGTTACAATTTAGATTTGATTATTCAAAATACAAATGGCAAGTATGTAATAGCTACTAATAATGGAACTTCAGAGTGGTTGGAAAAGAAAGGCTTTAAAATGGATTTGATAGCCCTTGATTTTTCAGCTGAAAGGCTTGGGTGACAGAACAAAGAAAACCAATGTGCCATTGTAAAGCTGCCCTCTTCCTTACCTGATGGGTATTGTCTAGTGACTCCACTGGGGTCTGGATCTTCAGCCTCTTTTTTTTTTTTTCCCTTTTTTTCTCCTTGAAATCATACAGAATGCCACTGACTGCATGTTCAATTCCTGCCTGACAGCAGGCCACATGATTTCCATTGCAGTATGAAAAAACAGCAGATATGTGCTGGTTTGGGCTGGGATAGAGTTAATTTTCTTCACGCTAGCTGGTATGGGGCTATATTTTGGATTGGTGCTGAAAACAGTATTGATAACACAGGGATGTGTTAGTTATTGCTGGGCAGTGCTTGCACAGAGTCAAGGGCTGTTCTGCTCCTCACCCCACCTGACCACCGAGCAGGCTGGGGAGGGGCACAAGAAGTTGGGAGGGGACACAGCTGGGACAGCTGACCCAAACTGACCCAAGGGATATTCCAGACCATATGACGTCATGCTCAGTATGTAAAGCTGGGGGAAGGAGAAGGAAGGGGGTCATGTTTGGGGTGATGTTTGGAGTGATGGCGTTCAGTCTTCCTAAGTCACTGTTATGTGTGATGGAGCCCTGCTTTCCCGGAGACGGCTGAACACCTGCCTGTCCATGGGAAGTGTTGAATGAATTCCTTGTTTTGCTTTGCTTGTGCACACGGCTTTTCCTTTACCTATTAAACTGTCTTTATCTCAGCCCATGAGTTTTCTCACTTTTACCCTTTCGATTCTCTCCCCCATCCCACTGGCTGCATGGGGCTCCGCTGCCGGCTGGGGTTAAACCACGACAAGATAACAGTGACAGCCAGCCAGTTCCTACCTGTGCCTGCAAGTGGTCTGGCCTGGCTCATGGCGTGGGTCAGCAACCTTCTGCCCTTCACGTCGTACGTGTGGGAAGACCAACCCCTCCATCACTCTGTGAAGAATACATCTTCCTTTGCTGTGATAGAATCCTGGCTCCAGAAGTCTCCAAGCCTTTAACACCCCTTAGTGTATGTTTTCTTCTTAGGATGTTCTTCTTTAGTTCTTCTTCACCCTCCGTGTAGGAGTACAGGATGGAAAAACAAACCAACCAACCATGTTTACCTTAACAGAAAACTCATTGCTAAAAAAAGTGACTTGACGATAAGTGGAAAGGATAAGTCATTTTTTGTGTGTGATGTACATACGACTCTTACTGCGCACATTTATTTCTTCACCTCTGACTGTGGCTTACTCTTGGGTGCACCAGCCAGTGCATATTGCTTTTAGCCTGCCTGTGCAGATACAGAAACAGTAAACAGGGACACTCCCAAGTTCAGGTGAGACCATGCAAAAACTACATTTAAAACCACCTTCACTGAGCCCACAAGGAGCCCTGTTGCCTTTGATGAAAAGTTCAAAACTCGTTCACTTTTCACAGTCTTAAAACTAAGATTGTCTACGAGTGCATTGCTGATTTGAGGCCAGAGAGCTGAAACTCTGCCGGCAAGACTTTGCAACAGAAAAGCTGTCACTTTGAACCCTCTTGAAGGTGTCTGAGACCGGGAGGCAAGAGAGCTGGCACACACCACAGAGACCTCTCATTTGCACCTCACCCATCATGAGCTAAGGAGGCAAAGCCTGAGATCTGGATGCATTTGACAAGGTGAGTAAAACTTAGGTAGCAGCTTAGCATTTGCTGTACATTTTCCTGGCCTTTAAATAATGGCATCCTGTAATGGCTCATCATCTCCGTTCCCTTTACAGGCCTGATTAATTTAAAGGCATGATAGGTTTGCTGGGATGACTTACATACCAAAGGAAGGGAGGAATGAAGGAAGATGAGACTCAAAAAGTAGTGGTAAAATATATATTTACTTCAAAACTCTGTCCCTTTGTGCAGCTCTGACTGAAGGAAGAGAGGTGAAAAAGCCACAAGTTGCATAAGCCAGCGAAGGACAGTTATGTAGAGAAGCTGACAGCAACTGCAGCATCCTTCCAAGCTCTAACTGGGTCCAAGTCACCCACCAGGCCCCTGATGTGGGGACCTTAATGTGGTGGAAAACATGTCTGTGGGCAGCTGTTAACAGATGCGTCAGGTCAGAAAACCTCTGAGCTGTGGAGCTCTGGTGAAAGCTCACCCGGTCAGCTGGGAAGGATCTCCATGCATTTGCCCCATCTTCTGGATGGGGGAGAAAAGGTGACTAAGCATCAGTGATGGATATCTTCCTGCATCCCCCCTTGGTCTGCCAGCATTTCCCTTGACCCTTTTCCCGTGCAGCATGTATGGAGGCTTGCCCTGGCCATGGGTGCCGCTCTGCTTGCACAGCCCAGGGCAGCCAGGGCTGGGGCACCAGCAGAGGCAGAGAAGGGAGGGTGCTGAGGTTCTGGCAGGTTTCTGAACAGCAAAAAAGCCATGCATGTCAGCGGCATGCTCGCAGGGAGGACAGGGGGCAAAAGCCTTTGCAAAGCTGAGATTCAGCAGGTGACAGGACAGGTTTGCACAGTACATCACCCCGTATTTGCAAACATGGCAGCAGAAGCAAAAACAATCAGGAAAGGAGGGGGTTTTGACAGTTGCTCACTCTGAAGCACTTCACATTTAATTTTCAGTTAATTCAGTTAAAAGAGATTATGAAATTGTAAGAATGAAATCTGAAGAGCGTACTCCAAACAGCACTTCCCCAGGAGGTCTAAAGAGCTCAGATAGAAAATTACTCATTATCATGCTTTTTAATTTATAAGTTAAACCTGTCTTACCACCACGGGAATGAAAAATGGCAAATGTGCCATCCTCTCTAAAATGGGCTCCGGGGGCAACCTTGGTTATTTTACATCCAACTTCCCTGCCAAGCAGCCTGAAAAATAGGATTAATACACACGTGGAGAAGTGCGATTGACTGGAGGAAAAGTCCAGAGACCTTCGTTTTAGAGAAAAGATCTCCTGGCTTGAAGGAGGCAACGTGGATAAGGAGGACCCGCTACGTACAGCCAGTTTGGGTGCCCAGGAAGATTTCAGCTGGGTTTCTCCACAAAGTCTCCTGAAGAAACTGAGCAGCTGCTGCAGGACCATGGGTATGGGGCAGCCCAATCAGCCCCAGGAATGGGCAAACCTGGCAGAGAGCCATCGCCTGCCTGCTTTGCCTGTCCCAGGATGGCATCGGTCTGCCTGCATAGGACACATGGACAACCACAGCAGGGCTGTAGGCTCAGAGAAATTCTTCAGGGGAAACACTGCAGCAAAAGAGGAATGACTTAACTGATCTGAAATGAAGAGGGGCATTTTTCAATGTTGTGCAAAGCCTCAGGCTTGCTGAGCAGTGCTGGGACTTTCCTGAAGGGCTGGCCTTCAGGTGTTGGAAAAATACCGCAGTTTAGACATGTAGTTATGCAGCACCACACTTGCACCTCTACACCTTTAAGCAAACAAACAGTTCAGCGGCTTGAGCGTCTTATCAAAATGCAGCACTTGAGAAAATTGGAGCCACAAATCTCAGGTTTGAGGAGCTAAATAAGAGCACTGAGGAGTGATCTCTGGACCTGGGATCAAGCAACACAGAAAGATTTCCAGAGCCACTTGGAGTCAGATTTCTGTAACAGTTATGGACAAGGTAGTAATTTGCCATTTCTTTCCTTACTGGTACAGAATCCTAAACAATCCAGGCAAGCAATAAACACACAAACCACCCAGCTGGTGTATGGCTGTAGAATACAGCCCGCCAGCATCCTCTGTGGATGAAGGCTGCTCCTAGCTTCCATTACGGGGCAACACATATTACATGCACAAACTTTGACTCCTTTATCTGCAATGTTTTGTACAACTTACTCAAACAGCAACAGCTGCACAGTGAAAAGTCAATGCCCATCAATATGCATTTCACTGCTGGGTAAAGTTGGGGCAGATTTTTTCCTCTTCACTATATTAGTATTCTGTTTTCTATGAAAAAAAAGCATAAATACAAATTTTTAAAAGGCAGTTCCTATTGTAGGTCGTTTCTTAAAAGATCAGGGATCCATAAGAAATGAGAGAGCTTAAACTGGGAATGAAGTTAGGCACTGGCCAGTCCCTTCTTCTTCTCCTCCCCGAGGAGCCAGCTGGAGCTCAGGACAAGGCTCCTCTGCCATCCCCCTCTAATCGATTTTGCACCGTTGCTGCTCTGGATTTTAAACTTAAATCTTCTGGAACTGGGATTCAGGAACAAGCACAGGAGTTGGCAAAAATGGAAAGGAAATACATTAAGGTGTACCACCTCTTGTTGGTTCACAGGTCTCTGGTCTCTAACCGTCAGCATCACTCTGCCGGCAGTCGCTGGAGCCTCCTCCCACAGAGAGATCCTGATGTGCGGTGATGGGTGTGCATCCGCAGGGAGTGAACCCAGCTCTGGGTGCTGCCACCCAGCTGGACACCCTGGACATTCACCTGCACACACTCCCTCTAGGTTTATCTCCAGGGAAATACCAAACATTTGCCAGCTTCTGCAAAATTCCTGCTCAACTCAGCTTAAGGAAAAAACTTGCAACTTTATTAAACCAGAAGATTAGGTTCTCACAATAAAAAAGAGAAAAAATACCTATTATTAGCAAGCACAGCTTGTAAAGCCTCCCAAGCTGTCACACCGGCAGCGGGGGTCACAGCCACCATGGCTGGCGTGCGGCAGGAGCAGCACGCCGCATCCCTGCCATTACTCTTCAGGTCGTGGGATTTCTGCAGGGGTTGGTCCCCCTCCCCGACCAAGGTGGAGAATGTTCTCCTTGCCACTGGGTTCAAATGAAGATTCAAAATATTTTTGAAACTCCCAGGTTTCCCTCCGGATTTAGGGGATTTTAGGGGAGCTTTGTTCCGCTGTTAGGTACCTGTCAGAACAGATGAGAGGTTGTTAGCCCTCTCTGAAGCCGAGGTACCTCTGGTACAAGGAGAGGTTTCAGGAATGCTGATTTCCTGCTTCTGTTCAACTTTCTTGCTCGAGGGACTGATCTAAATCACAGTCCTGTGGGGTTCCTCCCTTTCCAGATATGAGAGCAAAAATTACGAAACCCTGTCTTGCTTTTGTAACGTTATCAATTTTGTAACATTAGCAAGCTGCTAACAAGAGGAGGCACTAACCATCCACCCAGTCTGATGCTGCTTATGGCACAGCACAGGGGTGAAAGGAGCAGGGTTTGGGGAGAGAAGGCTCACAGGGGACTACTCACACTCCCCAATGCACACTGCACTCACCCAGCATGTACCCAAAAACCTGAAACACGTATGAGGCTGCAAGGCATTCAATGTCAGAGGAAAGGAGACCCGCACATTGCAGGAGTATCTCAGTGGGTAAAAACACAGACGCCGAGTGAAACGCCGCTGATGGAGGCTTTTCCCAGGAGGAAAGGTGAAGCAGGATTTCAAAGCCTTTGGTCGGCTTAACGCCATCCTCCTCAGTGCCAAGGCCAGCACCAGGACCTCTGGAAAGCCTGCCCGAATTGTCTGTTCAACAGCCTCCCTGGCAACCCGCTGCTCATGTCAGCAATGCCTCATTATGCTGGGTAATGTATTAATTTGTGTATTTGAGGCTTACCCAATCTGGAACTCAGGTCCTATCCATTTTTCTTCCAGTCTTTTTCCTGTCCTAGCTGGTATCTCAGTTAGGAAGCTTCAAACTGAAAAAGTCCCTTCTGCTGCTCTCTCCCTAGACCAAGTAAGGCACTTACCGTTGAGTGGCCATGGGGATCAGGTGGATCTATCTTTCAAACATTTTTGTCTTTTTTCTGGTCAGTATAGAGTGCCCAGGATTTAAATGCACATTAACATTCTGTGTTTTCTGTTTCACTGATTAGCTTGGCAAGCAGAGAAGCCAAACCTTTCCCAGAGGCAAATGAATGGCTGCAGAGGAGGAATACCAGGAACACCTTTTTGTTAGAATATGAACACTTAAAACTGAAGAGACAGGCATTTCCTTTTAGTATAGAAAATTTATTGCCAAGTGCTGGGCCTGGGGAACAATTTTCCTCTTTCTGTTCAGTTCATTTGTGCTAATCAACAGGGTATAAACTATCTAATCTGTAAGTGAAAAAAGACAGTGCAGGTCAGTGACCCTGGTCACCGATGTAGCTTGCAGAGATGGAGGGATGGCTAGCTTAGACCAGACCAAACTGATTTGTGGACCTGAACCCTAAAATCCTTCTGTGATGAAAACAGTCACCTGTTGTCAACGTTGGAGACCTCATACAACTGCAGAGATGCACCTCAGGGCTGGTGCCGTCTCTTTATTTTTGCAGTCTAAGCCCTCCCATTCTGATACAGGAAACAATATTTGTTTACCTTGGAAGAGGAGAAGGTACAGAAATGGCTGCTACAGCTGCACAGGAGCTGTGAGCAAAGACAGGCTGATATTCTGCTTTGCTTGCAGTTCAGGTGATAATAAATTGACAGCTTCCCCACACGTGAAAAGCTCTTTGTCAGAAAAGATTTGCTAAAGCTAGGGGCAGTTTTCAAGGCAGCTATATCTCCACGTCTCCTAATCATGCCAGCCAGTGTTTTCTGCTCCAGTCAACCAGGACTGCAATGAAGCAATGGAAGTGACTTACAAAGCCACCTGAGTAGCTTCATTGCTGCGGTGAGGGGGATGAAGACCTTAAGCAGCAAGATTCTTCCGCCAGGCTGCTCAGCAAGGAATTTTCTCTCTTCTCTCCTTAGTATATGATTGGGATCATACATGCTGGCAACACATTTGAAAGGAAGACTTAAAAAAGAAAGGAAGTGGTGTGTGTATGCATGGGGAAATAGGAACAGCAAAATAATAGCACCCCATAACTTAAACCATGCCACAGATCTTCTGGTGGCTGCTTCTCTGCAGAACCAGCTGTGCTCCAGCAGTGGCTGTTTGTCAGGAGCTGGGTTAGCTGCAGCTGGCCGCTTCCTGCAGCCAACCGGCAAAGTGCCGCAGCTTCGGAGTACAGCATCCTCCCCAAGCTCAGAACTATTGCAGACTCATCTGCAGTTACAGCCACAGGTAGGTGCCTTGGTAGAGCACTTGCTAAGGCTGCAAAGCCAAAGACATGGCAATCAATACATGCCAGAGCGAAGATGTCCTGTGCAATATGAATCCTTGGTCCTTATGCGTCTGTTTTATGACAGTCTTCATTTACGCAGTCCAGTACTATTTCTCCATCAGGACTTTGGTTTCTTCTCCACCAGAACTGGATAATATTTATTTAATGAGCACTTTATCAGTATGCAGTTGCTTTCTGGAGATGAGCTGCCAGGGCATGAGAGAGTCTTTCTGCTGGGTGACATTCCAATTTCTTACATAGGCATTTTTATTCAGAAGTATATAGTTTTCTAATAAAAGCTTTGAATCAATCTGTAGCTCTCACTACTGGATGCCATCCTGGAGATGCTGGGGTGGTCTGGAGATAAATAATGAATATTCAAAACTTCAAATCTAGATTAAACAATGTTTTTTCTCCGTGTTAGCTCATACCTCCTTTCTAGAAGTCAATGCATTAAAATGAAAAGCTGTTAAGTATAATAGTACCTCAAAGAGCTTTAAAATCATTTCAAGAAAATGTCAGCCCAAGCCCTTGGCAAGCATTTCCCCATTCCCCCGCCCCTGTACAGGGTGCAGATGCTGGGCTGAGCCAGCTCACACTCCCTGGCCCAGGTGTGGTCCCTCCCTGTGTCCTGTTCTGCCCATCGTGCTGCTGGAGCTGCTCATGATTATCAACCAAGCTCCAGGGTGAGAGCAGCATGGCTCTCGGAGCTCAGAAATGCTAAGTGGGTTTGTATTCTCCTCCAGAAACGTGATATCGTATGAAAGCTGCTTCCTCTACCAAATGCTGTACATTATATCAGAAGAATATAATATTGGCTTTGATGCCGTTATCTGCACTTGTTTGCCTGTTTCTCAAATGCTTTGAAATATGTGAGGTCTCCTTTTACAGGCTGCATCA
This sequence comes from Haliaeetus leucocephalus, assembly GCF_000737465.1. Lineage (NCBI taxonomy): Eukaryota > Metazoa > Chordata > Aves > Accipitriformes > Accipitridae > Haliaeetus > Haliaeetus leucocephalus. The sequence goes on along the minus strand of NW_010972776.1, from coordinate 471,634 downwards.
AAACACTCCCTTCTCTACAGGGCTCAGCAATTAACACTAATCTGAACTCTCTGACAAGTATCAAACATAAAAGGGAACCAGAAAACACAGGGCAGCTCTCTGCAGGCTGTGAAAGTGCTTTTGGAGTTGCTGCAAGTAAAGTCTTCCTGGATGCATAGGCAGCTTATCACTGGGGTAGAAAAGAGATTTCCTGGGAACGTTCCCAGATAGCTTGAGGATTTGTTTCATTTGGATGCCAGAAAAACACCATCCCCGTTCTTACACACTTCTGCCTTGAGCTGTATAGAAGGACTGTCCATTTCTTCCCAAACCAGGAAAGACAGAAACAAGTTTTCTTGAAAAATTTATAAAAATGTATGAGAAGTTTGCAAGGATCACCAAAGGGGCATTGTTAGTGATGCTGACCTCCTGAACAGATGAGATGTAGAAAGGGAGAAGGAACCCTCACTGGTGATGGGGTGTGCTGCTCCTTCGGTCCTTTCCTTCAAGCTCAGCCTCGTTTGCTTCGTGCCCTTAAACATAACATAAACCCCAAGTTTTCATTTCTTCTTACCCGAGCACATGCTTTGCTTTTAAGGCTCTCTTAGCATTAAAAACTGCACACAGACACTGATGACCATGACCTAAAAAATCAAAAGTGAAGGTAACTGCAGATGAGTTAATCTGTGTATTCATCAAGATGCCTTTGAGACTGTAGACCGTATATAATTTCCTTTAAAGGGTGCTAGAAAGCAGAATGTTTTCTGAAAATTTAATTGTCTTTTAGGGCTGTAGGCAATGGACTGCAACAAATTGTTACATTTGTACCTCTATTTGCAGGCTATTTCACTACTGAAGTGAGATCATCGCAGAAACAAGTAAAGAAATACCAACATACAATTATATTAAATTAATTTTTTTTAACACAGATCAACATCTTGAATGCTGGATTACTCAATCAGACAGCAGATGTCTTTCATTTTGCTCTTTTGGTGATGTCTAAATAATTCCTCTCCCTTCCAACAGTTCTCTGCTATCCTGCCCTGTGTTATCTCTCATCATCTGACCAAGCCACAATGTTCTGCTATGCTCTGCTCAAAATAGTGTGGTCCTGACATGGGAGAAAACAGGGAATAGATGATCTAACTCAGCGCATCACTGCACTCCTGGCCATGCAGCAGCCCAGAGAGAGAATAATGAGTACAGATGCAGGGGGAAAATACATTTTGAAGCTGTTAAGTGGAGAAGCAGTTTAGAGTCTACTTAACTCTCAGAGAAAGCAAAATTGCTTGCTGTGTTTGAGAATCTTTTGTCTCTTCTCCTGAACCGAACAGGCTTATTGGAGTGGCTACTGTTTAAAGCCCGAGACAGGGGCTGCAGACACAAAGAGCAGGTCCCAGGGGCCAGGATGCTTTCTTCCCACCATGGGGAGCTGGGGTAAATTGTGAAGGGCTGAATTTTCATGAGTTCTGAATCAGCATTTCCAAGCACCTCAAAATAGCATCTTTCTGGGCATTGCAGATCATTTTTCTGGATGATGAGTGAGGCTAGCAGAGGCACAAAGAGCATTTTCAGCTGCCACGGGATAATCTGATGCCACTGAATTCTCATAGTACTATGGCTGTGCTCAGAGGCTAGAGTTGTGCAACAGCCATACCAAAAAAAGAGGAGAGAGGTATTATGGAAAGATTCACAGGAGGGAGAAACCACTTCATAACTTTCAAAAGCAGACAAGAATAGGCAATTATACTCCTATGGGTAGCAAATAAGGCTTTTAGTTGCAAAGTGAAGTCTAAACTCCTACTGAAACTTTTAAGTGCTTCAAGATGCGGGAACTGAAACTTTGGCTGCATCTCTGTGAAGACCAGAGCCACACAAGGTGTGGATACCGAACCAGAGGAAGCCAGAAACACAGGGCAAGCACAACCAGACCTCGCTCTGCTTCCCCACAGCCCACCAGCCCCAGCTCTCTGCAGCCCCGGAGGACTCCCTCCATCTCATGGTGTTTCTCCTGATCACACATGCAGCAGGCTCCTCTGCCCACAGAGGCAGGACGCAGCCTCAGCCCTTCCATGAACATCCAGGCATCGGGTGCCAAAAAAGCCGCTCAGAGGCATGATTCCCCTGGGAGGTCTGCCCCATTTGCCAGCAGGTGTGGGAGGCAGGGGCAGAAATCATCCCTGCAGGGAAGGTCTATTAAATCCCCAACAGCTCATGCACAAACCCTGGCGTAGCCGACACAGCAGGGAGCACCATGGGGATTTGCTTCCCTCAGGTACCATTTTCCAGTGATGTAAATTAGACTCCACTGAGCTCCAGGCTGCTTTATTTATGCTCCTCCTGGTATTGAAGCTTACTACAGATGAGGATGAAGCTCTTTACATCATATTGTGCAGCATAAACCTACTCACAGATAGCTGTGAAGGAATTATCAGACACCCAGGAAATGCTAGATAATCTGCACCTATTCTCATTTTCTATGCCCCTCTGGCAAATTGCCCTGCAGTTTCCTGCTGGTATGGTGCTAAAATAGAAGGGAAATTGTTTCCTTATGAATCAGCACAACCAGTACCTTTTGCTTGTTTTATCTGGCCGAGTAATTCGTTCTTGGGAGAGAGAAAATTGTGCCCATGATCCCATGAAACATCTACAGCCAAACACCCACAGACCCAAGGGGAGGAGAATGACTATTGAGACATTTCTAATTATTCTTTCCATATACCAGCTTTTGATTAGACCTTGCAGGCTCTGCTGAGGTGCACAGGCAGCATCTCCTGCAGTCTTAGGGGAAGCAAAGCACAGAGGATTGCCAGGATACCACCCTGTCATTTTATCATGTGCTGCAGTTCTGTACGCTCCTGTTCCTGGGATGGGGCCTGCTGGGTGCTGCTGTTACAAAGCCAGGGTTGCGAGCAGAGTTAATTTGTTGCAGAGAGACCATTGCTGCTCTGCTCTGCCTGTTTGGAAAGTTAAGAGTTGCTGCGGAGGCACAAAGAGCAGGATGTGACATGACAACTCCTCTGCCCCTGACCTTAAAAAAGACTTTTTTATTAACAGAGAATGAATGCAGACAAATATTTCTTTCCTGCTGGCAGCCGCCTGTATGGTTTTGCAGGCGTTGCGTGCATAGGCCAGGTGGCTTTCTGCCCAGCTCCCCGGGAAGCAGGAAGGCAAGGTGACAGACAAACCTCTGCAGGGTTCACAGCTTCAGGCCCTGGGTACGAGACACGAAAGCTCTCGCCCCCTTCGTGAGCCAGGGCTGCCCGGAGGCTGGCAGAGCCACACGCCCTGGGGAGTCCCGCTGCAGCAGCTTCCCTGAAAGAGGCATCAGGACAGTGCGTGAAGCAGGATCCCAGGGATCTCTGCTCAGGGCAAAGGTGGGGCTTTTCCTCTCTGCCTCTGCGGAGGATCTCACAGTGACTGGACGAGGGAGGCCGTGTGCATTACATTCATGATGGAGTGAAAACAAGTGTTTTCCTATAGCGGAAGGGATAAAGTCAGCAGCTCAGGTGATTGACAAGCCTGGGATCTCATCCCCAGTCTGTCGCAGCCCTGGGAGCAGAGCCCACCGCATTGCTCTGAGCAGCAGGACCTGCTTTGCACGCGGTGCTGGTGGGGAACCCCCACACAGCAGAACGCCCGAGCACACACTGCTCCTGTCTCCTGTGGTGCACTTAGGTGGTGTTAACAGGCACAGAGCAAAAACAGGGGTAGAGAGGTGTAAGTCTGAGACAAATGCAGGCTGAGGGTTAAGCTTAGGTTACATCTTTGCTTGCCGAGGAGCAGGTGATTCTGCAGTCCCTACGGCCTGAGCCACAAACCAGTCTAGTGTGTTCTGACTTTGGTGAAAGCCTGGATCCTGAGCCAAAGTTAGGAAGAAACTCACTCTGACAGCATTTTGTTCCTATCAAGCATGTCTCTTGCCTTGGCCTGTTCCTGGACACTGGGACAGCCCACCTGGCCATGTCACCACCACGGTGTTGGGGAGGGATGTGCCGAGCAGCCAGCGAGGGACAGACCCATCCCACCGCCCGGGCAAGTCTCACCCCACAGAGCTGGGGATGAGGGCTCCTAAGTCACAAATCAGCCACACATCAGGGTTCCTGTCTCCTAGTGATTCCCCGCAGCAGGGTCCCCAGGCGCTCGGACGGATCCTGCTCTCAGCATCCCCAGGCTTCACACGCTGCCAGCGCTCCTGAGGTGTGAACGGAGAGATGGCCAGGTCCCTCCGTCCCCAGGGCAGCCGAGCCTCCCGAGCTGCTCCTGCTGCTCCACATACGGGGGTGTCGGGGACAGCACAGGGCACTGGTGGCTCCTGAGCAGCATCCGAGCGGCTGGCACCTGCCCCTGTTCCAGCTAGTCCTGGGGCACAGAAGCAGCTTGCTGTTTTAAACCCCACAACACGGAGCCTTCCCCCCCGCAGCCACACAGGACAGTCTGCCTGCAGCTCTGCAGAACCAGCTTTTGAGTTTTATAGCAAGTCTCAGAACAGGCACTTTTTCTTTGAAATTTTGTCTCTTGCAGTCATATCATTTCACAAAGATTTGTGAATTTCATAAGAAGTGAGTTTATGTTAGTCCTCTTTCCTGAGCAAATCTGACTTGACACAAGCTTAAAGGGCTTTTAAACCACTAATCAAGAGGGAGCTAGAATTTATTACTGTTTATAATCACATTAACCAGGGGATGCACATTCTTTACAAGGAGCTGATCAGAAGTACCGCCATGTAAAACAGTGAAGCCCAACAGCGTGGGGTGATCCTTTCCTTTGGGAAGACCCCAGGAGACACACACCTGTCTGAAGCCCCTCGTGCCCTTTAGATGCCAGTGTCCCTTTGGGACATTCCCAGTTTCCCCGCTCTATTAAAAGCCAGCCATGCTGAGCTGTCCTGTTACTCTCACCTGGATCACTGGGATCCCATCCACATGAGCTCAGTCTCTCTGTGGTGCTTATTTGAAAGGTCAGGATCTGACTCATGACTCTAGTATGGTGATATTTTTGGCTCTGTTTTAATCATTTTCTCCTGTATGTCTCATGCGCTGCCTGCCAGAACTTCTTGTCCTCCCAATTATGGTGAAAATAGATTATTAGTAATAGACTAATTCAAGAACTACTTTGGAATTATTGACGAACACAGAATCTAGTCCAACAATATGAACTCCTCATTTATCTTCCTCACTCCAGTGCTGGTATGGGGAGAAATGTTGGACCAGGCTTTCCAAGTTAGCTAGAGGGTAGAAAGCAAGAGACATCCCTGTTGTCTGCTGCTATGAATGTTTGCCAATGCAAAAAGGAAAACAAAAAACCGCATCTTTAGGATCCTTGCTGTTAACTTGGGGCATCCTTTGCACTTCCAGTGACAGAACTAACACTTTTCTGTACTCTGCAGAAAACCAGTGCCCTGCTCCTTAAACCCCACAGTCTCACTGTGTCAGCCACAGTCATTCCAGTCTAAATCACATGAACTCCCAAATCTTTGACATTAATGTGTATTCCTCAGATTAGACCCATCATGCCCAGCTATTTCACTCCTGAGATCCCAACAATCTGAAAACTGCATTTCCTCTGCAGCGACTTTATCCCACATTAATACCTTATCTTTTATGTCTCATATTATTTGGCAAATATTAATTCATACCCAGCCCTACTGTGAAGCAGAGAAATTGCTATTATTAACCTCATTTTATGGAAAGCAGACAGTGGAGAAATTGAGTGATTTGCTGAAGGCAAAGGGGGAGAATCAGCATTAACATGGGAGTAAGAGCTCAAAGCTCCTGTCTCTGAACCATCCCTCTCCTCAGCATCCTGAGTGCCAGGTATCCTTTTTTGGGTAGCCAGCACAGAGACCTACATTGCACTGTGCTCACATCTTCTCTCCTGTTTTGTTCCACATAACCTTTTTAATAAGCACCAGGGGTGCCCGGGCATTAGAACAACACAGAAAGCCTGCCTTCCCTTCCTCTTCTCTCCAGCAGACCGGCAGCAACATGCGTTGAAAATTTCCGCATTCAGTGCCCCTTTCCTTCAGCCCAAAGACAACACCATGCCCCTTCACAGCGAGAGCATGCTCCATCCATCTCCTGCGGCCAGTCGCTGGTCTTTGCAGTCGGACCAGCTGCCGATGCAGGTGCCACTGGGGCAGCACTGGACAGCCCAGGCACTGCCACCACACACCATGGGTGCCGCACGGCTCTGCCTTCAGCAAGGGTTTGCCATGACCATGGAAGCACGCCGGTACAAACACCACACATCATGCCAAGGTGAAACGATAACGTCGTTCACTGACACAGTCACAGCTCTGACATGCAGAGACAGTATCTCTGGTTTCCCAGAAGGCAGGGCTTTCTCAGCTGTTTTTATTTTTGCCGAGTGACATGTCTAATACACAGGAGCAGTTAGCTGGTTCCCAGCTGTCACAGGCCTGAGCCGCAGCAAACGTGCCGACAATACTTGATGCAGGAACAAAACAAGTGCTCTCCTGAGCAGTCGCTGGGCATCCTTTTTTAATGCTACATGTACTGGAAACTCATATCTCGGCTGGCAGAAGCCTGGATTGCAAAAAACTACATCTCATCTTGGGGAGGTGTCAGGAAAGATATTTTTGCAGTTCTGGACAAGCTCAGTCAGTGAAGTGCAATTACTATGAAAAACTCTTTGTACAGAAGATTGATTTTGTTGTACACACACAGGATGCTGCACTCCACAAATATAGCCAGAAGACAAAGCAGAGCTTATGCAGCAGTTTAGGGGACACACTTTCCTGTTACTAATGCCTCATAGACATTTATTGAGACTTGAGAGAAGGGAAAATTATCTCACTGTAGAACCAAGACACTTAATTTTCCTTTTCTGTGTCTCTCTATTTTGGAAGGGATTTTATTTCTCTACTGCATTTTTCCTGGTCTTTTGGGTATGTGTTTAACTTTCCAAGAAATGTGTCCACTAAAAGAGTTTTCTTGTAGCCTGAGGTATGACGTTACCACTAAAAAAAAACCCCTCTGCCATAAAAATCATGTTCATTGATTGACTGATAGCTGAAGGCTGAGCACAATTAATGAGACTTCTCCACTATTTAAGACTCTTGCATGACTAGGGCCACGACTGGGGCAAGGGGAAGTATTTAAGACATGAAAAGCTTTTTCCACATGAAGAGCCGAAAGTTAAAATAGCATTAATAACAGCGGAACTGGGTTGCAGCAGGCTTCCATTCCCAGGCTATCAAGAAACCCTAACATATAACTCACAGTAGTTTTGGTATAGTTTTCAAATGCTTTAGTTTTTGTTAAGCAATTTGCAAAAAACTGAGTAAGACTCCAAGAATAAAGGCTTTTCTTCTTTGCTGCTTTAATAGGATTTGTTCCCCTTTGAACAACAGCACTCACCTGGACTGCCAGCACCCCCAGGGACACACAGCCAGTGCACCAGCACAGGGCTGTGCTGACCAACAAGCATTGCCCTGCTTGGAAACCCTGTTCTTTCCTGCGGTTGGTTGTGCCTGAGGACATAAAAGACCGAAAGCTGGATGCATGGCAGAGTTCAGCATCCCATTTTATCAAACACAGATGCTTATCACTGCTGAACCTGCCAAGTCTCTCTCTTTCTGCATAAGTGCCCAGCCACCAAACTGGGACAAGCAGAATTGGGACTCTGGAGCTGGGTTTAGAAAAGCAATCAAGTTTTTATCCTTGCCAAGGTCCCAGGCATGTGGTACCATGCACATTCCTGTGCAAGATACTGTATTTCTTATTGGTCCCGTGTCCCTCAGGGAGCAGAGGTGATGCACTGCCTCCAGCAGGGATGCTCACGGGGCCCTGAACACCTGCTCAGCCCCACCAGCTTGCATCTGATGCATCTTTTCCTACTTAGGTGATCATGGTGAAAAATGAGTTGATTAGTTCTCTATTAGACTGCAGAGTAACTAGTTCTTTTTTTAGATTATTTTTCATTTCCACATAGATATGAAGTAGAACAGCTTTCCAGAGGAAGGCCTGTGTTTCAAACACAGTCTTTCCATGTGGGTGTCTGCTGGAGGCAAGGGTGTTCTCCAAGGAAGGGAGGTTCATTGGCCAAAGCCCCCTCCAGCTCAGGATATTTTCCCACGGAGGAAGGCTTCCCCTTTGCTGGGCAAGTGATTTAATTGCGCAGTTTCAGTACAAGCATAGCTGTGAGGATCACTCCAATTCTGCCTGTATGTATCTGGCATGCCTTGTGAGAGCTTGCCTGACTAAGCCCCTGACTTCCCCCAGAAGACACTGGTGGGAAGAATCTCTTTTCCGTGTCCTATTCAAATCACCAGCTTCCTAAGCATACTGCCTCTTTCCAGAGCATGTGGCTTTCATGGGAAAACAGAGGAAAACAGGGTTCTAAGGAGCCACCAGAGAGGCACCTTTGATGGCTAGAGCTTTTTGAGGTTGCTCCTGCTGCTGCAATATTCCCTCAAGTTGGATGGTGACACATGCGTAAGGGTGTCAGCCAGTTATGCTCCTGGCCCTTTAAGCCTTGATCTGAAATGTAATACTTCAGGAATATGATGGTTTAAACAATTTTAGTCAGTGAGTCAGTTCCGGATTATCAGCCTACAGTGGGAGGGTAGTGACTCTACTCATAAATTAGCAACCAACAAGCTCTTCCCTTTGATGAATGTTATTTTAAAGACTCATCTCACTTATTAGCTCCAAGTACACTGCCCATTAATCACTGCAAAGGAACACTGCACTCTCCTCCCCTGACAGCTTTATTCCTGGGATGACTAGTTCAGCATCACCAGAAGAGAAAAGAAGAGGAAAAAAGAAACAGAAAAGATGTGATCCCACCAGACATGGGGAAGTTGGTGCCATTATGGGAAAGTCACCTCAAGTGATGGGAAGGATGTGAAGTAGCTTGCAAGGCTTCCAGACCTAAAAATATTAGAGAACAACTAAACCTATGCCTGTTGTCAAAGTTTTGTCTGGATTGGGAAAAAGGAGTGGGAAAGGTCCTGTGCCAAAACATGAGCGGTTCAGAGCCTGGGTAGAGTAGGCTCTGGTTGCCTCGTCTATCAGCATCTTACTGATTGCCACACAACCTCTAAGTTTTTATATGAGCTATGCTTATTTCCATTGACTGTTGCTGTCTCACCAGTATTTAACTCCTCCACTACTTCAATAAGTTCCTCGGTTTGGCCATGAGTCTGTACCTCTATTGTTCTCCACAAGCTGTGATTTACTGAGGAGGAATATCAGTAAACAGACCGTGACAGTAGATGAAGCAGCTAAGAAACAAGTTCCTTGCATATGATTTGGATTTCATATCTCACTTTCTAGAAACCGAGAGAATCTACGATTAACCCTAATGTAAACTTGGTGATACCAGTGAATAGCCTCTGGGTCTGACTGAGCAGAAAAAAACATCCCAGAAGTATCAGTTCAGTGAATATTTATTCTACCTCGCAAGGCATTATGGAAGGGTGGTGACTGCAACAACTGCCAAGATGTGATCCAATCTCCTAAGATCTCAGACCAAATTTATTTGTGGTCTAATTCCACTAGTTTCTGTGAAGACAGAAAAGGTCTGCCCTTCACATTTGTATCTATGAAGTGGATTACATTTCAAATAAGGCTTGTATATATATGTACATATACATAAACACACATTTTCAAGGGTGAAGAAGGGGTAACCATACTCTCTGACACTGTGGAACCAGAGACTGATGTTGCTTCATATTTGATTCAGAGCATGGGGAGGGATTTACCCCTGGTCTAAAAGGAGTCATGAAGCAATGTTTTTTGCCCAGTCTGGCAGATTCTAGGCCTTTTCAAGAACAACGCTGCCCAGATGCTCTGCTCCCCTTATGATGCCGCAGCAGAGGAATGCTGATGGTTTGCAGATGATTGTGTGCTCACAGCACCATTTCTATTTATTCCTCACAGGCTTCATGCCACCCTAATGTCGGCTCAGCTCAGACAAGCTAAAGCATATGCTTATTTGGAACAGTTTTTAAACTCTTAACTCTTCCAGGTGAAATCCATATTTCCAGAAACCCCTTTTTCTACCTTCCCAGGAGTCTCTCCAAACTTTTTGAACCCATTCTCTACTAAGACCCCTTCCTATACCAGAGTCTTGTCTGGAGATTGGTCATTTGAGGAGCTAGGCAAGATTTAAGAGTGACAGTCAGTACTGGTCTTGTAGACTTGCCCATTTGCTCAGAAATTTGAGGACCCCATGGACAACACTGCTCCTGGCACCACTTATTGTTGCTTCAAACCATTAACTTCTTCACACTAGAATTTAATGATTGACAAATCAGTAAAATACATTGACAAGAGAAAGTAAATCTTCACTTGGCTTATGTTCCACCACTGACTAACAGCAGAGAAGGGATTTCAGTTATAAACCTTATGTGATGGTGAGATACTGCTGCAGCATCTCTCCCTGAAAAGGTCCCAAAGCATGTTAGCCAAGGTATTTACTCTAGCACGCCTTGGTCAAAATGAAGCATCTGATGCCTACTGACACTCATGGGAAGGTGAATCCTCTTCCCTGATCCCATAGCCCTGGGAAAAGTTTTGTAAGGATTTTTAAGGCCTTGATCAGAGCTCACTGAAATGTAGTTCAATAGGCTTTAAAAAAATCAAGTATTAAAAGGGCATGGGAATCCTCCATGAACCTCACTGGGCCTAGCAAAACACCACCATTAGTCTTACAATTCTTTCTTCCCATTGTTTCTGCATTTTACCTTCCCAATCTTTCTCTTTCTTTGGCCTACATTGTATTACCAAATGCTCCCTGAAGAAGTAAAAAGAGATCACGCTGATATTAGGCTGCACATTAGTAGAGGCGTTAAAATAAAGTTGGAATGTTTTAAAATTAATAAAGCCAAACTGCAGTGTATCCAAAGGCTTTAAAATTGTACAGGCTACAGAGGAAAATGGGGCAAGCACCTGCTTGGTTGCACAGGCAGCCCCAGAGGAAGTGATTTTCCAGGGGAACAGAACTGCTGAGCAGGAACAAGGTCCATCTGAAGCAGGGGGAAGAGTTTCTTTCATCACAGACTTGCTAACTTAATGAGGAAACCTTTAAACTAAGATTGATGAGGTTGGTGACATGAGCCTACAGGTGGGCCCAAACCACAGAGACCTGGAAGGAAGCCTAAGCACGGTAGTCAGAGTGGGGACAAGGAGGAAAATAATGGCTCATTTTTGTTCGCTCTTTGATGTCTGTGTCCTAGTGAAAGAAATATACAAGCAAGCTCTTTGCCAAGAACAGCAGAGGATTCCTATACAAAAAATTTTCAAGCAGAAAGTCAGTTGTCCACAATACGAAAATATTATAAAATAGGAATTTTTTTTAAGTTGCTGCTGGAAAGTATTTTTCACCAAAGATTTTTTCAGTTTAAGATTGATAGTGCTAGTTTGTATTTGAAGGTAAAAAAAAATTGATTTTCCCATGGCAATTGGTAACTCCTTTTGCTGGCTAGATCTCCTGTGAAACTACTCTTTTTCTTAAAGCATTTTGAAAGTCTTATGTGACTGACAGCTGTCATACTGGCTTCACATACTCTTCTTTTATCCCTTTCATCTTCCTTAACTCACTGTGTTTCTGAACTATCCCAACAATTTCTGGAAAACTGGCAAAAAGCTTCCAGCAGAGGAACAGCAGAAACTGCTGGGATCCCTTCTTTTGCCCCATGCAGTGGTTACAGATTATGATCTGTCTCTCTAGCAAATACTAGATTCTGAAATCACCAGGTCCACAAGCAGCGGGGATGGCTCCAGTCACCCTTGTGTAAAGGTACCAGCTGGTGGCAGGGTGCGGTGCCACATCCATCACATTAGTGAGGTGGATTCCACATCCAGTGCCTGACGTCTTTGATGCATGGAAAGCACTGGTGAAGCTTTGCAAGCTCGGCAGGACACGGCTGGGGACCCTCCAAGTGCCCCTCACTGTGACCACTCTCTGCGGTCCCTTCCTGGCCTGAGCCCTGGCAGGTTATTACACATCCAGTGGCCTCTAATCTCTGAGCTGAAAGACAAAAGTAGTAGTCTGCTAAAGGGGACACGTAAAGGGCTTTCATTTAAAAACAGTGCCTTTGTAGGCTTTTTTCTGTTGGTGTGTGTTTGCTTGATTTTAAGGCAGGTTAGGAATTCACACAAAAAAATTATAGTTAGAATTTTTCTTTACCCAGAGGCAGAAGTTTATATTTTTCACTTAATATTTCTAGAAACAGCAGAAACAGTTGCTTGAGAAAACTGCACATTTTCAGATAAAAAAGAGGAAAGCTTTCATGGTTCAGATTTGAAGAAATTTACGCTTTCTTTAAACATATGTGCCAAAGTTTAACTTTTCTTTCTTTTCAACATTTTTATACAGGGAACAAAAATAGAACTTTTTGCCTTTTAAATGCCAGGTTTTAAAGTGTCTGGCAGTCTAGGGTGAGACATGCCAGCTGGACACTAGTGACAGCCCCGGTGGAAGAGCAAGTGGGAAGATGATGGCATCCACATTAGCAGAGGCACAGGGCAGGGGATCAGGACAAGCTCCTCCTGCTACCTGATGTACAGCAAAGCACCAAGGTCAGGATTGCACCCCCTGCTCCCCTGACCCACCTGGAGCCCTGTGCAGGCTAAAGCTCTAAGTTTATTTAGCTGCACAACACAAACAACAGCACCCCAGCAAGCACAATGATTTGAAGACTTCAGGCAAGCAGTGCCTATGAAGAGCCTAACACAAACATGATGGGGCTTTACAGGGAAACAGGAATCTCCTGCTATGCAGGACCTGAGTGGAAAGGCCAGACAGACACCAGGGGTGTTTGTCTCTTCAGGTAGACACAAAGGCACCATGGTAATGAGGACAAAAAGTGTTTTAATAGACAGACATTTATTATCATAGGAAAGAACAAGATGATTTAGTTAATCTTTAGCTAATCTAAAAATCTCAGACCACAAAGAAAATTGAACCAACATTTATACACACACACGCTAATTACCAGGGACATGAGCACATCATATGAGTTTCCTAGACTAAAAATATCACAAACTGCATGTTGCTAGGTACCTTGCTTTGGGAACCGCTGCCTGAAAGCCAGGTCAGTTTCAGCAAATTAAAGAAAGGTAAAATCATATTTAATCACAGTGGTGACCAAGTTCACAGTCAGGATCCAAACCCAGCAAAGGCTAAAATATAGACAAAAAAAATCTTCCAGGAAAGAACAAACATTCTGGGGCAAGATTGGGGGAAGGGGGGGGGCGCGTCTGTTCAAAAGAGGAACCACAATTGAAGCAAAATTATGTCAACTTCCAGCCCTAGCAGTGAGCCCCAGGGTGGGAGCCAGCTCTTCTCAGCAGAGAGAGCAAGAACCAAAGCACACCTCTAATCCCAAGAAGAGGTCCCCCAGAACACCTCTGAAACCTGTTCTTGAAGACATGAGGGAAAGCAAGTCGTCCTTGAATTTCTGTAACGCAGTTGTACCTGGACTTCACAGTGCCAGTCTCTCTCTAAATCAAGGATGTTTCCTCAAAATACCTTTTGGTACATATCATGACAAGATGACACAAAGGAATCTGGCTTAATATCTTAATATCTATTATCTTAAGTTTCTTACAGCAAGCTCATCCTTATCTGTCCTGCAGGGCAGGAGACCAACTTAGGAAACTGGGGAAGAGGCATGAAAAAAAACAAAATAAGCCACTTTGTGGCAATAAGCTCACCCATCTCCGGGAGCTGGATGCAATGGATCCAGCCATCTGATAGGAGCAGCAGGAGGAGAGCAGGGTGCTGAGGAACCAGAGCCAAAAGAGTCCTAGTGAGCAGGCTCCTAGAAATAAGCCCTGGGTGATAAGGTGATGAGCTGCAGCTTGCTGGGGGGGGGGAGGGGGGACGACACGGGACGCACAGCAGACACTTGAAGGAATCGCCACCATCACACCTGGCAGAGTCATTGTCTTCAATAAACTTTGATTCCTTTTCTCACATTACGCAACAGCATCCACAATCTCCCGTGGCATCTCAGTCAGCTGCCAGCATTTTGTAACCTAAAAGCATGTATATACTTTGAAAGAAAAGTCCTGATTTTTTAAAGCAGTGAGCCCTAATTAGCCATCTCACCCATTGTCGTCTGTCTTGACGGTAATGATGCTATGCTTTCCCAAGGCTATATGCATGGTTTAGCCTGCTAAACCCCAGGAAGGGTTTCTATGCATTTAGGTAACTTATAGGGCACTCGCATCAGCTTCATTCACACAGGATAAAAATCTTTAGGGGTGACCTCTCACCAGAAGTCCACTTTAACTCTGGAGTGTGTTGGAGAGAGGAGAAGAGGAACAATTCTGGGATCTGGACAAAGTTGTTCCCTCTTGCAAAGGCCTGGCTTTAGCCTCAGAGCCCTGAAGCATCTCTCCAAACACAAGGAGCACAGCCTGGCTAAGCGGCTGTGAGTAATCTCGTCTCGCTGATATTTTCCTGAATTTATCAACTTTTAACTTTTTGATGACCTTTCTGAGTAAGTACAAACACTGTAAATTATATAACTCTTGAAAGCAGGAGCTGGCAATGTGCAATAAAGCAGCTGTCAGGAGTGTCATTCCAACTCGAGATGATGGCATATTCAAAGCATTTTTAATAATGTTTCTGATTGTTATTTCTATCTAAAAGAAAAAAGGAGGAGAAAAAAAGAACTACATAATGAGAATTGTGTGTTTTGCTTTTACAACACACTTTAGTTGAAAGCTTTGTAGCTTTTCATACAAAATGAAATGATGAAACCTTTTTCCCACTTGTGTTCATGTAATAAGAAGTAAACACTCTCCCAGAAGATTAACAGAAAGACCTCATTCCACATCTGGAAACACAAAAAATACCCTGGAGGCACATAAACTAGGGTAATACACTGTAGGTAATAATACAGCCAATAACCTTTAGCCCAGGACTGCTGGTATTCAATACATGACGTTCTGTGACATTGGGCTAAAAGATTATCCCCTGTAGGTCTCATTCTCAGGCAGTCGAGGGGCAGAGGCAGTGAACGGTGGTTTATAGCAGCAGCTGGCAGGCAGGCTGGCTGGGTGCTTGGGCGCCTGGTTCCATCAGGCTGATCTGCTGCACGGCAGGCTTGGGTGCATCTCCAGAAAACCTTGCTGTGACCTATGCTTAGCTGTGGTACAACGGGCTACAGAAAAGGCTCTTTAATTCAGCTACACAGCAAGGAAATGTTTTGTTCCCTTCCGGAAAGCTGTGGAAGCAAGTAATGATTTATAGTAATTTATTTATGGTCCCATTCTGCCACCTTTCTGTACACACTGAGCCATGCCTTGTTCCCCATACAGGGCTTTTGTGTTGAGGTACTAATTCCCTGTGGTTGAACCTGACCCTTGTCGGTAAACAAAGCAGGAGCTTTAGGTAGAAGAAAGAGGAGAAAGAAAAGCTAATGGCATGTAATAGCAGTATTTATCACTTAAAGCATTCACAGAACTTTTACAAATATTAAGTAATTGCTCACAATATTGAAGGTGAGTAGGTGTTAGTGAGGTGTGGGTTTGAGCTCTACCTTACTCCTTCAGAAAAGCCTTACCAAGACATTAATTCAAAAGAGCTGACTGAAGTTTATGTCTTCAGCTTTCAGATGCTAAAACAGGGGTGAGAAAATGGGATTTTGATTGATGTGATAAGGGAAACCAGTGAGGAGAGGAAGCAAGGGAAATTGTAGTGTGGGAGCCATGGTGTGCCGTGGTGCTGACGCACCAGGAGAGCCAAGCCCTGCTTCCAGCAGCAGCTGGGCCCTGTCCTTCCCCAGTGCCTCAGTTTCCCTCTCTCTACTGTGACCTGTGCAGAGACTTACAGCAGATCTTGCCTTCAGCTCTTTCCCCCATCCTGTGCTCATGCTTTTTACCAAGATAAATCCAAGTGAGCGGCAGGCTGGTCATGCCCAGGCAGCTCTCCTGCAGCAAGGCAGGAGATGGGCAGAGCAGGCAGTGGCAGAGCAGGCCTGGCTCTCCGAGCAGCCCTCGATGCTCAGTCCCCACTGGAGCAGGCTTTCAGAAGGTGTGTGGCTGTGGATGGCAACAGCTCTTCTGACCCCGGGAGGGAGTGGAGATGACATGGGGGTCCTTTGCAGCCTACCAGCACCAACCTGGGGGGCCAGACACGAGCAGCGCTCTCCTGAAAGGTGTCTGCCTGCCTGCTGCTGTGTGACTGGGGCGAGGGAGAGAGGCAGGGCTTCTCCTGTCAGCTCACTGTTACAGGTCCCACAGACCTCAGCACAGTCTGATTCCCCTCAGGAGCACTGTCAGTAATTGCTCAAATTAGAGGTGTCAAAAGGCAACAGCCAGCCTTGGCCTCACAGCACCATCATTTAATTTTCCCCGTTATCAAGAGAAGGTGCTTACCTGGTGTCTTCTCTCCACAAAGTCCTCTGAAAACAAGCACTACCACTGTCATTTCACCCACGGGAAAAGAGCTCTCACGGGACAGAAAGTGCCAGCACGCTCTGCAGTGGGGTCATGGTTGTAAGGTGTCTGTGTCCCCATCCCACGCCCATCAGTGTGCTGGCTGGGGGTGGAATAGAGGCTTTACAGCCCTGATGCCTGCTGCACTGGAGGGCATTGTGCCCCTCACCCTGGCTGTGGCTGCGGGGCTCACTGCCACACAGGTCTGGCTGGGCCCCCAGAGGGACCCTGCCGGTGGCAGCCCAGCACGGCAGCAGACTTGCAGCAAAGGCACTTATGGCTCCTGCAAGGACGGGAGACGAACAGTAAATCCAGGGAGCTGGCACAGACCGGGCCATAGACGCTTTGTGAAGAAAGTGTTTTCCTAAGAGATGGTGTGCTGTTAGCTGCAGCCTGGCAGGAGATTGCTGAACTGCAGCCCAGTACCTGCCACGACACAACAGGCAGAAAGGATCCATGACTCCTTTTATTTCTGTTACATCTCTTTTGGAGTTGTTACTCTTTTAAAAAGCACCTTGGTCGTGCTTTTCTTCAAACAGAGCTTTGCCCAAGGCTGTGCAGGGCCCTAATACTGTTTTTGAGGTGCTCCCTTTTAGGATCTCAAAGCTCGGGAGGGTTTAGGACCTTGTCAGGTTTTTTTTTTCAGCTGTGAGATAAGATGACTGCACTAGTTGCACCTCACTGCTCACCCTGGGGTGGAACAGTTTTCCAGAAGCATGCAGGGGAATGAGCTTTGGGAGGAGCAATCAGCCTAGACATGTGAGGCTGTGTCCCCTACACGTTCAGGTTTAGTATCACTGAACCACATCCCTCTGTTCTCAAGGCAGCATTAAGGTAAATGACGCGAACAAACCCCCATGCCAGGAGAGCGCAGAAGAGCAGAGTCATGCATGCGAGCGCCTGTGAAAGTCACAGAAGAGCAAGTCTGTCAGATGTGCTGAAAATCCCACTGTGGATTTCAGATGTGCCCCACGGCTGGTTTTTGGTCAGACCTGTTGCAGTGAGGTAAAAAGTTTTCCTTGTTTTCTCAAGACATTTTTGAAGTGAAGCAGCCTGTGTGGGGTGCCTCACTGAAGCTGCTGTGAGCCCCTGGGCCAAGGGTTGTTGCTCCAGAGCAGGCTGAACCCACTGCGATGGTGGCCTCACTGCCAGCTGCCTTTGTGCCGCAGTGGGCAAGTCTCACTGCCTTCATTTTTCCATCTCTTCACTGGCATTAGCAGCGTGACTTGGCCACCCCGATGCTGGGAGAAAAGCTGGAACGAAGCGCACAAACCTCTTTCTCCTGAGGTCCCATACAGCCACATGCCCTTTCTCTTCATTCTGGTCCTTCCAAATTAGTCCAACCTCCGTATCGCAGCATTCACTCCTATGACAAAGAGGGACATTACTTTCTTATACCACCACAGACTTCTTGAAGTTGTCACTTTTTAAATTATTCTCACAAGACTAAACCAACACCTTCTTTTCTGATACTTTCTGCATAGCACTATGATCTTAGCATCCTTTCTTCTGTAACAAACCTTGCATACATTGTGCTTTCCATATAAAAAATAACAAGTCTTGTGATTTTGAGACTAATGTAGAGGACCCAGGAGAAGAGTGGACAAGACAGGATGCCCACTCCTGAGAAGAAACGGAGAAAAAAGATGGCACATTGTTCGAAACAGCCTTCAGAGCGGCAGTGAAACTCTGGAAGACAAGTTAATGACAGGGAAAAATATATGTGGGATTCATCTGTTTGTTTTAACTTCCCCAGGGCAAGTGTTTTGCAATTGTGGGCTTGTGTATATTTAGGTGCAATATTATTACTGAAAAATCATAAGCTGGAAAGGAGAGACATTATGTCAGAGGACAAAAACTGATACCGTCAACATTTGGTTCAACTTCACCGGAAATTTGTCACCTACCTTGTCTTTTTTGGAAGAGTCCAAAGTTTTAAGTTCAGTGTATCAGTGGTATTTGGCTACTCTCTGCTCTGGCTGACCATTGCAATTTAGCTGTCAAGACCTATTTTTAGTCCTATGAATAACGAAGAACTTTTGGAGTGGATCCTGAAATGTCCTGAGACTCAACAAGAATGTGATAGTGGCACTCAGCGGAGCTTACTTGCAAGTGCTTTATTTGTTCATTTGCACAGTGCCTTTTTATCCCAGTGTTTGTAGTGAGTCACATTTCCTCTGCCCACGGCTTCCTTGTAAAAAGTAGTATAATAATGAGGTACTCTTTTGCTAACTTAGTATTCAGCATAGGTCCAGGAAGTTAAGCTTTTCTATTGATTGTTTTCTATGGTCGTGAGTACAACAGCCTCTGCCAAAGTCCTCACTGCCAGGCTGGCTGGTTAAGATCTGTCAGTGAAGTGTTTTGAGCATAATTGCTCCACTTCCTTTGCCGATCTGCGCTATCACTTCTGGGAACTCAGGACTCAGTGTAGTTATCCAGCTGGGCTGCATTAGGAACTTGAGGTCAGCCTACCTTATCTTACTTATTTTAATGTGTACTTTTAACAGATACAGAACTCCTCAGATGTATATTATGTCTGAGGCCCAAGAGACCTCTGCCAAGGCAGTAGGCGAAGCTCCAAAATTACAGCGCTGGCATTAGCAATGAGTGATTTAAACTGAGGCACATCCCTGAAGAAGGATGGTTCTCTGAATTGCAGGTGAACTTCCAGGGACATACATGCACACGCACAAATAATCTCTTATTGTATATCGGTAATCTCATCTCTTATTGTAGATGACTAAAACACTCTAAATAGGTGCCCAAGTTCGTACTGTATTTCTCAAGTCTTCAATTGTATTTTCATATGATTTTTCAAATTCGCTGAGAAGTCCCTCTTTGCTCATACCACTACAGCACTACTGAAAACCAGCAGTTTAATAAGAGGGCTGCACGTGTGACAGCCCTCATCCCACCTTCCACTGTCAAAGCAGCTTGAAAACTAACCAAGTTGCCCATCTCGGGTCACGGTTTGGAGGCCAGGCCTGTTTCCAGTGTACGACATCCCTTGCTGGCTACTTCTGCTCTCATGGGAGGAAGGCAGCGGTGGGACCACCTCTCCTAGGCGGGAGTAGCCCCGGCTCAGCTCCTTGAACACCTTCGTGGCCCCACAGCCTGCTGCCCGGTGGAAGACGTCATGCTTGACGTTTATTTAGACTCCTCCTGGCTGTGCACTGCCGTTTCAGTCTTGCCGGTGCCCAGGCTGGCGACGCCTCACCAGGCGCCATTTCGGCCCGGCTCCAGGTGACGCCGCCAGCCTCCCCTCAGCAGTCACGTCAGGCAGCGCAGCGCGACAGGTTGTTTTAAAGCGTCCTGCTCCCCTCCGGCCTTCGGAGGACGCGGGCAGGTTTCGGTGCTGCTTTTTACCCGGCATGGCGGTAATTCTTCCACCGGGCCCCGCTGAGTAGCTATCTGAGGGGACGGACACCGGCTGACCGTCTCCGCTGACCGGGGGGGTGGGGGGAGGACCGGCCCGCCGTGAGGAGGATGGCGGCCACGCCCTCACCGCGCCCAGCCGCGCGCGGCCGCTGCCGCAGCGCCCCCTGGCGCCTCCCGCCGGCAGTGGGGTGTGTAGGGGCGGGGGCGGCGCCGGGCGGGGGTACTGCTCGCGCGCCGGCCGGCTCGCGCTTGCGCGTGCGTCCCCCTCAGGCGCCTCGCGCTCTTCCCGCCCTTGCCGAGCGAGGGGGATGGCGGCCGGCCGGCCGTGCTGATGAGGGACAGTACGGCCGGTTGAAGTGCAACTCCTGCAACGACATGCCCATAGGTTCATCTCATCCTGTGGTGGGATCAGAGCTAATTCTAAACTTGTTGATGAAATTACCAGAAATCTGCCCCTCATACTGTGGAAATCAAGGCAAGCTGTTTTCCCCTAATGTATTTATTCTTTACCTCATCCAACCTCCTTGTTCCTTCTGGCCAGCCATCCCAGTGCCCCTGGCTCTGCCAGCCACCGCCTGCGCAGCTCAGAAGTTCCAATGCCGGCGGCTGGCGAGGCAGCAGTCGGAGCCTTCACCTTATTGCGGGGCTTCAGTGTGTGAGTTGTGAACCCCAGCAGGTCTAGGGCAATACTGGAGCCAGCCACCCACGCTTCCAAAGACAGCAGCTTCTTTCTGTCTCAACATGCTACAAGAAAACTTCAGTATGGTTCTTCAGTAGGAGCACCCTGGTAAATGTACGGGAGTGTTACTGGCAACATCCTGAAACTCATTACTCTGTTTAACAAAGATGCTGGCTGTTGTGCTTCTCGGTGGCTCTGATTCAGAACCAGTCATTAATTATTAGTATCTCAGCTCTGGGTTTCATGGAAGTTCTTATGTAGATGAGACCTGCTCTATTTTCATGCTTATTTAATGCAAAACTTCCCTTTGGGAAATAAGTGAGCTTTGAATTAGCCAGGCAAAACCTACAGAACTTCCAAGTTACTGCAGGTCAGTCAGTAACATTTGAATTGGCAGTGATCAGGGCAATCAGTTTTTCTCACTTGAAAAGTCTGTTCCATACCTCATTGACATATTCTGGAATAAAGCAAAGCAAACCACAGGAGAAATAAACCACCACATTTTAGCAAACAAATGGAGGTGTCAGCTGAAATTGTGGAGTGTGGCTGTAGAAGTAACATAAATGAGCAGTGTTGGTAATGTTAATCTTATAAAGAATTACAAGACCTTCAATAATGTCAGGACCTCAGTGGGACACATTCCAGCTGAAAAATAGACTCCGTTCTTCCAGGCCTTTGGATTTACAGTGGGGCAGAGATGAGACATAATGTAGCACATGTTGTGTGCCACTCGCTGGGTCCTCAGACCTTTCATGAGTTGCCTGCAGCTCAGTTCCCCTCCTGGCTCTCCATCGTGCCTCTCCTTGCAGTGTCTCCATTTTTGAAGATATGCTTTCACATCTGTCTTTGTGGTGGCACACCCAGGAACAGCACCTTGCCAATAAACAGCCTGTGGGACTTCAAGCGATCGGTGGCACAGCTTTACACCAGATTTATATGAGATGAATGTCAGTACAAATCCCATTTACTCTTGTCCACTCCTTGTCAGGAGAATATTAAAAATGAAAATTAATTAGGGACAGTATAGGGGTCAGCGCAGATATCACAGATGAGGATTTTCCACTTGTTAAAACTAAGAATTTTGCTCTAGGAAAAAAATAATGGCTTCTCATTCTGTCATATAAAATATTGGGTCCACTCTTCCTCACCTTACTGGACAACAATCTCTGTGCAAATAATGGCATCATGAGAGTTAAAGCCTTTCTTGTAAAGAAAAAATCATCAACAAGGAGCAATTCTTGAATCTGAGTCAGTGATCAAAAATTCAAAAAATGGACAAAGTCCACAGTAGAAGTAAAGCTGCTATTAGTTTTACCAGCTTAATAATTACATGATTAGCTAATAATCACTCCACTGGCAAGCTTATCTCCTGCACAATTAGCACCAGATTATTTAGTAATAGCAGTAATCCTAAACTGATTCTAAATTTAGGTTACCAGTCTGACATGTTTATAGTAATGTGTTTGGGAGGTAGAGAGCCTTACCAGTGAATCTTCAGATTTCTTCTTATCACAGTCAAAGACAAAATAAGAATGACCCTCTATGGATGGATATATTTCCCCATTCCTCTCACTTACAAATACCTCTCTCTTCCTATACCTCCCTGTTTTTAAAAATAAAGGCATTTGGTCTTGATTAGGAGAGAGCCACAATGCTTTGTGTTTTAATGGTACTGTGAAGTGAACCCAATTAACTGGTGCAGTTCTAATAGCTCAGGGTGTGACTAATTCCCCCCTAGCCTGTGGCATTGCATCCTGCACCAGGAGAGTGTGAGGACACCTACGCCTCCTTTCCCCCCCATGCTGAGGGAAGTCACAGAGCAAACACATTGTCTTCTGTGCCAGATGCTCGATGCAGACCTGCCTGAAATCAGTGAGGGCTTTCCGATTAAGTTTAAGGACCTTTGAGTCAGGTTACGGAAGAAGGAAAAGAAAGAGCTTTTGCTACTTTAACTTTTGCTAGAGGAGGAAAAACATCCATGTGAAGCAATATCATTTTTGGACCTCTTTTTTTTCCCAGGTATTAAATAGAAAAGAAATAAGGCTGTTCCTGCAGCGTTATGTGGTATGGCACAGACTATTTGCACAGAAAAAAAGACAGTTCCATGTTAAAAGAAGTTATTTAGTACCAAACTTGCTTTACCTATGTTACGCAGAATGACAGGTGTTTCTGTCGTGCCACATGACGATATCATTCTTCACTGAGCTAAGCTCCTAAGAGCATATCTTTTATTTCCAAGTGAGGAAAAAGAGTAATTTCCATGGAACGTCTTTTACAGAGGTCTTTCTCTGGTTTCACAGCACATTTCACACCATCATATGCTATTAAACCTCTGTCAGATGCTATAAAATATTGAGCCACGACCCAGACACACAGGTCAGTATCCAGGATGGCAGCCATTACTTTCAGCATAAAACAAAGACATTTGCTTCTTTCCCTGCTGGACCAGCTTAGCCTGAGTGGAGTAGAGGGGAGGCGTTGGAAAGCTGCTTTCCTTGTTCTCCACCCAGCCCTGGCTGGAAGTGTGGGCAGCCTGGGTTGCAGGACACTGGTACTGGGTGCTCTGACCAGCCTCATGCTCAGCCCCTTGTATGGGGGACATCCTCTGTGCTGGGTGGCATGGGGCAGAAGGGGAGGCGAGCTGCGCTGCTCTGCATCTCCTGGGGACCTTCCTGTGTTTATGCTCTGTCAACCCTTTCTGAAAGGGTTTTGCACCAAGGTCATACAGAAAAGGACTGATCCTTATTCTGCCTGAACCACCTTCTAGTACAAACAACTGGACAAAATGCCTTGGCTGTGATACTGGGTGGTACTTAGCCTCATCGTTTGGTGTCTCTATTCATAACACTGTATTCAGTGACTTAAAATATTTACACATATCAGACTCCTCTCAAGAAGGGAGTCTTGTGACCCTTCTGGAGCTGCATGAAGCTGATCAGAGCTGGTTAAATGATTCACAGCTGCAAGTTCATTATTCTCCTTGTAAAGTTTCTTCAAAAGGAGAGATAGAAGAAACAGCTTTTCAGAGATGACAATAAAATATACTTTTCTTTTGGTATAGTAGCCTAATTTTAACACTTTGAACACTAAAGGGTTATTTTAATGTAGATGTAGGGCGCTCTGTATTTGGCATATTGCTTTTTTTTAGTAGGTGTGGAGCTGGAAATTGATGTAGCAACTTCAGTAACCAGGCTACCTGTCTGAGACTTTGCTATCATACTTCCAGCTTTGTTCAAAGAGACTAAAGAGGTCTTGCACGATCACGCTGCATGTATTGTTACAGAGCAGTTCCTTCAAACCAAATACGACTTCATTAACCAGTTTCAAAGTGTGACAGAGGTGTAGCTGCCTCAGTGGTGCACGTTTCCTACCCTATTTGCTTGGTGGCAGGTGCGGGAGAGAGTGAGGTCCCCAGCAAGGGGAAGGGGACCCATGAAATGGCTGAGGATCCTGGCAGGACCACTTGGGAGAAATGCACGAGAAATCGGGCTGTGCTTCCCCTCATGGAAGTGTTTATCGGAGAATAAAAATTAAATTCAAGTTAGATGTGCCAATCCATGTTCCTCTCTGGACTGAGGCACCTAGGTGATGAGGAGTGCTGCCAAGACCAACTATTTACTGCATGGAGCTGCAATGAAGTGCATGGGAATTAAATAGCATTTATATTCCGCACACATCTACCACTGACCCTGTATCTGGGTAATCATAGCTCTGCTTTTTGCAAAGGGCTTTTCATGCTGAAAGATGTCAAAACATGCAGACATAAGTTTTGGTCATGGTTTTGAGACTGTTAGGAGCAGCAGTCTATGCTTTCTTGTTAATCCTCTTGTAAGAGGAAGTATCTCCCTTTGAAAACTTAGAAGTTACACAAAACCCACAAGAGAGAAAGGGTCCTAAACCAGGTGTTTTATTTGGCTGTTATCAGCCCCCCAAAAATGTTGGTGAATCAAATCTTGTTATATTACAACCATATGGAAACTTTAACAGAGCTCATATTAAAGCAAGAGCATCCAGCAGAAAGTTGCATATAATGATGGCGAAGTTTGCCAGACTTTTACAAAAACGTAAGCTTTTGACAATCACCTCAAGGAAATAATACTTTTTTAAGGCAGCTCAACATTGCCCGACTGCAGATTCTTACTGAAGAAAGCACTGTTTGTGTAAGCATTAGCAGAGGGTGTGCAGTTAGGAAACGAATGTCAGTTTTCTATCTGGGAGCAAACTGTCCCTTAGAGAAACCTTACCAGGTGAGGGACATCTCTGCACACATGCTGCTGTCACACAGCCAGGCTGTGGATTTGACCTTGGGGTACACCGTGCATCCCTCCATGCAAAGGCTGAAGGAAGCCAGACCCAGCTTGCTGTCCTGCTAAAAAGATGAGTCGACTCGGTTTGTTTTATTTGTTCCAGAGTAATCAGTTCTAGCAGTTGTCTGGGAGTGTGGTGGGATATACATGCAAACTACATTATTTAATTTAATTGGGTTTTTCCAATGTAAAAAGAAGAACATTTGAATGAGAAGATGTTTCATTAAATTACTCACCTTCACAATGTTGTATTTGGGTTTGTGGTTTGTTTGTTTTTTTAACAAGAGACATCTTGTTTATAGAAACCCTCTAGACAGTTACATTATGGAAACACCATTTGCAGTGTTACAAATTTCAAGTTTTCCACACAGTAAAAACCCCAACTTAGTAGTAATATCAGGTTTATGCTGTTATTTACTGGTAACATAAAATGAAAGACTCAGATGCCTGCCTCCACCATGCCAGCTCCATTCAGATCTCCACTTACACTTCTTTATTAGCATAAACTAAACAAAGGCTCACACATAAAGCCCACAGGAGAAAGTCTGCTAAACACATTTCTTGTAGGTGAATCAGAGAAGATATTGGAGTCTTGGGTGCTTGTTCTCTGAAGAGAGTTTTCTAATTCGATTTCCTCCCCTAAGTGCATCCTTCTGCAGAGTAACTCCTGCAGACGTGGGGTAGGGAGAAGTGATAGCTGTTTGTAAGAGGGGAGCACTTACTTGAAGCACTAGCATTGGAAACGCCGGTGTGTTTTGCAGTATCTCAAGCCACGTGAGGTCTCTGTTCCTTGTCTAGTGTGCTTCTGTCCTCTCCCCTTCCCACAATTATCTTAGGAAGAAGCAAGATTCCTGCTACTCTCTCCTGAGCTTCACAGTTTCTTTTTTAGATGCAAATAACATTCTCAGGTCACACGTCAACATTTTTGTACCTATCAAAGCATCTTGATTTCCAAATTTAAATAGTCTTTCACTCAAGTTTGCAACTGTAGCAAACTGCCAGTCTTTGGGGGAAATGCCAAGCTGTAGAAGTGTAGTTAGTATTACTTTGCATAGGAAGGATGAAACTCATTTTCCTTTCACTGTCTTTTGAGGCTAAATCCTTTGCAATCACAAAGGCCAAGCCAGCACTGAATAGACAGAAATAAAGAAACTGATTATTCTTTCCGAGGAAGAGAAAAATGCAACTTTGGTGAATTTTCACAGCCATTGGTTTGAAGTTGGCCACATGATCCCACTTGATATTTCTCACTGCTGATCCAAACCCAGCTCTGAAATGCTGGGGCTGGCTCCCACTGTGCCCCATCAGACCAGCAGCTGCCTGCACCGGCTGTCCAGGCACTGCAGACCCGCTTGCCCGCGTGCCGAGGAATCTCAGCTATTTCATTACGTATGGGGAGCCACTGCTCAAAACAGGATAAACGCTGCTGAAAGCGCTCGGTCACCAAGAACAGCAGGAAGGCAAGTATCAGTATTTGAGGCAATTGCTGTGGCACATGATCAGATGTTCAGTTTTATTGAGCAGGGGAGTATATAAAGGTTTACAAATCAACTCTTTTATCTAGTGCCAACTTTTCCTCTCTCATGCCTTTTGGTTCTAAAAACTGCAGATTTTCCCAACATTTAGATTTACATTGCAGGTTCCACCTCAGGCAAAGCAGGGTGCTCTGTTCAGCAGCTGCCAAGCAGTTATTGCTGCTGCCCAGTGGGTTAACTCCAGGACAGACAGGCTGACACACCGGGCAAGGGCTGCCAGTCTGACAGTGAAGCCACCAAGGACACAGTTCTTGAGGACTGGTAAAAAATAAAATATTATTGCAACTGAAAATAATTTAGACTTTACTCTAAAGAAATTTCAATTAATAGTGTTAAAACACGGCAATATACAATTTTCTTAGGAAACATAATGATGTGAGACATTCTTGAGGGAAAGCCTAGAGACTATAATGAAGCCTGACATATATTAGCAGAACAGGTACCTACTACTGCCCAACACCCCTTGTCTCCATATACATCCTGGCAAGATTTTACCACCTCTGAGTGCTTGCATACAGTTTTTATGCTTAACCATTTTTCATGGAATAGGTAAAGAGCCATATTTGTGTAGCATATTTGTGTGGACCTACCAGCCCTTATGTGAGGCTGCCATCCATCCTTCCTCACACACGGAGCGAGAACCCCAGTTTGCTTGCCTACAGTGAGCCTGCGCTCCCAGTGCCAGAGAAACTGGTCACAGCCCAGTTCCCAGCCCTGGCCTGCCAGCTCACCATCCCTGATTTGGAAGGGGAGGGAGGGAGTTTGGTCTCCGAAATCCATCGGTCCCTGAGGGCCTCCTCCGAACGTACCCAACAGGCCGTTGTCACCCATCTTGGGGAGTTACCCTGAAGTCAACCAGCTTAACTTGCTGGGACCAGTGGACATGACTGTCACACTGTCAGACTCAAAATGGTGTCTCCACTGGTACAAGCTCCATAAAATTATTTTGACTGTCAACATTTTACTTCAGATTTAGTATCTCCTATGTAGATAATAGAAATACAACAAAAAAGAAATATGGTGGAAAGCACAAAAATGAAAAATTCCTCTGGAACCATTTCTATTTATTGGGTGTCTGGTGGTGTTTGGTGAGTGAGCATTAGTTTAGTCCTTAACAAAATGGCAGGTGGTATATGTTTAAGGAAGGGTTGGTTCCTCAGCTAGCTAGTGCTTGAGAATAAGCTCACTTGCATAATTTCTTGACCACAGACTGCAGTATAAGCGGTGTTTTATGGTGACTACTAGTAATCCTTACAGAACAAACAAGCCACTGAAAGAACACCTGTAAAAATGGAGTGAGTTTTTGCTGTCTTGCTTCTAAGCTGTGATTTTTGAGACGTTTCCCCCTCCACCAGCAGGCAGGGCTGTCTGCCATGTTGCAAGGAACACACCTGGGTCACACTGAGGCGGACGGGCAGAGCTGTGGTGTTTCTGTAACAGTAGAGTAAGTGGCTGAGATGTTGCAGGTATAAATTTGAGAATGGCTGTAAATGTTATTCATCTTGAACAAATGACAAATAAATAAAAAGAAAGAATCAATACAGTGTTTCTATATGCATAAACAGCCATCTGCTTTAAAACAGTGTGCATCGGTTGGCGTGTGTATAATCAGTGTAGGTTCCCCTTGTTTGCTTAGGCTTTGACAGATTTTGTGTGCTGTTAAAGAAGTCTCAATCTGTGCTGACTGTTCCAGCGAAAAATTCACTTGACACCCCTCATTCTGGAGCCCACATATGGGCAGTCCATTCCTGGAGACTTTTGAAAACCTGACTGGACATGGTCATGACCAACCCAGTTGAAAACTGGTGCTAGCTTGCTTTGGGCAGAAGGTTGGACTAGATGGTCTCCAGCAGTTCTTTCCAACTCAATTTTTCCCATGATTCTGCGATTACAACACAATGCTGCCTGGCCATCAGATGAAGGGTTTAGCTTTCTGCCACAATTGGCTGAACACTGGATATGTCTGTCTTCGCAGAGTTCCTCTGGGAAGATGCCCTTGCCTTCTGGCAGGGGCTGCCTCTTTTATAATGGCAGTTCTCAACCCAGGCGTGCCTGAAAGCGGGGGAGATGGACTGCAGAGCGTGACTCTGGGCTGCACTCCTTTGCCGGCACACACACAGCAAGGACTTCAACTCAGATCTGAAGTTCTCATTCAGCCAACAGTAAATGAAGGGATTGTAGCAAGTGCTGCTCATGGCAAACCAGTGAAAAGCAAAGTACAGAGCATTGCTACTGTGGATGGCCCTACAGGAGATCAACACCACATAGCAGTTCAGGGGGAACCAGCAGACTGCAAACACAATCACCACCACCATCAACATCTTCAGTGTCATCTTCTTTTTCCGTTGATGGGCATAGTATTGCTCCATGGTGAGGTCCCCGATGGCATTTCTCAGCCAGAGCTTCTTGGCCACCATGGTATATGTGATGGAGATCACAAGCAAAGGCAGGACATACAAGAGAACAAAAGTAGTCAAGTCCAAATACTTCCAGAAAAGATCAGCAGGAGGAGGGAAGCTGGGGAGGCAGACCATTCGTATTGTTCTGTTTCTGAAGATCATAGAGAGAAAGAACTGTCAATTCCACTACCAGATGCACACAACACCCGGAGGACAAATATCTCAGACGTTTTTACAGGTTTCAGTAAAGGTGGTATAGATAGCAGAACTCATTCAGTAACATAGGCAAGTGCCACTTTGAATGGAAAATTTTGCTTTAAGTTTGACCTTTGGCCCCAGTGAAGATACTGTAAACACATCACCAGGAAAAGAAAAAAATAATCCATATTGACATCTGTGCCCTCTAATGATGAAGAGCACCTTTCTTCTGTGCCTTCCTCAAATTACAGGGCTGAATCTCTCAGCCAAAATCAACCAACAAACAAGCCTGAAAGCAATTCCACTGATTTTCATTGTCCTTTCGTGAGTAACACACCAGCTAGCCAAAGAGAAGGAAGACTTCTCTGTTTCACCATACTTCCTTTTCTAATAACACATATGGAGAGATGTGCGCCTTAGAATCTGTGGGGCTTTGATTAAGCTGCATATGTCATATATAAAAAAAGCACCATGTAAATATCTTACCCAATATAAAATCTTGTCAAAGTCTGATAAATGGCATGAGGCAATGAGAAGCAGCTGGCCATAACCCAGATGATAATGATGCAAATCCCTCCTTTCACCATGGACATGCGTGGCTTGAGAGGGTGCATGATAACCTGCAGAGAACAAGCAATCGTGATGATTTAAAATGTCTTCAGTTGATAAAAACAAGCTGCAAGCTTTAGAAAAAAAAGTGCATCTTTGCTTTATCCATGTCCAGGAGCAAGCATTTCATGCTGATCACTGAGTAAGAAGCAAACAGCATGCATGCTTTCCAGTACAGCAAGGAATGCTCAGCATAGACATTAAGTGTGGCACAAGTTGAAAGCCAAGGTACTGCTCTGGCTTGTACTATAGGGAGTGTAAAAAGTCTCCTAATTACTAGAGACAAGGTCTCCAATACAGATGGCAACCACAGGGCTCACAACATTTGGCATTTGGTGGATTCGCAAGACAGGGTGACAAGATGCTTGAGAAACACGGTTGAATGTAATCCTTGGCCAACATAGCATGAACAAACTTGAAGGCTGATCTCTTTTATATTCAGTTTACCCTATGCAGTACTGGCTATAGCATGGTGTACTCCATGTGTTTGCTGCTAAGGCTACTTTATCTGACAACACCTTGGTCACTCTTTGAGCCTCACATTGCAGTTCGAAGCGCTGCAGCAGCTCTGCATCCCTCCAGTGTTAAAAGGCAGAAAGGAGAGACTCATTTTACAGGACTTCAGAGAGTAAAAGGGCTGGAAAATGCAAGGAGTTATGCAAGTATTAAGTGTTACTGCTGGCCCAGTGCCCTGAGCAGAGAAACACACTCAGTGTCACTCATCAGCTTGACTTCAGAGATCATGATGGTTAGATATCTGTTGAGCTACATGCACTATGGATGATTATATTAGGCAATGAAAAATAACTAAATATAGACCTATCGTGTCATCCAAATGATCTCTTGGCTGGTGAAGTCTTTGGTATTTTTTGCATATCTTTTCTAGTGTCATTATAAATATCTACTTAATCAAGCTTCTACAACTCCCCTGGAGATTTGTCTACTCTGGTACCTCTCAGGACTAGCAATATTTTGAAAGGCAAGTGTTGATTTCTTTTTGCTTAGTGGCATGTCCTTATTTCTGTTTTTATCTCCTTGGGCCATATTAGCTAATCCCAGTTCTGAGGAACCTACTCCACTGCATTTAAAGGCAGGTATTGCGTTTGCCCTTAATTAAACAAACACTTCTTGATACCTAGCCATGCCTTGCAATCAACCCAGAATCTACTGATTAAAATGAATCATTATCAAAATACTTTGCTTTCAGGAGTTGCAATGTTGCACATAGAATGGGCAGACTACCAAAGTTTTTGTGGTAAAAAAGACAGAAATGGATATCTATACTCTGGCAGTCACTGTAATTTTCTGACACCAGATGGGGCACATCCCAAACAATCAGAGTGGAATGAATTATTGTTCTGAACTTCATCTAGCTGTGTCATTTATCATGTGAAATTGCTTTTCAGTAACAACCATTTCAGTGACTCCAGCACTGCAAGAAAAATACAGTCTGCCTGAGAGCGTACCTTGCAGGACCTGTTCTCCCAGTGCACAGCATTTATCAGCTTAAGCAAAAATTACAAAATGTATTATACTTCAAGGAAACCCTTCGGTTTGCACTCATTGCTTGACCTGTAAGGTTTTCCTAGTTGATATGTGCCAGAAAGTATTGGGGCAGGGGTAGGAGAGGAGAATTTCTCACCTTGAACTGAATGTGCTAACATAGTTCTCACTGCTTCCAGTCTTAGGCATCCCAAAATAATGGGACAAGCCTAAAAACTGTAAGACTCTTCATAAATATGTGCTGAGATAATGCATTGGCTTGCTGGCATTTGAACTTCAGAATATATTCCTGCCTTGCTTTCAGGGCTGTACTCCGCAGAGCAGCTGAGGTGGGCAGGGGCCCCTGGAGATCATCTAGGTCAACGCAAAGCAGGGTCAGCTAGAGCAGCCTGCCCAGGACTGTTTCTGGTTGGGTTTTGAATATCTCCAAGGGCAGAAACTCCACAACCATTCTGGGCAGCGATTCCAGTGTTTGATCACCCTCACTGTAAAAAAACATGGGGTTTTTTGGCCACTGCCATGAAAACTAGAGTTCTCCCCTCCATTCCTTGATTCCCAAGACAATGCAAGTTTCCAGGTAATGGGATTTGAAAGGGAGGAAACTACTTATTTAGTGCCTTATTTTCTAGCAAACATAGGGGTGATGTACATCACATACCTGATGCCGATCCAGAGCGATGGCAGCAAGGGTCAGCACAGACACATGAACGGAGCAGTACTGAACAAACCGGCTTATATGACACATCAGCTTTCCAAAAACCCAGGTACTGCTTACAAACCGCACCTGAAGAACAGACAAAATTGGATTAAAAAGTGTGCATTATCTGAAGAGTAGCAAATAGGCTTCACAGGAATATGGTAAGGAAGAAATTATTTAATATAGTTTCCTTATGCTTTGTAGATGCATTATACTCAGTTTTTTCTGGGGAAACAGTGACTATGCAAGAGAATCTGAAACAGAGGTGGGGTTTATTAGGCTGCGCAAACAAATCCGCTTGAGTAGTGCTCCGTGTGTGTGCATGTGGACACGTAACATGGCCCCTCTGAAAAAAGTAAAGAAATCTTAGCTCAACTCCTTGATGAGGCTCTGCAGGGAAAAACAGTATCTTGCCTTCTTAAAAACAGTTGCACATTTGAATTTGTGGATGCTGAAAGTTGCATGGGTTCAAAACTTAGTGAGATAAATTCATGGAAGAAAAAATCATTGAGGGCATTGAAATAGCAAGGTAACACTTCTGAATTAGGGACTGCCTGTCTGTGGAGCATACCTGCCTACCTGCCCTGTGTCTATACTCTTCCTGGAGTCTGCAGCTACCAGCTGCACTCAAAAGCAGGACATGAAGCTGGGTGGCAGGGTCTTGCTTGCGCACTGGTCTCTAAGCCAAACTCTCCTCTTACCACGTTGTGTGAGATGCATCAACAGCAATTTCAGAGGCGTCAGTTAAGGTATACAAACAGAGAGGAAAATTTTACCCTCCAGTTGAAAAAGCAACTCACACTTCACCAGCTGCATTGCCTTCCTCATTGATCTGACCTCTGCAGGTATGGGAGCCATCTCCACCTGGGCATGAATCCAGCCGCTCTTGGGAGGGGAGGGAGGGAGGGGGAGTTTAAAGCCTCCCTGAGACTACAGTGGCAAGGGCAGCATGGCATTTCTTATGAGTTCCCAGGGAGGTGTTACTTAGTGTGGCTTTTCTGCAGAGGAGATTATTCCAAATAATGGTTGTTGTCTCACTCCCTTGTTATTCCTGACTGCGCAATATTTATTACAAATTAACGTAACTCATTCTGGAAGCAGATTAAGCTAATTTGAAATAGAGCGCATTTACTACAAAACATCTGTCCACACAGAAAATTAGTCAAGACTAGCTAATGGTTTTCAATTAATCTAATTAATTTCCCTATAGAGACAACTCTAGTAGTAATGACTCTGTCACTGAATGTGTAGCAATGTGCTGTTTTTCTTTGAAGTTAATGCAAAGCTCTTTCCTAAGAGAGATTACAATTATTTAATTACTCGTGCCTAATGTGTGACTGTTGCTGTGCAAACACACAAGAGGGCATTATCCTTTCCCTGAACAGATTACAGGATGCAAATCATAGAATCACAGAACGGTTTGGGTTGGAAGGGACCTTGAAGATCATCTAGTTCCAGCCCCCCTGCTATGGGCAGGGACATCTTCTACCAGACCAGGTTGCTCCAAGCCCCATCCAACCTGGCCTTGAACACTTCCAGGGCATCCATAGTTTCTCCGGGCAACGTGTTCCAGTGCCTCACCACCCTCACTGTAAACAACTTCTTCCCTACATCTAATCTAAATCTACCCACATTCATTTTAAAGTCATTACCCCTTGTCCAATCACTGCATGCCCTTGTAAAAAGTCCCTCTCTAGCTTTCCTGTAGGGCCCTGTTAGGTACTGGGGGGCTGCTATAAGGTCAGCCTGGAGCCTTCTCTTCTCCAGGCTGAACAACCCCAGCTCTCTCAGCCTGTCCTCATAAGAAAGGTGCTCCAGCCCTCTGATCATCTCGGTGGCCTTCCTCTGGACTCACTCTAACAGGTCCATGTCCTTCTTGTGCTGGGTGCCACAAAGCTGGATGCTGTACTCCAGATGGGGGCTCATGGAGCAGAGCAGAGGAGGAGAATCACCTCCCTCAACCTGCTGGTTACACTTCTTCAGATGCAGCCCAGGGTATGGTTGGCTTTCTGGGCTGCAAACACACATTGCCAGGTCATGTTGAGCTTCTCATCAACCAGCACCCCCAAGTCCTTCTCCTCAGGGCTGCTCTCAATCCATTCTCCACCCATCAGAGCAAGACAGAGAAATCCCACCAAAGAAACAGGACCAATTTAAGAAAGGGTGAATCCAAACCGATAATTCAGGGACTGCTTTTGGAAGGCAGAAGAACACTATGGACAGCTCTGGGCAAGGATTGAAGCAGGAGTATTTGAGATGCTTTCGAACCAGAGGGCTGTGTCAAATTCAGCTATACAGAGAGTCCTACTTACACGTTGTTATAGATTGTGACAGTGGAGCAAGAAATGAATCCATTTAATTCTTCCCACCTCATTCTTTTAATATTTTTTTATGTCTTATATTATTTAGTAACTGAAAATAAACAAAGGACAATCAGCCCCAAGAAGCACAGTTTGTAGTGCCCAAGTAAGAGCCATGCCAAGCTGACACAGCTCAGCACAGACCTAGCAGTCTCCCTTGCAATCATCTTCACAAGGACTGACCTTGTTTGCATCATTTCCATAAGAAATTGGCAGTTAATTGAACTTTCTAGTGTCAAACTTGTCCCCGCTTCCTCCCCCATCAAAAGACAAATAGCGCTTCGACATCTGAGCCTTGCCACTGTCCTGGAAGAGGGAGGAAAGCTGCAGAGGAGCGTCGCCTCCCAACCGGATCGCGAGGTGGGGGCACAAGTGCCCCGGCTCTGCTCACCGAGCCCTGCCTGCCTGCGAGGGGGTGTTGGGGAGAGGGGGGGCACGACTGCATCTTGTCCAGGAGGCAGAAGAAGCCAGGGGGCGGGGAGGCAAAAAGAAACTCTGCATATTAGCCTGTTACTGGCCATTCAATACACGTGTACACAGCTGACAGGCACAGACAGACACCAGCAAAACACAGACAAGCCAGATGCTCACCAGCGTGAAGGGGGTGTTCAAAATGGTGATCATCATATCGGCAATGGCCAGGTTGACGATGAAGAGACTGGTGGCGGAGTGCATCCTTTTGTTCTTGATCACCACATGGCACACCAGGATGTTGCCGAAGAGCGAGATGCAGATGATCACAGAGTAGGCTACTATTAGCAGCGCCTTCACCGTCCGGCTCTGGGACTCGCCCTCATACTTGGTCCCGCTGTCAAAGTCCCCCAGGTCCTCCAGGTCCAAACCACTGTGGAAGAAGGATTGGTTAGGGAAGCCATACAGTGCAGAGAAGAAGTTGGTCGTGTTGTGATTCTCCGCTCTCCAGAAGGGCTTGGAGATGTACTGCAAAGGGAACCACGTGTGCCTGCTCATGGCTCGGGAAGCAAAGCTCCAGCGCTGCCCGTTTCCCTGGGCAGGCTGCATGTTCCTCTCTGCCCTCCTTGGCAGCTCAGGTGCTAAAGTCAGTGGTTGCAGGAGGGAACATGTGCTTGTATTTTAAAAATCTGCCCCGTGGTTGCAAACTACTTACAAAAGTTGATAAATGGGTCCTTCTTCCTGTGTTGATTACCTGTGAGCTTTGCTCCAGGGACTCTCCAGCTGCTGTCCTTTTTCAATCCCGCATGTCTTACATACAGAAGCTGATTCAGATGCTGAAATATCAGAGATCCCCAAACACTTTCTCTCTGCACTTAGGAAGAAATGCTAGTGAATATTTCCTTTTGGGCACTGCTCTGCTTCTCTCCTGCAACTTCTCCTTCGAAATCTGCTTTATTGGTTTTCCACATAGTCCTTCATCCATCAGGTCTCTGTTTCCCAAGAGTTTTCAGAGCTTCTCAGAATCAAAAAAGCAAGGGCTGCCTTTCCCTTTTCATTCTCAAAGTACCTCTGAGCTATACACTGAAGCAGCTTTGCTCAGAGGCTGAGTGGTCCCTGCTTTCCCTGTGATATATACAGCCTGCCAGATGACACACCGCCTAGCAAATAGCCAATAGCGTATCTCTTCCTAGTTTATCCTGAGGTGTATTGCAACCCCACACATAGACGGTGTGAGAGTCTGACGCGCAGATCTAGCAAAGCAGCAAAATACAGAGAGAGTGGATGTGCCATGATCTTCCCTGTCTCCTCTCTCCTCTTCCTCCCAGCGCAACAGCTACATGGGGTGAAGCATCTAATTGGCAGCATCTTTCTTTCTCTCTGTTCCAGAGTTTTAGTAGACAGAGAACATCCGAGGATTTCTGCCTCCAGAGAGCTCCCAGCTTTGTGCCTGGCACCATCCCCTTCTTGCTCTCCCATGTTTTGGAGGACAGTGTAAAACATGAAACGCAACCTGAAAACAAGAACAGAAGTTTCAGGGTGCTGCTGGGTGTCCAGGGAGACTCCTGCCATAGCCTCGTCTTCTGTGCACTGAGCCAGGAGTGGGGGAGAGCAGCAGTAGAGAGCAGCAACATGGGTGGGAATCCCTTCTCTTCTCCTTCCCTTCCTTTGCAGACACAGTCATTTGCAGAGCAGCCTCTGGCTCCAAGCTCAGAAACTCAGATGCAAAGAGCCTTTCTGTGCTGCCTTCCTGCAGCAGGCTCCCACACCCTGGGGTGGGGGGAGCCAGGCAGCACGGAGCTGCGGGGCAGGCAGAAGGGGCTGAGCAGGGAACAGGCAGGTTTGCATTTGGGCTGCTCAGTCTTGCACCTTAATTTAAGCTAATTTTAAAGAAATGGCTTCTAAAGACATGATTCGTCTTCATTACTGGGCAGTACTTAATGATGAGCCAAATCATGATAGTAATGGTATCTGTCTCCCCAGGCTGTGTTACCACAGTTTTAGTAGGTATACACATTAAAATGCTTGTCCCTGTCTGCTCCCATGAAGATGTGAAGAAAATGCTTTCATTACCAGAGTATTGAGCTTGCAAAGCTGAATAAAATTGTCCCTACAGGTCCCTACAGATTACTATATTTCATATTTATGAGGTATGAGAAGACCTCATAAGAGGGCATAATAGAAATACCAAGAATACAAGGCCATTACATTAAACATTTTCCTAATGCAAAAGTTCCTATCACGCTCCTAAGGTACATTTTCAGCTTCTTGTCTGTGTCTCTGTCTGTCCTTCTCCGAGCTCCGTTGCTGGTGCCGAGCATGGGCCAGCAGGGAAAGGTTGTGAGAGCTGCTCAAGAGGAAGCTGCTGCTCAGAACTGCTCCCACTTTTGAGCCATTTCTGCTTCGGAACACACAACGGAGATCCACAGAGCAACCCACAGAGAAACCGGCTGTGCCTCCAAGAGCATCCTCTGTCCTCCCAGGCCAGGGTCCCCAGGGGACCATGCTGCAGAGAGGTGGGACCGCACAGATTATAGCAAAACCTAAAACAAGGTCTTCTGGTGCAATAATGAGATTTCTGGCTTGAAAAAGAAAATGGCTCCTCTTTGCCATTCAGAGTTGAAAACAGCTGGAGTAGATGTGAAGATTCAGTGCTTGAGCCTTGTCCAGAGGGAGAAAATTCAACAGCTATAATTCCCAAGTCTAAATGTGGAAAAGTTCCTTCAATGTGCCTGTTGCATCCGGCAGTCTTTTGAAAGATTCCTGTTCCCTAAGCAGCTAAGTTTACACTTTTCTGTTTTAAATACAGGTTTGGTAAATAACAGAAACAATGAGAGCTATATATCAACACCTAGATTTTTTTCTTTCACTCAAAAGGTGTGTTGTAAATAAGTTTGGACAGTCCTTGAAATCCATATTTGGGAATTTTTTCTTTTTTTATATTTGTTTTAATGCACTGAGGACACTATATTCCTCTTCATTTGCAATGACTAGTACAGCTTATGTGACTCAGAAAACGTAGGATGAACAGGCACAGAAATCTTGCAGGACATTTCATGGACTTGATAATAAGACTTAATAAATAAACCATGTTTAGTGATAATGGAGTGACTACCCCAGTAATGAATTAAATAAAATAGCTCTGTAATTTGGACAGATGCTAACCATTCAAAATCACAACTATATTTAACTTAGGGGCTGTTGACTGTGCAGAACAGCTTAATGTCATGGCAATAGCAAAGCCTACAGTAGACTGCATCTGAAGACAGGGAAAGGCAGGCAAGCTCTGGGATGTCTGGACCTGCTGAGCAGCAGCGTCCTGCTGTAGTGCCCGGTGTGCGGAGGGCCAGGAGGGACCACAGCCTGCTGAGAGCCTGCACCATGCCTCGCCTCTGCTCACCCAGCCCAGTCCCACCGGCATTGCCGTAGCTGCAACCACAGGTGGAAGCAACACTCCAAACTGCATTTCCTTTAAAAGGCGTTCAGAGGCCTTTTACACCGTGACGGTGTTCTGGGGCGTAAGGACACCAAGTGCTCTGGGGGATGCTTTTCTATGCAGGTACGCCAAGGTTTGGCTTCTGGGGAGGAAAAGATCTGCTCAGCTCGCATCACTTGGTAACACGAGTTTTACCTGCCTGTTCCTTCATCCCCACTAACATTATTCACCATAGGCTTTCTCTTACATTCCCCTCTCAATATGTGAGAGCCATTGCAGATATAATCATAATCCAGCTTTTACAAAATGTTTTAATTTACTGAGGGCACGCTTTTAGGCAAAATCATAAAATTTGCCAGTCTGAAATAATAACAGCTGCTAACTTTAAATTAGAAGCATTCCCTGACAACTAATTCCTTCTATATCTGCTTGATGGCAATAAAATTGATGGGTGTGTTTGGTGCAGATAAGGTTTATTTAGGGAGTCTAAAAAGTCTGCAGTTTGATCTTCACATTGCAAACACTTAAATCATTCAGTGCAGCTGCAAAATGGGAGCCCCTTCTGCTAAGTGCAGCACCCCATATTGCTTGTCAAAGTGATTCAATTCAGACCCAGGCAGGATCCCTGCAGGTGTGACCTGCAAACAATCACGCATCCTCCCTGATGTCTGCCAATCTGTCTCAGCATCCAATTAATGCTGTGTTCCATGATGTGAACACTGAACTAAAGCTCTTCAATCATTGAGCATCAGCCGAGGGAGCTGCTGGCAATGTCTCTGGCTTTCAGGACTACAGACAGGCAATCTGGAGCTGGGGGCCTTGGAGAGGATGGGATCTGACCCGCAGAGCCACATCCTCTCCAGGCAGAGGAACACTGCTCTGGAGAAGGGCAGCCTAATAAGCAGCATCAGAAAATCTGATGGAGAGGTGCTTTCGAGAAGCAAAAGGGTACTAACTACAGAGGAGAAAGGAGAGTGTGGAGCTTCAGGGCTGCTGTTGTCTGTGGTTACATGCCATTACCCACTGCCAGGGTTACTTCCAGCACTGTCAAGGACCTGCTCAGAATCAAATATGTGTCACAGCATGAACAAATTTGTTCTCCATCTCAGCAATCTGCAGTATAGTGGCTTTTGGTAGGCAAGGCCCTACAGTATTTCTTCTTTGTTTCAGGTTCTTTCAGCCCCCACTCTCAGAGTGAAAGGTGTGTTTTAGTCATTGTTTTTACTAATTCTCCCTCAAATACACCGAAATAAATGGCTACAGTTCTGTCCTCCCACTCCCCTTTTCATGCTCGTGTCCTCAGGGTCACTCTGCTGCCTTCAGCATGACCCAGGCACAACACGAGAAGTTCATATGCAGGGACAGTCCATCAGTATCGGCCTACGAGTCAAAGTTCGGACATCTGCAAAATTGAGGAAAATTGTTTATGACAGTTGAGCCGTTTGGGCCTCCAGTTCTGAGAGAGTTAGGAGGAAGTTAAGCCCTGTATCTCTCCTAGTAACCTGCTCTTCCTACTATGGGATCCTTGAACAGGATAAGCCAAATCATAGTTCACTATCTGAGTGCACAAACTCCTTTCCTGAAATCCTTATGCCCGTTTACACCCTCTGGGAGACCCAGTAAACCACTTAGGAAAATGACCCTCCAAGGTGGGGACTTATTTCAGGACACCCTTATCCAAGAACTCGCGCCAATTCACTGCAAATCTGCTGCAGAACTTTCTTCCCAGCTAATGGGACGATGGATGAATTTCTTTGCACTACCTTTACATGCACTTGAAATTGTCAGTTCCTTCTATTACCAGACTTGTCAATGGTTTTAGATGAGGAAGAATCAATCCACCATTAAGAGGACATGTTATATGGAACAAGCTCTGAAGGAAAAGTAAACCTATTCCAGCCAATTATCTTGAATTGAAACGGGATTTGCAAACAACAAGCTGAGCGGAGCCGGGCATTATGCCCTCACTCGCACCCAGCTGAACATGCTCACACTGAGCTCCCAGAAACGATGAAGCGCTCCTTTCATATTCGTTTGCATCTGCTCTCCCACCAGGTTTTGCCTCCACATTGCTAAGACTTGCAACGCATAAAGCTCTGAATGCTCCTAATTGTGCCCAAGAGCCAATTTCAGCCTATAAATCCTGTATGTCACTTGGGGAGATCATCATTTTCCCTTTGGTCCGAACTGGAGATGTGATGCAGGCTGCCAGCTCTGCCAGGAGCACAGCTGGTGCCTTCAGCCTGGGCGGTTTGGTTGGCATTTGGGGTGGGCTGGGGGCAGTGGCCACCCTTGCTCAGCCAGTACCACAGCGATGCTGCTGCTGCACAGCACCTGCAGCCCTTCTGCTAGAGCAGGGCTTCTGGAACAGCACTGTGTACCTGCTCGCTTCTGGGGAGAAGCAGCATCGGGAAACAAAGAGATAAGCAAGTCATGTAATGAGAAGATGCTCAGCTGAAAAGGGAGTGGGTGGAGCACAGTTATTTAGTCATGCCAAAGTAAACTCGCTAATTACTGTCAAGTCCTGCCCAAAGTGCAGTGCTTTCTTCTTCGTGGAATGGATTGCCCTGAGGTAAAAAGACCCTGTACGATTTCAATGTCTTTTTTTTTTTTTTCCACAGAGAAAAAAAATTCCTCTTTGTGGGGGAAAAACATGAAAGAAAGGTGCTGGGCACAGACTGTCTATCTGCCAAGGTACTTAAATCCCCCTGAAATAGTATTTGAGCTTTCATTCTCACAGCTTTCCTGCAAGGCAGTGAAACACAATTCCCATCTTGCAGACAGAGGGAAGGGACAGATTATCAGAGGACCTGTGTGGGATTACCCAGGATGCCAATGCTTGAGTTAGGAGCTGAAAATAACATCTTTGGATGTGCTGGGCCAGCCTTTCCATAGTGAAGATTGACATATAAGCAACCTGTAAAAATATCCACAGTGAACTGATGCATGGTAAGGAACTACATGACCTTGTGCTCCAAATGCTGTATTATCATGGACTAGCTTTTGCAAACATAACTAAATGGAGCCATGCACAGCACCCCATATGTTTACCCTGAAACACCTAAAACACCCAGTTCTGCAGCCTGGAACAAGTGCAAATCTAATATTTTGTGCTAAGAGACATTTGAGTATGTTTGCTACTTTCTTTTTGCAACAGCAATTTAATTTAGTACAACCCTTTGTCATTTAAGAGGAGCATGACCCTTTGCCACCGAGAGCCTCTCCATGAGCAGACTCCCTGTGGGCCATCAGAGCTGGACCACGGCCGCTCTCCATCCTCAGAGGGGCCAAGGGAGGCTGAACCCATCCATCAGCCACCGTTTGTCTGGGTCACTTGCAGCCTCTCTCATCCCAGCAGGACTATTTGTGAAAGCAAAAGTGTCTCTCTCTCGATTGACTTTCTTCTCAGAGGAGTTTACATTTGTTCATACCAGCTCACTTATTCTAGTGTCTTTGTAGAAGGGGATGTGCATAAGTCATCACATCTTATTGCCAAATAAGCATGTCTGCACTAGATATCCAGCAGCATTTCTGAGAGGGAATTTGGCTCTGCAGGACCCCCTTTTGCTCCTTTCCTAGAAAGCAGTCTTAGGTAGATGTGTGTCCTTTGCCTGGAGAGGGAGAAATTCCCAATTCAAGAGTGGGAGCCAGCTCCGGCCAATTGCCTTTATAAAGCTTGGTACAAATGTACCTGACAGGTTTTCCGTGACTTCTCTAATGTATCTGCAATTATTTCTAATTCAGTGTGCCAGACACACACAGCAGAGGTCAGCTGTAGTATATATAGGTCATCCACAGCAAAATGCTCAAGTGGATTATGACACATAATTCTAAGCAGTAAGAAAGTGCAAAATTATATTCTACAATTTCATTTTATTTCCTATTCCCTGTGACTATCAAAGGTCTGTAAAGTAAAAACACAGCAGAGTAACCAAAGGGACATGATATCAGTTCAGGACATGAAATTTGACATACGCTAATCTGGAAGATTTGCTCCTGACATGGAAGATTTGATTGATAATAGTGGAGACAACACATACAGAGGAGGCGATCATCAGCAATGTGGCAGCTGC
Source organism: Haliaeetus leucocephalus (assembly GCF_000737465.1). NCBI lineage: Eukaryota > Metazoa > Chordata > Aves > Accipitriformes > Accipitridae > Haliaeetus > Haliaeetus leucocephalus. The sequence continues at coordinate 429,649 of NW_010972776.1, read as the reverse complement.
TGATCATAGTCCATCAGGAGGTGGAAACAAGCACTGCCAGGTTCAGGTAATGTGATATTTTTTTTCCCTTTTGCAGAGGATTCAATAGCAGGAGAAAAAGCCAGACAGCCTGTTCTGGAGCCAAGTCCCATTGGCAGAGATAGGCAAGTTGCTGTGGAAGCTTCTGTTGCGCCTTTTTTTCCTTAGTTTTGAAGAAAACTCCTCTGGGAGGATGAGACGAAGCACTAGACTGAAAACTGCACTGAAGTTTCTGAAAAGTAACCAAAAAAAACCCCTAGTCTGATTTTACTAGCAGCTACAAATGTTCAAATGGGAACTGAGAGCCCTGTTCCTTTAATAAGTGATGCAGAAGATAAAATATAATTTGAAAGGAAAATTGAAATAAGCAGCCTTGAAACGCTTCTGAAGACTCTCCGGAGACAGGGATGACATGAGCCCTGAAACACACAATTACAAAACCCATCCTTGAACAGCAGCTTGCTTTTTCAGAAAGTGACCAGAGAATAGGTTCTGCAAGTTATATTTGTGTTCTGAACATGCTGTTTTTTCACTGAAAAGCTGAATGAAAGCCAGGACATAAATGTAATCAGTGCTAATCTGAAATTTTAGCTATGGACAAAAAATTTTACCCCATTCATTTAAAAAAAATAAATCTTGCTTTCCTTAGGATGCAAGTATTTGTCTACAAAACCCAAAATTTTCAATTTCAGTCTCTCAAGCCAGACTATGGTTACTGAGTTTGGCTGCTGTGAACTCATGAGGGTCTTGCTATGGAGCTGGAGGAGGCAAATGACTTCAGAGGACACAGCCCTCAGCCCTGTGCAGGCAGCACATCTTTCAGGGAGGAAAGTCATGGCAGAATAACAGCAAGAAGCAGAAAATGCTTCTCAGCCTCATCTCAGGTACATGGAAGTCAGCTCTGGAAGAAGCTCACCCTGAGGTAGCATTCCTGACCTTCACCTGACCAGCGCTCACCTACTCGACAGCATTCTTTTACATCTCTTCTAGCCCAGGAGTCTCCCACTGGATTCTTTTGTCCTTACAATATTCACAGTCTCTTTCAATGGCTCTTACTCATTCTGGGATGGGGCAAGGGGGGGTGTGGTGTGGTTTTTTTTCATTTCTTCAAATATCTCTGTTTCAGAGGCTAAGTTTTTGAAACACCGATGACTATTCCAGCTTGGATCAGTTTGCATTCATATTACAAAAAACATTTCTTGCATTCAGTCCCTTCTCTCTTTTCAACTGCACTTCATTCAACTCTGCTCCAAGAAAAGCATAATTAGCCAATGCTTTATTTTCTCCTCTTAACATGATTGCCACATCCCCAGCTGCACTCACTAAAATTCCTGACTTTCAAGAAAAAAAGTTTATATCTACTATTTCCTTTAAATGCTAGATGCTGCGTTCACATTCCTGAATGAACCCCCCCACATCTCTTTTCAACATCAAAAAACTCAGGTATAGAGACACGGCACACTCTAGAAGGCAAACCTCACTCCTTTGCAAACTGACGTACAGCGATGAGGGCACTGTCAGCAGGAGGAGCCCTTTGCCAAGAGCCATCTCTGACTCTCTGTGCTCCAAACTGCTCGTTGGCAAGCCGCAAGCTTTATGTCAGTGTTTTTTACTTTGGCGCTCAAAAACCAAGCACCAAAGAAGGGCTTGTTAGCTGGAGAAAAAAACTGGGAGGATGTCTCCATAAGCACCCTTCTGCCCACCTCTGGTTGTTGACCATCTCCCAGCTAGATTTCACCACCTGCCACCCTGTGACTAGGCATCTCTTTCTGGAGATGTAAATCAACTGCAGGAATCAAAATAAGACCTAGCTTCACTTCTGCACCTGATCAAAGGTTTATGGTTTTAACAACCCATTTCTCATGCTGATCCATTTCAGAGTGCAGCCCAACTGTAGATGCATCAGCTGCACACAAAAATTGTTACTATAGTACAAGAATGAGCCGAAACTCCAAAAATTACTTTGTTATGTAAAATTACACAGCTGCTACCTTCTCTCTACAATATCCTAGCTTTCCTTCTCTTTGCCTCTGGGAGCCTGCTGCACCTCTTTTTCCTCTTGGAGGGGAGGGAAGCAGGTGGGTTGCATTAGCAGTTAGCTCAGCAAAACAGAGTTACAAAAAGCTAAAGTGCAGAGCCTAAAGTGCATTTACTTGTTTTTGGCTTTCAGTAGTATCACAGGAGGTGTTTTCAGAGCAGTTCTCCCTGGGTGAGAGCAGGCAGGAGGTATTTCCCACATATCTCGGGGGGACAGGAGCCAGCAGCCCCCCTGCCCCATGGCACTGGGCTCATCCCATGGCTCCCACCAGGCCATTCCAATGCCCAACCATCCAGGCTTCCCCGGAGCAATGCCCCTGCCGGGAGCCACTGCAGTCTCCTTATGGTGTGCAGCAAAGCACAGGTAGCAGCAAGCGTTTGTCTTGGGGGACTCCAGGTGAAACTTGGATTTGAGAGAAAGTTTGAGGGAAAAAAAGAAGCAGAGTGTGCATCCAGGAAAAGATGTTTGATTTGGCTGGTCATAAAGATCAAAAGATGTTAGAAAAACCACAAAACCCTCTCAAAGTATATTTTTTCCTCTTCAGACTGAGAAAAGAAACCCAAGACTATCTCCTGCCATAGAGGTCTGTTGCATGGCACCAGGACATGGGGCTGTGGCACTGTCCCCTGACCTGGGACAGCCCCAGTGGCAAACGCCCAGCCCTGCCTGCAGGGGAAGGGAAGGCCAAAGCCAGAGTTAGCTCAAAACTGATAGAGTGGGTTTTCAGGGGTATTGACTGAGCCAAGGCAGCTCTTAAAAAAAAGTATTTCCAGAACATGCACAAAACTGTGAAGTCTTTCACCTGGGAGTCCTGAGCTTTGGTTCCCCTGACCAAAGTGGTTTCATCCAAGTGACCTCTAGGACTTTCTCTTCAGACAGACATTAGCTGTGCCCACAGTAATGCACCAAGCCCCGTGCCTGCAGTAATGCTGAGTCCTGTGCCCACCACCTGCCCTGGGCCAGCTCTGAGCATCCGAGGGGGCTCAGGACACCCCAGGCTGAATTCTCCACCCACTGCATTCAATGGGCTGTGGGCACCAAAACGCTTTCAAGGAGTGGGGCTTACCTGACCCAGCCTGTAGCACAGGGGAAGCCTGACCACAAAACCAGTGCCCTGTCTCCAGGCTGCTACTCCCAAGCATCACCCCCACCTCCAGCACTGTTCTGCCTTTGGGTCACCGATAGCACTGGACAGGTCTGTATCCATCAGTCACTTCTGCAGTCCTTCCACCATCACCTCCATCTATCTCAAACTTTTCGCCAGTAAGTCACTTTTCCCTTTAAAACCTTTCTTGAAACTTTTTTAACTCCAAGCAACTTGTATTTTAAAGTTCTCGGCAATACTGTAAATTACAAGTGATCAGCAGAGTAGAAATTATTTGGTGTTCTTTTTCTCCCCAGCATGCAAGTGTTCAAGAGTTACTTGGAAGTGAGTGAAAGAATAAAAGGTAAGCATCTGTGCTTATCTACTTCTCTGCAACGTGATCTACAAGAGTCAGAGAAAAAAAAAAATTCAAAGAGGCTCCCTTGTACCTCATCCAGCTAAAATGAGTAAGGAACGAGAAGAACATTTTCATGTTGTATTCACTATGAATCAGAAGGAATACAGCTCAGCAAGACCTGTTAGCAAGCTCTGAACTATTCACTGTCCTGGAAGTAAGTTAACAATAAAGGCAAAAATGTTCTGAAAGATAGATAAAGCCCTTTTTTTCTTCTTTATTGGTCTGTTTTAAAAGACTAAGGATTGAGTCACTGAAAGCAGGACTCCACTGGTGCAGGGAAGCATGTGTTAGGGACAGAAAAAAGTGACTGAGTCAAACTATCCTAAAGGTTTTGCTTTGTGATGCAGTCTGACAAGACCTCATATGCCTCCAGAAAACATTTTTTAAGATAGTGTCATTCATTTCTTTAATACTGATGAACTTCAAACAGGAATGATGCCACTGGGACTGCTGTCATCATCATAACTAATTTCTTACAAAGACTACAATTGTGCCTAGGAATTTAGGAGGTTCTCTGCTTGGAAGAGATGCTTGAAAGGAGGGAACTGCAGAAGAGAAAGAAATAGAGTTTGAGATTGTATTATCTCTTTCCTAACAGTCAGAATTTGAAAAGAAATACAAAAATTTATGTGAGAGTTCCTCTGTGGGAGGTTTCCAACACAGACTACAACTTCCTACATTTTTTTCTTTTCTGCTGCTGGTTACTTAATTTAAGGAACTTCAGGTTGGACAAACTCAGGGATTAAACAAATGCAGACAGTTTCTTTGAGGGTTTAGATTTCCTTTGTTCATCAAGAGATCATACAGCAATTGCAGCTGTCCTGAAATCAGCCAGGATGGGGCAATTGTGGGGAGTCAAATAATCCAAGTTAGAAATGTTTCTCCCCATTCACTTTTTATTTATTTGGTTTGACTCATTACAACTTGACTTTGCAAGGGAGGAACAAGAGCAAAACAGGCCAAAGTCATGAGCCACTCACCTTCCAGAGAAGCTCCCAGGTCTCTTCAAGCTCATAGAAGAGAGAATAATTTGCTTTCAAACAAACAGGAACCATGTGATTTTATTCTGAAAGAGCTCTCCTGCAGCCTGGGCACTTGAGGAACTGCTTGCCATGAAGCAACGCTTCTTTTAAAAAATTGCCAGTTAATTATTCATCTCCATAAAACAAGCACCTGGGACTCTCTTTAATGTCTTAAACCAAGAACAGCTGTGACTACTTTAACGATAGCATAAGTGACAGTCCTAGCAACAAAAAGGTGGGTTTTGAAAAGCAGAATACTCTGCCCTCAACCTTGGAGCTGCCTCACCAGGCACTGTCAGGATGCTACTGCAGAGTTGGGCATCCAGGCTTTTGGGGTGTGCTACTTCAATGCTCCGCTGCTGCTGGCACCAAGGAGACAGTGACTAGAAGAAGGAGGATCACCTGATGGAAGGTGGTTTATGTACTTGCCATCCTGTATTGCTTTGCTTTAGCTCAGCTGAGTTGAAGACTGTTTGGAAGCAGAAGTCCTGTTTAAATGATATGCCAGCAGCTCAAGAGAAGCTGACCAAAGACTAAGCCAAAATTAGAGGCACCTAATTTCACAAAAGTAGCTTAGAGGTGAAAACTGTTGTTCCTGTCTTTAGCTTTAATCCTGATCCCTTTGAAATGAATGGCATTCTTATTGTCTGTGTTTTCCTAAAATTCCCCAGAACTTAGGCCCATGAAAGATCAAAAATAACAATCTGGTTGGGAACAGGACGTCTCATTTCATACACTCAAAACAACGGTACCCCTAACGCTGGCCAAAAAAGGTTTTATGTGGCTGGCCACCAGGCCATCTGATTTGCACATAAATCTTACCTCCAGAAGGTATTATGAATTTTTAATTATAGACAATGTGAAGCAAAGTAGCCCTGGGTTACATCCAAACTTCTCCCAAGCTGGGCAGAGGGTTCTGTGCCTGGCAGTTTTTTAAACCCCTTCAGCCAACTTAACAGGATAATGCTCAACCAACCTTGAGACTCTTGAATGAAAGTGGCTATTAGTGCGAAGTTGTTATTATTATCAGCAACAGCACCTTAAGTTGCTGAACCTCAGATGCTAGTACAGAATGTCTCCATAATTAAATATTATCTCTTTCTGAGTCATATTGGAACATTTGCTGTGAGTCAACCTGAAGCAAAACAACAAACCCTGCAAACAAAGGACGCCTTTTTATCCCATGATCCGTGGTTGTGCCTTGACATGTGTTGGGCAGAACACTTCTGGAGCAAATGCTGAGCGGCTAGAGTTGCTGGAAGGTAAACTAGTAATAATCATAAGCAGCTGGCCAAAAATTCAAGAACATTGAAAAGATCCCTATGCATGTGAAACAAAAAATCAAAGTACTTCTGCATAAACATTTGGTTTAGGATTTTTATCTGTTTTAGTGCCTTTTTGCTATAGAAAAAGCAGGCTGAGTGAAGACAAAAGCAGCCCTGAATTTCTAGTCTCCACCTTGGTCAGTCATTAGCATCTCGGACAATAATGATCTTTTTTCTTTGTTTTCTATGCAGCCAACTTCTCAGAGCTGAAACACAGGACTTGGAAGGTATGCTGGTGTCTGTGCTAAATGCTTTGACAACAACAAAAAACATGTCTCGGAGCATTAGTGAGGAATATCAGCGCAAACTAGCATATTGGAAAGGTCTGGAGAGGGGTTACCCAGGGCTGGAACCCATAGCACCAGGCTGAGGTGATCTGCCTCAAACTTCAGGCAGACAGACAGGAGGTTAATGGTTCCAGGCCAGCAGATATTGGCTCGGGGTGCAGCCAGCCAGGGGTGAGGAGCCTTGGAAGAGCTTTTGTGGATGACGCTGTGCCAGGGAGTGGTGGCTCCTCCTGGTCAGGGTGGGCTCTACCTGGCAGAGTTGTGACATGGACCAGAGTCATCCATTTTAGATGACTTGCCCCAAGTGTTATTTGGAGGGTTAGTAATGACTTTAAACATTATGCTATCCAGCTAAATGTCAGGGGTGAACTGCAATCTGTTTTTCCCTTCTGGCTGCTTAAGTAAAATAATGGATATGATGTTTATATACTTATGAAACAAAACATGCGTTAAAAGAAAACTGCCCAGTCCGGAAGGTCAGGGCTTTTATTTGACAGTGCTCAGAGAACAGTGCTCATGCTATTCCAGCTCTGAAGTTATCAACACACTAGAAATGAGAAACACTTCATTGTAAACAACAAATTAATACTATCCAGGTTCTTTTGGCACAGGGATCTTTCCCTTCCAAGCCTGCCTTTGTGCAGCTGAGCTACCTCTTCACCAATATACGATTCTGCCTAGTAACACTTGCCAGCAAATACCTTGCAGTTGCCTGTATGAGACATCTTCTCTCTGCCTGCCTTGATTTTTGTTTAAATATTAGAGAAGATAGAAAATGTATGTAGGAAGGAGATAAAACAGCAGCCTGAAAGACTGGGATATGTCATAACATTTACACCTTAGCTAAGCTATGGTTTTGCTTCTTGAGTGATCTTTGTCAAGATGTCTGCCACCCATCATGATGTGGGGAATCAGTGCTTGGGTTTCACTCGGTGCTGCAGGAAACGCAAATCTGGGAGTTCAGCAATCTCCCTTACCTCTGCTCTGACACAGCTGCCTGGAGAACGGAAAAGGGATAAAACAGTTTTTCTAGAGCACATTCCTCAATATTTTAGTTAATACGGTGCTAAATTTTATTCTCTTCCTTGACAACTAAAACCAAAATATATATTTGTAAACTGATGGTGTGTTTTGACTAGCTGCAGAACTCTGTAAGTTCTTTTCTTTTAAAAGATGATCTTCCTTAAGTAGCAGGAATCTACTCTTAGTAAGTGTAAGAAATCAGTCGTTTCCCCCACCACCAGACCTAGAAGACTCCTCAGGAGTAGCTCAAACACCAAGCCATGATGGTAGGTGAGGAACCTGGCTTTCCCAAGCCATTCACTGGTGTCTGATCACTTTCTAGGAGTCTTTAGGTTTTGAAGGGGAATCCCTGGTTTTCTCTGCACATGGCTTGTTAGAAGTTTTGGGTACTTGCATCTGGTAGCTCACGACAACTTGCCAGCAGGCAATGGAACAGGTCATCATGTAGGTCTTTCACAGAGGCATGAGATAAATTAAAATCAGTCCTTAAGAGAAGTCTGCTTGGAAGGCACGCGGACAAACTGCAATTCATATTTCTGACGAAGGCTCCTCCAGGAGCTCCCTTCCCTTCCAAAGCCCCTGCAGACTTTCCCTCAATTAATTCTCTACATTCTGCCTCTCTAAACTGTGCTCTGCAGACTTAGTTAATCATGTTTTGCCACAGCCAACTGACTGTTGCTGTAATATGTAACTAGGGAATGCCAAGGAGCAGCTTACTCAGCAGTAATGAAACAAATTATTTCTGTATCTTCATAGTGTTCGTTTGGCATCAAAATGCCAAATACAACAGGTAAATGACCTACTGAGAAGATTCTTTGCATCACACAAAGCAAACAAGAATCTCACAGAAGCCCAGCTGAGCTCTGACACTTGTGGGATCATGCCCTGTGGTAGAGTTTGTTGTGCTGGGTGGCCCGGTGCAATGAGGCCAGTTAATGTTTGTTGCCTTTCCATTCCACAGGGTGAAATCTATTTTCCATTACCTTAAGAAAAAGCATACAGGAATCTGCTGACTCTCCTCTGTTCAGTTTAGTAATTTATATATCTTTAGCCTACAGAAAGCTGGGTGATCACCTTCATCTTGCAGCCTAAGGATAGACCCCAGAAAGGTGCAGATGAACATATGTAAACCCTCAGGTGGGGCTCATCAGACTTTAAAATGTCTTATTTCCATCTCCCCTGAACTGTTGACCCAGCCATGTCTCAAAGCATAACCTCCTGAGTGAGCTTTCAACCATTATTTTAGGTAGAGCATTCAGGTCCATAGCTGGTTTCCTAGGAGGTGTGTGTACAGCCTGATTTGTGAAAGTAAGATGTGTCTGGATAGACTTTAGTGTTAGGATTGCTTTTCATGTAATAGAACAGAAAATTCCAACTCCATGGTTACCTTTTTGGTAGGAAGTATTATGTACACTTATAGTCTTACTGTCAAGCAGCATGAAATCACAGCCGCTGCCAGACCCTGGAAGTCTGTGTAGTGCCTGTTAGAACACGTGCTTTGCAATCACAGCCCAATTACACAGCAACACCGCAGCAGCACCTGGAAATAGCACGGGCTGAGCAGGCAGGAGAGAGCTTGGAAGCCATTGCTTTTTGAACTTTTAAAAGACTCCTTAACAGCAAAGAAAGCTCACAGCTTGTTGGATAGCTCTTAGCAAAAGGAATTATTTTTGACATGCTCATTTGCAGTCACCTGTGGGCTGAAATAGCTGAGAACAAACTGCAGGTTCCCAGGCTTCTCTGAGCATTTGTAAATGACACTCGTTTCTGCATGAAGTGAAAGTAATCTAAAAGCAAGTACCAGAATAAATATGTACGGCTTCCAGGTGAGCCAATGAACTCTCACTATGTTTCCAAAGCAGTGAGGAACATGTGAGAAAAATGCCTGATTATGCACACTGTACTGTGGGACAGAGATAAAAAATAGGTGCATGAATGAACCTGGGGCTTCATCAATCCAATCTAGATTTAAAACTTTCAATTTAAGTGACAGCTAGATAAGGTCTGAGAGCTTAGTCATCAAGAGGCAACAGATTGTCTCCTTTTCAGACATGGGAGAGAATCCGTATCAGCAATTGTTTCAGAGTTAGTCTTGTAGGCAGAAAGTGGTTCTTTTTTACAGAATTTACTTGATTCCTTAAGAGCTGGGCAATACTCATGGCATAAATCACCAACACTGTTTTCTCTGAACATGTGCTTTAATAACTTACTGGACACCACGAGAGCACATGTGCATGCCCTGTTCCATCAAAATCATGAACCACTCTACTGCCTCCAGACTCTCTCAGTTATATGAAGGTGTCCAGTTATGAATAGGCACCTGACACATAATTGAGGTGAGTCTCATTTTTCCCAGATTAACAATATACACTTCCCAAATATTTACAAGATCCAGATGTAGCATTGTCATGGCAACACACTTTTAAAACAAATATGCTATTTTTCTAAGACTCACAATTCAGAGAGAAGGGGCAGTAAAGCTTGACATTACAAATGACCCAAAGAACCAGTTCAACAGGAGTGTGTAGAGCATCAGGAGGCCCTGGGTGAGGTAGAGAGACAGATCCTGGAGGGTATGCAGGGATGGAACCCATAAAGCAGCTGCTGTCATGAAGCAGTACTGAGGCAGTGAGGTTGCAGAGTCAGTTAAATAAAGCACTAGAAAGCAGCCTAAGAGAAAAGTATTAATAGGAAAGTCACAATGGACCATGCTTGCATAACTAAGAGCTGACAGAGATCACAGACCACCAGCAGTGTTTGTATGACTCAGGACACAGGTATTTGATAATTACTGAATTATTGTTTGCAAGACTGATTGAATATAGGCAGAATCCGAGAAGGTGTTTGGTTTGATCAGGTTTTATTTGGGCAAAATAGAAGGAGAAGAATTTTAAGTCTTGGTTCCATTTCACCTGACTATTCAAAATCCACCAAATTGTAACATGGTTTTTGTATCAGCAGTACTGATGTTCCCCTGGGTAAGAATGAAATTTCTGTCTGTAGCACAGCATGAAATGCCAACATCACCTATTTCTATTTAAATTCTTAGAAAATAAAGAAGATAACAGCAATTTATTCCTGAAGCCTTGTGTAAGCTCTCAAGATGTCAGGTGCTTGCTTCCTTATAGTTCCTTAGGTTACAGCATGTAGACATTAACCATTATTTTAATTAAATTGGTGCCCCAGGGCATTTCCGCCCATTGCATTACCACAGCTGAGCTGAATCATTCAAGACTCCTTTCCCCACAACCTCTCCACTGCTGTTGTGAGCCTTGTAACTGTTCTTCAGGCTTTTAACACAACTGAACATGATGACTTACCTTGACAGTGATTTATCTGAGTTTCTCAAAGAGGTAAAATATGTGGCCTTCTCTCACATCCTGAATCACTACTGACAGTGATTGGATGCTATGATGGATGATCAGCCTTTTGGGAATTTGCTGGCTAATGAAACACTGCAATCAGTTTTATCAAACCTTTGTACAGCTTCACCCAATGGAAATCACATAACTCAACCATGACACCAGCAGAAGATTTCCCAGAAGGTTCCTTATAAAGCAACAGTAAACCTGGTATTTATGACATCTACAATTTGCAGTTTCACAGCAAACCCTTCAGCCTGCAGGTCCCATTCATTCTAGGAAGAGAACAGTGCCCACAAGGAAGCTACTTCTGAGCTGTGTATCTGGAATATTAACAAAAGCCTAGAAGTCATGACTGCAATACCCAGAGGTGGTTCATTACACACTGGGCTTCTCAGGCTAGCAATTAGCAACACCAAGGGATCCTGGCTGGTTCTTCCAGCCTAATTAATGAAACACCTCCAAGCTGAGGATGTCTAAAGGCTGCAGAGAGAAAACCAAGAGCCACAAGCTATTCTGAAACAAGACTTGCAGCCAAATCTTTAGACAGAGTGTGGATGGGCCGGTAGGATTGTGGGCTCATGAGGAAGGGGCAGCCATTGTGCTCAGATGGCAGCTCTGCTTCAAGATGATCCTTGGTGAATTGTATATTCACAAAGTATCGATGAAAGAAGGTTGAAGAATATTTTGGCTCAATGCACCCCTAAAGTTCCTCTAGACGAGCCAGGGCACTGCAGAGCTTTCAGTTAAACATAATCCAGCTAACAAGGCACCTGTTTTAAACCCCACATTGCTGTTACACTTTGGGGTTTTTTGATGCTTAACAAACTGAGAGTCTGCAAATTGGACTAGTTGCAACCCTTATGCTCAGTCTTGTTCAGTAGGTTAGATTTTGAGAAGCCCACCCAAATCTAACTGTAAATCACCCAGCCCACTGCCTCCCAACCGTGGCGACAGCAGAGATCCGTAAAATGACTGATGGGCAAACACCAAACCTGGAGTGACTGAAGCTACAAGAGGGGGCCCGCCCATTATGTTTGGCTTAGGACCTTTCCATATTCTGCACTGACAAGTGGAGAAGGAACCTCCTTCCTGCAGCACAGCAACTGCTGTTCTGGACACAGCTGCTGTTGAAAGGAGCCCACAGCAGGCAAGGATGCACCGCGCTCTCTTGGCATCCTTAGCTTTGTTTTCTGCTTGTTTGTTTCTCACAAAGCAAGTCAGCCTGACTGAAAGTAGATGGCTGTTCTTTGCTTACCTCTAAAGTGAAAACTTTCATTTGAAGAAAATAATGCCCAAATATGAAAAATAAGGATCCGATAGGAAGGTCCTACAGGCAGGGTTTTCTGTAAGCTTCTTACAGTGACAGATTCCAAAACCTCCCACTACATCATCTTTTGTGTACAGAAGGATGTTAAGACAGAATTTCTTCTTATTCTTGATGACACTGAATAACAGAGAGAACTTCTCTCTCCTGCACCCATCAGACATGCTGCCAGCAGCAGCAGCATCACACCTATTTAACTGTCCCTTAGGCAGCAGGATTTTTGCCTGTACCTTCTCCCAACAGACTGAATTACTCCCTTACTCTTCCTCTAGGGCTCATCAGGGACAGGTGACTATTTCACCTCTCCCATCCTTCCCTCAGTTTAAGAATACAGAATGAAACCTGTCTCTCAAGAATATGAAAGGATACGAGGTTTATAAAGAACACCTGCTGAATAATAGATTTACTTTCCCCTAGATAGGAGCAAATTAACAAACACTGATTTCCAAGACAGGCTGTCTTTGAATTTTAACACCATAAATGCTAATTTCCAGTAATAGCTGTTTCATCAATCACATTCCCAGTCTTGCTGTTCTCACATCACCAGAACAGTCTGTGACTAAATTCTTCAGTTGCTTCTGAGGCTAATGCTTTGACAAGTTTGCTACCTTGTGTATGCATGGTGCCTTATTCCTATATTCCATATAGGAATAAGCTGGAGGCCAGCTTTTACTTCCACTCAGATCCATCCTCTGATTGTGATCTTGCACATCACCTTGTTTTGGCAGCTGTTGTGCTTGAATTCCTTTCCCCAGGCAGTATAGATGCACATAGCTCCAGACTTAAAATCACTCCTATAATTTGCTGTGTCAACAAAATTATAACCACTGTAAACAGTCTACATGGCAATTATATATTACAAAACAAGCTGCATGTTAAGCCATATATTTAATTCAGAACCAAAGACTGCATTACACCTGAAAGACATTCAAATCCTTTCACTGACAATTACCAGTGTTAGTCTTTTTTATGGTGTGCCTCAGGTTAATTTGACATTAACCTTTGTATTTTGAGGAAAAAAAATCAAGACAGCATTTTACACTTCCATGTGCACTTCCAAAAAGCACCCTGCTTTTGACTCACACATCTCTCGCATCCATAGCATGAGTGGGAGTACAAAGGAACATCAGCTGAACACTGGCCCAGCCCTGACGTGGAGCAAGGACGCGATTGTCTGCCTGCTAGAGTAATGTAGTGGTGATTATACCCATTACTGAGCAAGATGACAGCACTAATAAAGGGATTATTCATCTCAGCCCTGCTGCAAATGTCCAGCTGCTGCCATATGAATGAGTAACTCAGCTTTGCTGTCACCTAAGACAGCCTGCAAGAGTGTGGGTAACTTTAAATAAGAGAGTGATCACCTAGGCAAACTTCTCAAAAGTTTATCACATCTAATTGGGGCCTGGAACTGCAGACAAGAAGCACTACCTACAGTGAATACAACAGAAAATATTAGCTGCTGCTTATGTTTATCCCATACAAAACCTGAGAGGCCAGTTCCTCCACAAAGATAAACTTGTTCTGGACTTACACTGGCAGCACGTATTAAAGTGGGGTGAGTTTTTTTGTGGAGGTTTTTTTAAGTTTCCTATAGCAAACTATCTAAAAGCATGTCTACGTGTATTTCTGTCCTTCTGTCCCTATGAGCTGAGCCTTGCTAATGGATGACCTGAACACTTCTAATCCTTTTCCATGTGTATTATTGCAAATGATTTATTTTGAACCACTACAGAACAGAGTTTAACCTTAGCTAGTTTATTTTGCACTGGCAAAAGAAGTGGGAGCACTCGCATAATCTACTGCCTCAGCTCAGCGTGGGAGCTGTTGCCATCCCCGTGTCTCCCTGTGGAGCAGCAGTGCCGAGACCCTGATCCTGTCACACCTGCTCAAAAAGACAGCAAGGTGGGCTCCTTGGCAGCCATATGTGCATCAGGGATAAGCACAAACAAGACACTGTAGGATGCTCAGACAGAAGGCTTGCTGCCAAAGCAAACACACACTTTGTTCGCAGGCTCCAGCTCAGTCACCAGAACTGTGAAACATCTCTCCCCCTCCTATGCCCACCAGCTGCGACAGCCAACTTCTGATTAGAGGCAGTTGTGAAGTTGCTGATAAACTGTTCTTCGTCACAGTTTGTTGCAACAGAAGGTTTTAGCAAAATAATCTGATTTGTCCAAAGCTTTCCCTTGAGTTTTCTCAGTCTGGGGTGGAATTGCTTATCAGAGGACACAGTCCTCACCAAAACAGCCACTCAGCCAAGGCCTCTTCTAGGGTGTGGGCTCAAGAGTGTCCCAACTACCAACGCTGGAGAAGAGACCTCCGCCACCGATGCTCCACCTGGCCCAAAAAACATTACATTGGAGGACTTTTGGCAGCCTGCTGTTTAAGGAATGCATGCAAATCTGGAGACCCAACTCCAGTCCCTGGGCTGCCCTGCTTCACAGCCACTGCTGAAACCTAAGTCCGCTGTCATCCAGCTTAGTGCCCTGGCTACTGGCTGAAGAACTAAAGAAAGGGTGACTGCCCTCTTTCTGTTTTCTTGAAGAAAGTAAATACATTTACAATAACTCCTTTGTGTCAGTGCGGGCTGAGAACATTTTTTGATCTATGTTTTCACAAGCCGGGGCAGGGGGTGGGGTGGGTGGGAAACAACTTTTCCTGCTTGGTTCTTACTTCTGATGACATAGCTCTAAAATTCACCCAGGACTGCTGGGCTTGTAAACCTCTGGTTTGCAACAGCAGCTGAACCAGGGTTGACAATGAGCAAAGAGTACCCACGTTCAGAGCATTCAACAGCCCTCTAGCTCCTCACCAGGCTTAATGAAGTGTAATGAAAGGAAATTAATGAGCTTTGTCCCCATAGCCAGAGGAAAGGGCAGCTGGAAATTCGCAGGGACCCAATATGAATTGAGCATGATTAAGTATAACTATTGTTCTAAGTAAAATGGTACTGTTATACCTAAATAGCCCACAGCAGTCACTTGTCATTACAGCCATTTAGCTGGCTCTACTTTAATTGCCTCTGAAAGCCACCCAGAAAGGATTTCTTTTATGCCCTTTCCAATTTAAAACAGGGACAGAAATATGTAAGCACTAACCTGCATCCATTTAGATAATGGGGATTCGGTGGCTGAGCCAAGAAGACAGATATTTTCTAGGGAACTGCTTGGTACTTGACATGTGGGGTGATGTGACTGTGATGTGTGTGGGCATGGCTGCCACTGGAGGATGACTACCACAGCCTGTGGGGTGGGCTACAGAGCTCTGGTGTTAGTCATGGGCTACACCACCCACCCCCCCCAGTTTGGCTCCTGGCAGGCAGCTGCAGCAGAGAGAGCAGGCACCAGGAGGTGCCCGACCCCAACCCAAAGGCACCCCCAGGGCTGGAGGGAAGGCACCGTGTCCCTGTCCCCTCCTGGTTCCAAGCAGGCTCCCCCCCAGCACCTGGCTCCTCTCCCCATGGGGACTGTCATTAGCCACAGAGGGTTCAGTAGACAGCAATGCTCCACGACCATTTGTTTATCAAGACAGGCCACTCCATCTCTTAACATTTGCGATTCTGTGCTATCCAAAAAGGCAAGGCTCCCCTTAGTACAACCCCTCGTTACAGCAAACATTCCCTTATCTCAGGCTGCACCACCTCACACTCCACAGACTGCAGCTTATTCGCTCTGCACTGCTAAATTCCACCAAACTTTAGCTTTCTCCCTCACTGTTGCCACATTTGCCTGGACAAACCTGCCATTGCACCACAATGGGGTAAGGACTCCCTGACTTCTTCTGTCCCAAGCATAAACTCCAGCTCACACAGGACCGAGTCTTTGGCTTGGCTCACAGCAGTAACATGGCAACAGCTCAACTCTGGAGATAACTTCAATGAAATGTATTTGAAAGAAAGAGAGCAAGCCACATCACAGAACATCACAGCATCCTTGACCCTGTTGCACAAGGAGCTGCACAGGTGCTGAGGTACAGCGCTTCATGCGCACAGACCAACAGAACTGCAATGCAGGGAAGTCACCAGGATGCTGTGCAGCACTCGGAAAAGCTTCTTCTCCCAGCACAAGACACAGGATGCCCGATATCAAAGCACATTGCCTGGGGTGCTGGGAGCAAAAGGATGTACCACAGCAAGGCTGGTGGTGAGGCACAGCTGTTGCCATGGTCCTTGTTGGAGCTCTCTCACACCATGACGTGTGCTGCCCTGAATTTGCATCTGTCCAATTACTCAAAAAACAGCAATCCAAATCTAAATTAACATTTTCTCTTCTGTATTCTTAATTGATTCAGAAAAATGAAAATACTATCTTCCCCCTTCAGATTAATTACTTTAAAGGCTCACAGTTTCTTGGGAGACAATTCCCAACTCAGCTCTGGCAATGGAGCAAGACTGGAACCTGGCCTAAGCTAGTCTGCTGAGAAAGACCAAGTGGAGTTATTCTGCAAAGAAGAAAATAGGGGAAATGTCTCCTCTCTTTCTTGGGGAAGAGGAGTATTTTAGAAGCACCTTTTTACTCATTACTTGTCTTCAGTCAGGTCAAAGGGTCCTCAGATTTCTCCTGGACGGACTTTTTCTTTACAGAGTGCTGAAGAAGATATATGAAGAGGTCAGGGCTCTAGCTTTCCCTCCTTAGCTTCTAGAAGTACAGTGTACAATTGAAATGAAGCCCCAAAAATCTTTGCTGTAGGCAACCATCCAGCCTCTGCTCCAAGCACACAACCTGCAGTTTGTACATGGCTTTCATAGCCCTGAATTCTTTTTAGACATGAGTTTGAATCCGTCATCCAGGATGGACCTCCGATTGCGTCTTAACCTCTTTTGTCTCTCAAGATAGATGACCACTCCCAGGAGGAAGCAGGCGACCAGGAAAAGCACAATTCCTGCAATGGCTAGAGTGATGACTGTGGCCTCTATCTGCCCTTGAGCCAACTTAGCTCCAAAAACCATGATCTTCTGGGACTCATCCTTATCCTCAGGTGGCAACTCTGAGAGACAAACAAAAAGATAGTTCCAATGAGAGCCAGACATACCACAACTGAAAGGTTCCAAGAAATTTTAAAAAGGAGCAAAAAAAAGACCCAACACAATCAAAGCAAGTCAAAGGAGACCCATTCACCATCCATCTAACAGACCCTCATCCCTGAGGTCATACGGAAATTTGAGAATGAATGGTTCTTTTACCTAATCCACTCCATCCCAGGACCTTACCATGTCTCACAGCTATTCAGCCCAATCAGCTAACCACTGCTGTCCCCATTCACAAGGGAGGTGATCTGCAGTTGTGTGGGGAGTCAGTGGCTAGGCTAGGAACAGAAATATGGAGATGAGAATGAGCATCCGGACCAGGGCTGCTGCGAGTTCCCCACTCTGCTCCAAGCTCCCCATGCACAGGCTGTTGTCCTAACCACCACTTTTCAGAGTGCACTTGCTCAGTCATGCCAGTGGTGAGTCACTTAAGATCCTGAGCTCTCTTATGCTTCCTCACAGAGGCAGCAGCAACCTTTTGAGAAAAGTGGCTATTTGCACAGGTAACAACTGTTGATCAAGGTTTTTGCCTGGTGAGCATACACAGGCTGATGCCCGAGTATGGTATAAAACCAAATTATTTAATATTGTCATTACTGCTCTGACACATTTCCTACTCGTATTTACACCCAATTTTGAGAGGGGAAAACATTGTTGGGAAGGAAATGACTGAAATATCAGTAGGGAAAGAGTGAAGAGTTCTAAGTAGATGGCTGTATTTTCAGCTGGTCTTAGCTGGCTCTGAAATCAGCTCAGTTGGATTTATTCACAATGGCTGAAAAGTGGAGTTGTGGAGAAAGATGAAGAAAATCAGGGAAAGCAATCACCACCATAAACTATTCAGACTTTTACCCCAGAAAATATTAAAGGTATCTTATCTACTACTCCCTTTCTCCCTGGTGCTGCTCAACCAAACATCTTCTCACATCTGTTCTTCAAAATACCTGAAAGACCCAGGGCATGTGCTCTTTTCTTGGTGGAAGAACAGATCAGAAGGCAGATGTGCTTGTTTGTATGCTGAATCAGTCCCTTCAGCTAGTAATGGTGAATGTGAAAATTCCCTAAACCACATAGTCACTGACAGTCCAAGAAGGCAGGACAACTAATTTAAGGTGCCCCTTGGGTTTTGATCGAAGGGATAAGAAAAAAAAAAAACCAACAAACACACACCTCCTTTGCAACACCCTCCTTTAAAACGCTTTGAATCTCTGCCAGTTTCTAAGCTTGCACTCCCCTCTGAAGATGAACCCTTACATAGCAAGTACAACAGAATGTGAGGCCACTAAACTTTTTCACCTAACATGGTAAAACAAGCCTAACAAGCCCAACTTCCTTATTTTTATCATCAGAGCACAGACACTTGGAGGACAGATAAACAAACCAACCTGGAACCCTCCCTGTTATCCATCAGCAGCCAGGCCACAGACTAACACACTGGCCAGCCTGACAGAGGAGAGGCTGTAAGTGGTGTTCATGCTCCTCCCTTCTCCTCAAACAGATCTAAATCTGTACTGATCAGAGAGCTCCCTCCTCCTCCACCTCACACACACAGACAGTATTTAGCAGTGCAACATACACCGTACCTGCACTGTAGTTTACAACTTCAAGTGCTGGCTCTGAAAGGAAACAAAAAGAGGGTGAGAAAGTGTTAAGAGTCTAGAACACGCCACATTTGGCAAGGACCAGATCCAGAGGCAGCATGGTTTTCCAGGGCTTGCAGGTCTTTTCTCCTGTCAATGTTTTCCCTCTCTGCCACACACCAAGAGTGTTTTTGTATTACCTGCTTCAAGAGCAGACCCGTTCCTGCTGCACAACCCTTTATGGCCTTTGAAGAAGAGCACAATCAAAGGCTCTGAGCATGTGGTGGGCTGACCGCCGGCTGGCAGGTTGCTCACTCACCCTCCAGCAGGATCAGGAAGGGAATCAGAAGGGCAAACGCAAGGAAAAAAAAAACTTGTGGGTTGAGATAAAGGCAATTTAATAAGTGAAGGGGGCGGGGGGAAACACCAAAAGAAAACCCCACTAAACAAAACCCCCAAGGACCCAAGTGATACAAAAGCAATCATTCGCCACCAGCAGACTGATACCCAGCCAGTCCCTGAGCAACGGCTACTTTGGAAAAACTCCCCTGCATTTTTATTGCTGAGCATGATATTATATGGTATGGAATATCCCTTGGGCAATTCAGGTCAGCTGTCCCACCTGTGTCCCTTCCCTGCCTCTTGCCCACCCCAACCTACTGAGTAAGAGAGAAGACTTTTACACTGTGCAAGCACTGTTCACCAACAGCTAAAACATCAGTGTGTTATCAACTCTGCTTTGGTAACAAATCTAAAACACAGCACCATACGGGCTGCTATGAAGAAAATTAACTCCTTCGCAGCCAAACCCGGTGCAGAGTGTCACTCACCTTTGAGCACTTTCCAGTGTTTCCTGGTGAAATGAGAAGCCTTAGGATGTGCATTTAGATTACAGGTAATATTCTTAATAAGAACAATTACTAGCTGATGGCTGAACATTGCTTCTAAGACACAAGCTAAAATAAAACTCATAATAGTAATGTAGGCAATGTAAACCCCAGAAACCAATTTGTTATTAATTCCAGCTGCACACATTACCATATTGAAATGGAACATCTTAAATTAATGGTACTTAAGTAATTATCTGCTCAATTAACTGGCTGTTTATCGTATGTAGAAGAGTTGTAAGTGTGATGCAAACACTCAGAATTTAGCAGCAGTAGTAGAAAATGCTGTTCAACACTTTACTGTAACTATCAGTGATAGCTCCCTACCTGGTCTAGGCAAGACTGTGAAGACTATCTCCATACCAGCATGGATATGATCAGAGACATGACAATGAAGCAGCCATGTCCCAGGGTTCCCAACCAACATCTCCACCATTTCAAAGGTCCCAGGGAACAGATCCACAACATCCGCTCTGTAGCTTTTGCCACTCTGTTAAAGGGAATGGAGGCTGTTAGTGTGCAGTGCTCTCTGCATACTTTCAGAAAGAAAATTCTGTCAGTGTTTCTGGAGACCACTTTAATAGCTCAAAAAAAGATTTCAAAGAGCAGTTCCAGGGCTGTAGCTGGGAAAGCAAACACAATCTGGTAATGCCTAAGCCTAAGGAGGCTTAAGCTAGACATACCAGCACAATACAGAGGCTCAGTGAGTCAGATTTGGATGTGTAAAATCACATCCCTTTCCTAGTTAGGCGAAATTGCTGCAAAGTCATTCAAGAAGTTCAAGTCCATCAGAGTCAAGCAAAAGTGATGATACTGGTGGTCAGTCTCTGCTTTACCGTCAGCAGGATATTCTTACCTTGTACATGAAGGTCTCAGCATGAAAATGGACTGTGTGGACATCAATCTCCTGACCCATTCCCAGCAGGTACCAGTTCACCCACTCACCCTGGAACATGGTCAGCCCAGGCAAGTTCGCATAGAGCCTCCCATTGATTGCTGCGCAGAAAATAACAGACAGAGTAGAAAAGGCTGTTATTGAAACAGTGAAGACACTGAACCATCTCAGAGGAAGAACATGCAGGTCAAGTTAGATGCTACAGAGCTCACATAGCAACCAGTGCATCAACAGTTGGTGTCTTCCATATGACAGTCCCCCAAAAGTTTGGCAGTCTCTCCCCAGCTCAACTGCTTATCCACTCTATTAACAGATAGGAAAAGTGACTTGCATCCAAGGCCATGCTGTAGCTCAGCTCAAATCTCGAAAACTACCTCTTGCTGAAAACCTGCAGTCAGCCAGAGGTGGTTGTTTCTAGAGGTCAAGATGTGTAAAAATGGCCTTCTTAGGCCAATGATAGGAAATATGTATCTATCTGTATACACATAAATCTCTGAAAAATTTACTTGCTGAACAATGAAAACAGGTAAATCCTGCCAACAGTCAATCCTGTCATTCTGTGTCTCATGCTGGCTGCACACATTACATACTGATCACTTGTAAAAAAAAAAAAAAAAAAAATAGCTAAACAGCAGGACTATTATTTCATAATTAGCACAGCCAGAAGGAATACTGCTTTGACTGCAAATGCAGGAAAAGGACTGAAATAGTGAGTGAGATGAATGTGATGTCATCTGAGCATGAAAGTTTCCATGTGTGTGCCAACAGAGGGAATAAGACGGAAAGAGACACAATCTGAGGGCAGGAACACTGGTGCTTTGCTCCCAGATCTGCCATAAGCACTTTCTGTAGCCCAAAACAAGCATCCAACTTCAATGTTTTAGTTTTACTAGCTATAATATTGGGTTAACAATAACAACTTCATGGACATGTATATTTGGAGATTCCTTATATCATCTGTACAAAACCAGCAGTAATGACAGTATACATAATGCAACTCTTCACTATTCTTATCTCCACAACTGCCAAGAGACTTGTTTTGCTGAGAATACTTCAGATAGATCCAGATATAATATGGAGAAAGATTATCATACATAACATGTTAATTTAGAAAAATGCATTCATCCTACTGTGGTAGAAATGGCTTTTTGTTAATCAGCTAAAACAATTGAGCCATGTATTGCAGCCACATAGCTTAGCCAATTAATTTGAAATCTAGCATATTCTAACAGTCCTGAGACAAACAGAATGAAATTAGTCTGACAAGTTAATTTCTCGTTTGATTTTATTTCCTGTTCTGAGTCACTCGGACACATCAGAGATTAACCTCTCTGGCCCGTATCTTGCTATTCCTCCTGACAGGGACAGCCATAATGATTAGCCTTCATTGTAGATCAGAGATTTGTGCCATATATATGCTGCAATATTGAGAACAACAGACAGTTTAATTCTGTTCATGCCACTGACAATGGAAAAGGATGAAGGCATTCACTAGGAGTCAGGCTCTTGCGTTTTGGGTGGCTGACTACTTATAGAGGTCGCAAAGTCAACATCAACTTTGCATACATAGTAATGGGTGCTCAGGTGCCTAACAGGCATTACCATGCATTTTGTTGCTTTCCACAAATTTGTCATCCAGCAGGTTGATCTCCTTGTGATTTCCCTTACTGTAACGTTCCACATTCTCCTCCAAGTACCAGGACTGATTTTCATCAAAAACCAGGAACAGTAAAGCAAACTCCCTCTTTACATCCTTCCTGATCCCATCGGACTGCAGTGCCCCTCTCCGGCAGATCTTCAGGGGTCCAATCAGACCACTGTACATATCCTAATCAGAATGAAGGAGAAAAACATCTGAGGCAATGACCTTCTCACTCTCCCTTTTGTACGCAGTTCTTTGCCTTTCAGCAACCGTATTTTCTGTTCCCTCCATCACCCCACTTAAAACACACAGTAGCACCGTTTAAGTACTCTTATTGGTGAACATCAGCCACCAAAGCACAGGAACAGAGACTATACATGCTCTTATGAATGCAAATCCAAAAGTCATAAATATGAATTATATCAAAATATTCTCCACTCTGTGACTGGAAAAACATCTGCAACTTGAGATAAAAAGGCAGCGATCTCTGGGTTGAATGCAATGGTTTGTTGCAGGATCCTCCAGGTTGTTTCCCTGTGAAATCAGTGCTATGACAACTGATCCTAGCAGTGCTCAAATCTTCCTGCTTTAACCATGGGGCCTAATTTTGGACAACTTCTGCCTTTCTAGATTAGCCCTATGGCTCTCACCAATAGAAACCATGACTGATTGGGAGATGTTCTCATACAAGGTTAGTGTCAAGGAGATGGTGGAATTGTTTTATGAAGGTTTGTGTTTGGAAAAAAGAAGGACAAACATCAGGACAAATCTGGAGGATTTCCTCTCCCAGGAGGACACTGGACATGTCACCAGGTAGATCCTCTACCTCTCGGCTGGGCCAATCTCCAAATTGCATTCAGCTCACATTGTTTTCTAGAGGGGGAGAAAAATTGGTCTAACTGGGCTTTTCTGGTTCTAACTTTTATTTTACCTTTACCGGGTCCACCACGGAGTAGTAGATCCAAGGAACACAGGCTGAATCATTTGGCCCTGGACCAGATCTCTCAGGAACTTCCCATCGGTATGTCACAATGTCACCTGAGTGACAGAGAAGGACCATTAACACCAGTGTGATACACCCACTTGCCAGCTTGCTGAGCAGCATGCAAAGGTAAGCAAAAAAAGATCCTGTCTCCAAAGTGTAAATTCATTTCTGATTTCATTGGACATTGCATCTTCCCTCCCCAAACACTGAAAAACAGGATGGAAGCTCTCCTCTCACAAGCAAAGCAGAGGGGTCACAGGATGCACACACTATCTGGTACCAGCACAACGCTGTTTTATCTGCCACCTTTGAGACTGGATCTGACCAAGGAAATTCCACCTCTCTTCAGTACAGATGGAGCTTGAGATGATCTTTCCTCTCTTTGAAGTATATTTATGATGCTCATTCAAATTAATTTTTAAAAGTATTGGTTTGCATATTAGTAATACATGTCAGAAAGATAGGGCCCAACTGAAAACCTGTTTGGTGCTTAGACAGCCTGTGCAAGTCAAAGGGGACCAAACATGATACAAATTCACATCTGGACCATGAAACAAATTGGTGATTTCATTCAGTGTCCCGGCAAGCAATTGTGAATTTCTCCTATTTCATACTGTTGTGCACACCACAAAAAGTATAGGTCCCAAATAAGAGGGGTAGGCTTCCCCCATCATGGGTGGTCAGCCTAGGGCTACCAAGGACTGGCTGAGCTGTGAACTGCCACCACCTTTCTCCTTCCTATAGATAGGCCATGCTCAGAGGAGGGGATAAGGCTGCACACAGAAAGGTTTGTGCTACACTTATCCTAGAAGTCAGAGCAGATAAACTCCCAGGGCTGCCATTCCCACACAAATGGTATCACTAAAACCACAGTGAACTCAGGTTATTGTTCAGTTCTAGTTCTCTACCATAAGAAAACAAGTACATCTAAGCCTACTTAAGGAAACCAGCCTAGCTATAGGCTAAAATTAGCTTTGTAAGCCCATACAGGAATACGACTGGAGACCACAGTGACTTACCAGGGTTTGCTACTTGTGGCTGTCCTGTCTCCCTTTCCAGCACCCCATGCGCATGAATGGAGTAGGGTCGTGTGGCGTTGTTCTTAAACACGATGTTGAGAATATCTCCCACTTCCGCCCACAGAAAAGGGCCTTGAGATAGGAAGAATGTACTCTGAGACTAGCAAAAACTGTCAACATATCTCCTGAGGATATTCCCACCTCTCTCTCCACACTTTCTCCCCAGAGATATTCCCTTATAATATTTATGGTGTTCCCCTCCCTCTTCTCTACCTTCTCTCTACCTCCCAAAAAGAGAACTGGATGTCAGTCCCAATTCAAGTAAGTCTTAGAAAACCAGACTGCGTGTTTCACAGTGAGAGAAATGAAAGTTGTTACACATTTTATCTGTGCCCAGTACAGCCAAGGCTTGATTTCTGAATACTGCTATGCTAAGTTTCACAATGTCTTGATCATCCCTTGCTGCTCATTTCAAAAAACGTGGCAATATTCAACTTGGCCTGACAGTGCCACAAATCAGAGCTGCAGCCTATTTTGAATGGCATATACTGCCTCAGCCTTGCTGCTCTGGCACCACTTTATAGTCCTGGGTTCGTAACAGTCTCCACAGACTTCCATCGGTCATTGTAATGTGCTCCTCTACTTCGCAAGGCCTGCCTGCTTTTGCCTCAAAAGCATTTCTCTCACAGCTACAGATTTTCACCTACATCTCTCAGACTGCTCTCTAGAAGTCAGCTGTTATTTCTGTTCTAGTCAGAGAAATGCGGGTGTGAAAAATGCTTTGCCTAAGACACGAAAGGAAGCTGGTGCAAAGGCAGGCATGAGAACCCAGTCTTTACTACAAACAGTCTGAATTTCTCCTCACCTGTATACACAGCAGATGCCTAAACATCTTGGAGACCTTCAGATTACAGCCCTTAGCCACTGAAGCCCTAGAGTCCAAGTCCCATCGCTGCATGAGTGAAAGATGTACCATGTGCACATACCCTTACCTAGTAACCCTAGGTGTTCGTCACCATTTATCCTGGCCTTGGGGGTCTGGAAAGTCCCATCAGTGTACTCCCTGTAAACTGCTTTCTTGTACCTGGAGCCAAGCAGTCCATTCTCGTTGCTCAAAAATACATCGGCGTAGCTGAGAAATGCAGAATGAGTGCTGAGATACCCAAAAACTCACGGGGAACAAACAGCTAACTTGTGGCAGGGGGTTCACTAGTTGAATGGGTTTCCCAGAGACCTGCTTTGGCTGCAAAGGTGGGCACAGTGACACAGGGGGCTGCAGCTCCCAGCAGCAGCACCACCAGCAGTGGCATATGCACAAGGTCACAAGATGGCCAAGATACGCAACAGGCTTCACCAAGGTCTACTGAAAGACTTTGCCAAAGGCTTCCCCAGAAGAAGGGCTCTACCTCTCTGCAGAATGGTTGTGCCGTTCCCTCTCCCAGCTTCGGTCAGGCATGTAGTCCCACACCACCTCCTCTGCCACGATGTAATATGTCCGCACTCTTTGGTACTGAAGGGCAGGAGCAGGATCCCTTTTTCCACACTTGGAAACGAAGTAGCGTTCCCTCATCCCAGCCTGGTAGTGATTGCTCGTCT
Organism: Haliaeetus leucocephalus; assembly: GCF_000737465.1. Classification (NCBI taxonomy): domain Eukaryota; kingdom Metazoa; phylum Chordata; class Aves; order Accipitriformes; family Accipitridae; genus Haliaeetus; species Haliaeetus leucocephalus. Next base: position 404,112 of record NW_010972776.1, on the reverse strand, counting down.
GGCAGTAGATCTCAAAAATCCCTGAGGGAGGCAGCACGAACAAGGAAATCAGCAACTTTTAAAGATCCCAGGAAACAGCTGCTTCCCATGCAGAGCTTGTGACGTGGCTGACATTGGTATGTGCGTTGTGCGTATCTGTGTTTGTTTAGGGAGCTTGGTTGCCACTGGCCAATAAAAGGAGTTGTTAGAGAAACTGCGGAGGAATGGCAGAACAAACTCCTACAGAAAATCATCTCAGGAGGCTTTCTTACACAATAACCAGCTTATTAAACATGAAGAAACCAATAAAGCGACATAACTGTGCCACCACTGCTGAGACACTGGTTAAGTAAAAGATCTAGCCTGCGAATGCCAAAGGGCAGGAAACAACCAGCAGCTGAGGCCATCACATTGTGTGAATGAGACACGGTATTGTGTGCCTATCCAGCAAAATGGGAAGATTGGGATCTGTCATAAATGTGAATCTTTGCAAGCCATGGACAGGGGAGTTAAGCTCTGGCAACTGTCTGCTGCTTTATTCTGAAAGAGATGTTTGCATGTTTCTATGGGTCACAGGCAACAATATCCATCAGGGCTGTTACTACAAATATTTATTAGGAAGTGGGAGCCTAGAGAATCAGTCTGGGACAATATGGGACAAAATCTCCTGTTCTTCTCCAGAATCAGATGCAACTACAGGAGCTGGGGCCTCATAAATGGGACCAAACAGGATCTAAAGCACAGCTCACCCTGTAAGAATTTACACTGTGCTAAAGAATCAGCCACAGGAGCAAATACCACAATGGGAGACTTTTCCTGCTGCTGAGTTAGATGTGCAGGCACTTACCACTGTTATCAGGTTGCATGAAGGCAGTAGCAAATGTGTGGGGGAACAGATTGGTTGAATCTCTCCGCATTCCATTCACCTGCAAGGTGTTTCCCTGAAACACAGCTCCATGTACATCTGCTTCACTGCCCAAGCCCAGAAGGTGCCAGGACACATTGTCTCCTTCACACACATTCAGCCCAGGCAAGTTACCAAACATAAACCCATTGATGGCTGCAAAGGAGAAAACAATTAACTCTCTGCAGGTAGATACCAGCCAAGAGATTAATTTTGTGCATACACTTTGACAGGGCAGGCCTGCCAGTGGAAATGTAGCTTGCCTGTAATTCACCCCTGAATACACTCAGAACATGCTTCCTGAGACAGCTGTGCTTCTTGTCCCACATACCACCCACTGCCTCTGGCGTCACTTGATTTCAGGCCAATACAACACACAGACACTCCAGCTTCCCAGCTCAGTCTTTAGGTGAACACCACCCCACATTTTGCAGGTTCATTCCTGCTGCATGCAGAACAGCATCAGGCCATACCATGCATCCTGTTTGATTCCTCGAACCCATCATCCTTTTTCACAGAAGTGTCTTCCATTCTCAAATAGTACTTTATGTTTGCGTTTAAATACCAGCTGAGGTTCTCGTCAAACACACTGAAGAGAAGGTAAAATTCTTTGTCGATCCCTTTCTATAATTACAACAATGGCTGTTAATTTTTAAAATGCACCAATTAACTATCTTTACAGTTAAAGCTGTTTTGCCTGGCTCTCATGTTCTCCTTTACCTTAAAACTTGGCTCATTGAGGGCCAGAGCTCTGTCCCTTTACTCATGTTGAAAATTCCCCTTTTGTTCCATGAGAGGCACCACTTGTAGATTTTCTGTGATATTTCATGTGAGTAAAGTGATCAAAATCCAGCCAAGGATATGAAGTCATTGCCTCCTTCTCCCACTACCCCTATGTCTACATGTAGGTTTCACCATCTGTCCAAATCAGACCTGAGATCAGAGCCCAGCCCACAAGGCAGGCTGATGACTATGTTCCACCCCTCCTTTCTCCTACCACAGGTCTGGATCAGGGATTTTTTTTTATTACCCTAAATCCTTGAAAATGTTAATTGTCCTAAGAAATGCATTCCAAAGCATGGTGTGTTTCCCCACTAAAAGAACATCCTCAGTGTTGTCCAGATTCTCACTCTGGTATCAGCTCCCTCAGCTCTACCCAGGAAGACACCCTGCAGAGAGGGCTAAGTGATTCCCAGTCTGGCACACTGTGCACGAGGAGTGGCCGTGCACCTTTCCCAATTAAGCATTCATTAAAGGGTTGCCAAAGATAGTGTAGCCAGAATTGCTGCCCCAGGTGATTCTTCCCTGTCCTGCCTTTACAAACAAGTCTGTCTGTTTTGTTTACACCTTTTCAATACCTGCAAATGTTTTATTATCACAGCTCCTTCACATAGCGGGCTGTGTATATTCACAATCCTTTCTGCTCAGAAGATTCACATTTCCACCCTGTGTAGCATGCTGATCTCATCTGCATTCCTAATTTAGCTGCATCTTGCCACCACTGAAAGCAAACTCCTCTAGGGAGGCTCTCATGGCAGCTGTTTTCAGACTTGTAAGCCACTCCCTGATCTACACCACAAGGTAGGCAGGGTGGCAGGAGGTTGTTTTTCTGCCGCCTACTTTTTCACAATAAGGCTCTGCTAATCTGTCTTGCACTTCCCCAGTATATTAATTTACTGTCTCCCCTAGACTTACTGCCATGAGTAGACTATCCCTGAGTGAAATTCCAAGAGGAAGTTCTAGTCACCCTTCAGATTTCACCTCTCTTTCATCAAAAGTATAAAGACAGACATGGATTTTCACATGCTTTTTTGTAGTTAGCTCTGCTTGAAAATGAACTGATCTTGCAGAAGAAATGAGGGTCACCCAAACCTCAAAGCATTGTATCACTCAAGCAAACCACCTGTAAGTGAAAATGTCTTTTCAATGTTTCTGAGACTGCAATAAATATTCCACATGCCTATGAAAGCAGCCTGCTATGCAAGTCTCAGGACAAAAGTAACCTAAAGTCACATCCAAGGTACAGTTGTTCAGCCAAGTTTGTCTGAGTTTTAAAGCAGAGCCCAGAAACCATTTCAAGGGCAGCCCTTGGGAGCCCAGAACACTAGCCTTTCCCATGTGAGACCTGGGCACCAGCTGTCCCAATGTTAACCTGCCTCATGGCTTTGATTCAACTCTCCTGGACTCACACTATTGTACGTTTGTTTCCATTATGTCCCCTAATGCTTTGCTGATGCTTCCTTTCTCTACATGGAAGCAAAGAACCTGGTAAGAGCATGGCAGGAAAACCCCTTTTACCTGTTTGTTGTTGCCATCCAAAGTGCCCGGCTTGCAGATGACCAGAGGCCCTACTAAGCCCGAACTGGGGTCTTTGACAGGATTCACAGCCGAGCTGTACATCCAGGTCAGGCAAGGAGGGTCGCTGGACATGGGCCCAACGTGCTTCGGCACAGTCCAGCGGTATGTAAAGTTGTGCAGCGGTGCAACAGAAACCCCATTCTGGGACAGACCTTTAAAACAGAGATTGGCATGGTTATTCCCAAGGTCCTGTACAAACTTGGTTACATCTTCTCACCAGCTACATTCATGTCACTAAAATACCCAGCATCTCTGAGGTGAGATGTGGGCGTGTTTATAAGGAACACTCAAGAAGGGAGCTGCTCTCAGTACCATGTAAATTCCCCTTGGTGCCACACCAGCGACAGGCATGGCATCAGGAAATAACAAAGTGGATCCAGCTGCAACTGGGGAGATGAATGTTGGAAGCACATGGTCATCTAAGCTGGAGTGTGCTGGGCATGTTCCTCTGCTCACAGGGTCTCAAACAGCTAGAAATGGTCTGAGCTTTGGTTTAAAATTTTCATCTGAAAAATAGCAAGAACTGTACTCCCTCTGGCACCCTCCCTGGGCACCAGTTCAGTGGAAGGTCTCCTTCAGTGAGGCCTCAGGCAGGCTCAGAGAACCATGCTGGCTTCTACCCAGTAAGACATCCAGTCCTTCCTGGCTGCAGAAACTCCCCAGCACAGAGGAGGTATGGGCTGTGGAGCTCCATCACCAGCATTAGCATTGAATTACATGAGAAAAGGGGGGGCACAAACCATCATGGTACCGCATCCCTTCCCACGTCTTCCCATAGGACACTCCATGAGGCTGGATGCTGAAAGGCCAGGAGGCTTTGTTAACAAACATCACCAGGATGGTGTCTCCAACTTCAGCTTTGATCACCGGACCTACACAAATAGCAGAGAGAGCATGTCAGCAACAGAGCAACTCCCCGGATGACCAAGTGAACCGAAGCAGCCGGGGACACCTTTCACCCAGGTTGAGGGGAGCAGAAGACGCAGAAGAGGCGGATGCCCCACGTGTCAGCACCGCTTAAGGCCGTTCAGCCCTGACAGCTGGAACAGGGGGCTGACAAGAATTGCCTGAAAGCATTTTGGGTCTGCAGGAGAACTCAGAGAGGCTTCAGGCCTTCACAGGAGGAGTAACAAAATGGCCAGATGTGCTGAAATGCTCCTGGGAAAGGCCTCTGTCTCTCGCCCACCTACATAAGGCCCCCTCAGCCTTCAAGGTGTGTGCATCAGGCAGGCACATAAAGAGGGGTGCGAGATGCTCTAAACCCACCGCTGTCTCTGGGAGACAATGCCCCAGCCAGCTAGACAGGAACCACGAGTCTTTAATATGCCTGTTGGTTCCCACCAGCCTGCAGACCCCTGGGTCCACAGACTGCTCCTGAAAGCTGTGGGAGGGGATGAGGAAAGCTGGGCTGCTGCCCAGCAAAACCAGCAGAGACCTGTGCCTCGATGGGCCTCCACATGCTCAGGTCCCCCTGCGGAGAACATCCGAAAGCCACGGGTAACTGTGGTCTCCCCAGGCCCTGCTTGGCACCCCAGCAACTCCTGCCTTGGGGCTCAACATCTCCTTTGGGTGGCACACCAATTCCTCAGAGGAACCCCAAGCTGAGCCCTTTGTTAACAGACTGCTCGCCTTCCTGATATGCAAGAGGGCTCGTCTCTCCGGCCTGGAGCCGTGTCCCTCTCCCCTCCATCAACTAAGCCTTAGGGTTTGACTGCTCCTTGAAGTTCAGAAGGACCACGTTAGCACACTGGTCGACCATGGGGCAATCCCACTGCAACTCTTCCACCCATAAGACTCCCTCTTCCCCATCCCTCCCCTCTGGGATGGCCCAGACTCCACTCCCACTGCTCATTAAATGTCTCAGGCAACTGATGTAGGCCATAAAACCAACAGACTCGGAACAAAAAGCAAGCAACCTGCTGCATGGTTAGTGACCTGGATAGGCTACCCACAGCGTCTGGTGAGCACACAGGACTTTGGGCAGCACCACAACAAGCCACTGCGAGGGAAAGCACGTGGAGGGCAGCAGGAGCAAGCTGTGGGGTGAGGAACCGTCAGGTGCCCACAGCTGGTGTGCTTAAGAGCCCCATGAAGAAAAGTGACAGCGCTAACAACCAACCACGCAGCCTTCCCCACAGTACAGCTTCGTGTATTTTAGGGCAAGCACAGGCAGCATAAGCCACCAGTGCGTGCCCGTGCAGCATGGGTTATCCACACTGCACCACACCACATTCAGCAGCTCCCTGTTCCAGAGCTCGGTCGTTCATGGCCCCATATCTCTTCTAGACATCCCAACCACTTTATCAAGTCTGCTTTAATCAGCCAGTTCAAATGACTTCATGCATCTCCCCCCACGGATGTCACTTGTTTATCTGACCCAGGATTTTCATCAATTAATCCTTCAGTGGTTTTAGTTTACCAGTAGAAAATACCTGTAATTTCTTTGTAAAAAGTCATATCCGAGTTTTCCCTCAGTCACTTGTCTTTCTACAGGAATGGGGCTGTTGCTGGTAATGCTAACCCTTTTTTTTCTCCCTTGGTTCCCAAGGTCCAGCAAGATGCCGTCAGCTCCTGACAGTTATGCTGCATCTCTCCTATGCATAACTCCACCACTTAACTTTTATTCAGCTGCTTAAACTTCTTTTTTGCCCCTCTCCACTATTCTCTCCCCAACTCCCAGTCTGTATTTTACTCCATGTGCTCTCTCCTTCTGTGACCTCTGCTGGCATTGCTGTTGCTAATTTCTGGTGTCATTAGAATATTAGTCACTGCTGACGCAGGAAGTTGGACCACACCTATATGCTTCTACCATGTACGTCACAGCCTTCACACACAATTCATTTGCCCTGCAGACTCCCTATTTTCTTCTCTCATCATTCTTCACCACCCTCCCTGTTACCTGGCTATAACAGAGAGCACACTCACTCAGGAGAGGAAGCCTTCTGTGAGAAAGTGGGGTTTGTAGCATACCTTGAAGATGCTCAGTCAAAAACACACAGCTGGGGGCTATTACTGTGAGCAGTTTAGCTCTAGTTACAGATACTATACTGTGTCCCTCAGCCCTTACTACTAACCTCTAAAGACTGCCCCAGCAAAAAAGCAATTCTGTCTATTCCACCATCCCACATCCTCCGTCTGTCCCCCCTCACTCTTAGATGTAACTGCTGTGAAACACCTCCCCTGTGCCACTCACTGCACCATGAAACAAGAGGATGATTACAGCCAACTGGTACACCCGACATTGGTAGTGTTCTCACTGACACTGAAAGAAGATTTGTGTTGCTGAATGGTTCCTACCAAGTATCCCAAGGTGTTTCTCTTCTTCCGATTGCTGCTTTTCCTCACGGAAGCTCTCATCAGTATATTCCACGTACTTTGCTTTCCAATAGACTCCACCAATTCGGTAGGGGCCACGCTTGAAAAACTGCTCAGCAGGGCTAAATGCAAAAAGCAAACGTCAGGTCATTTCTATGAAAATTAGTCCTGTTCTCCTGCTCCCTCCTCACACCCCTTTGGCAATGCCAGCAGCATCTCCAAACCAAGCAGCTTTTCAGACAAGGACAGCATCTCTGGTTTGGAACAGAGCTTGCTTCTGTGAAGCTTTTTCATCCTACAGATTCATCTACCCACTGTGTTCAGGGAGCACCTCTGGCAAGCAGGTCTCTCCCAGCTGAAACAGCCGGGCTCAATGGCACAGGTCTGAACAGCATCTCTATACAAGCTGTGCAAAAGGGGGCAGTGAACAAAACTGCAGTGCAGTAAATAAATGGAAAGGCAGTGCTAAAACACTGAGTTCTTCAGAGGCCAGGGGACAGCCCAGGGGACAACTGCGATCATAACTGAAAAAAATCCCGACACAACAGCTGTAAAGAGAGACTTATTTCCTCCAATACCACCCTCTCCAAACACACAGACAAATGTAACATGCCTCACAGGAGAGGCAGCTTAGTTACAAGGCCGGCTCACAGGTCTAAGGAGCTTTCAGTTCTAAGGTCTGCAAGAGAGTTGCTGCATGGCTTTGAGTAAATCATTAACTGCTCTGCATTTCTAGTTCTCCATCTAAAAGAGGTGTATCCTCTCCAACAGCTTCCCAAGGAAGGGAATGGAGGAGGAAGAATGTCTTTGTTTCAGTTAGCCAAAGTTTGAACAGGAAACCACGCACCAACTGCTATCACAACCATCTGCCATGGGATGGAAGGCTGTCATTGAGGTCACTGCATTTGATTTCCTAGAAATTGCTTGCTGCAGCAAGGCTACACTGAAGCACATCTGCAGGCTAGCTCTGCCACCCCGTGTCTGCTGCAAGATGTGCTTTCTTAATAGTTCATCAAATATACGGATCTGTTCCTAGGTCAGGCACAGCAAGCAGAAATTAAGCCCAGAGACAAATGTGGTAGCTCACGTAACAAGCTGGGACTCCTGGCATCTGTGGGTAAGGCTATGAAACACAGCACACTTCTGCATGAAGTCCCCTGAGGTACCTAGTACTGCTCTCAGTACCATCTAGCTACAGCAGCCTACATTTCCAGATTGGGTGATCTGCCTTCCCAGGAAATGTACGCCACATGAATTGCAGGCATGTATTTTGATAAGAAAGAAATTCCACATTTTCCTTAGCAGCCTGCCTGACACAGAGCAGAGACCCCCAAACACTGCCCTAGCCCATCAGTCTCTTGCTTACCTGCCTGCCTCACTCAGCCGTTTCCCACTGCTTTGGTCAAGCCCTGAAGGTCCATAGTCCCACCGCACTTCCTTTGCAGCTATGTAGTATTTCCGAACTCTCCCTTCCAGGGTGGATGCTGGAGCTTGCCAAGAACAGGGCCGGACTTCATAGAGTGCCCCCATCCCAGCTGTTCAAGACATGGAGGATACACACACTTAATGTCTCTCAGCCAATTTGACCGGGCAATGAACACAGTCCCACCTTCCTACTATGAACTGGCCATTTTTCCTCTGTTGTCCCAAAAGGCACATGGCTGGGAGAAGGTGATTAGGTGGTTCCCACAGTAAGGGGTTTTCTGTGTTAGTGAGCAGAGCTTCTTACCTTAGATATTGGATGCTATGGAAATATGGACAGACAGTGAATAGAGCTTTCTGCTTGTCCTGGTTTCAGCTGGGATAGAGTTAACTGTCTTCCTAGTAGCTGGTACAGTGCTATGTTTTGAGTTCAGTATGCAAAGAATGTTGATAACGCTGACGTTTTCAGTTGTTGCTAAGTAATGTTAGACTATAGTCAAGGATTTTTCAGCTTCTCATGCCCAGCCAGCAAGAAAGCTGGAGGGGCACAAGAAGTTGGCACAGGACACAGCCAGGGCACCTGACCCAAACTGGCCAACAGGGTATTCCATACCATGGGACATCCCATCTAGTATAGGAACTGGGAAGTGGGGGCAGGGAATTACTGCTCAGGGACTGGCTGGGTGTTGGTTGGCAGGTGGTGAGCAATTGCCCTGCGCATCATTTGTACATTCCAATCCTTTTATTACTACTGTTGCCATTTTATTAGTGTTATCATTATCATTATTAGTTTCTTCTTTTCTGTTCTATTAAACTGTTCTTATCTCAACCCACAAGTTTTACTTCTTTTTCCTGATTTTCTCCCCCATCCCACTGGATGGGGGGGAGCGAGTGAGCAGCTGCATGGTGCTTAGTTGCTGGCTGGGGTTAAACCACGACACTGCTCTCCTCAGATGTACCATGCAAGTGCCTCTTATAGGGGCTAGACCTCTTAAGGCATGGCCTCATCTTAGCTTTCAGCTGTACCAAACTCACTGTCTTCACCACTGACCAATGTGGAACATCATACAGTGGTACAAGTCATCCCCACTAAGTCTGGCCTGCCCATTAATAATCAAGCCACCCCAATTTATACAAGACAAGGAATCACCCCATTCATCTAGGGACATTTTTAGTGGGAATGCTGCCCAAGGCAGTGTCCCCTATCACACTGTACGTCACGGGACCACACTGGAAGAAAAAAGGGAGGCCACAGAGTGCCTTACCTTGTATGTGATCATTGATCTGACAGCTCAGTAGCCATCTCCCAGGGTTACTGGGGTTCATGTCAGCTGTAACAAAAGTGGCTGGGAAGAGGCTGGCCACATCTGTCCTGTGGCCTCGAATATTGAGCATTTCTCCATGGAAGTAGGCTGTATGAACATCAATTTCATTGCCCATCCCGAAGAGGTGCCATGACACATAATCCCCAGCACACATTGTCACCTCAGGGAGGTTCCCAAACACATAACCATTAATAGCTGCAAAACCAAGCAAGCCAAAATCAGAGATTAGAAAAGGGGCCTTCACAGCTTCTGCCACCAGGTCACAGTACAGACATGTTTAGAGGATGGACCTAACCAGAACTCATCCTCCTCTTCTTGTTCTGGAGATCCCAGCTCTAGAACACATTCCTAAAATTAAGTGTATTCAAAATATCCAAACAACTAACAAAGGCTCATTCAAGCCAACAATTAAATCAAAATAACAAGTCTTTTTTCCAGAGTTGTTGCACTGTCCCTGTGATACTGTTTGCTTAGCACATGATCTCAGAGCTTGCTGTCTCCCTCCTCCCCCTCCACTCACACCCTGGCATACAACAGCAGAAAGTGCATTTCAAGATCCCAGAGCACTGACAGCCCTGGAGTGTCTGGGCAGAGTCAGTGGCTTCACAGAGGTGACACTGACCATGCATTTTGTTGCTCTCTTGGAATTCCTCATCCTCTTTGTCTACAGAGCCTGGATCTGTGCAGAACAATGCTATGTTCTCATCCAGGTACCAGCTTAGGTTCTCATCCACCACACTGAACATCAGAAAGAAATCAATGTCCACATCCTGGCGTCTTTGAGAACTGCCAGTCAGTATTCCTAGGGTGAAAAAAAAGATGAATGAATACCCACCCACACAGAAAAGCAGACATCAGTCAAGGGATTAAAACACCAATAGAAGAGTAACTCTTATCACACAGATTAGAGACAGATGCTTTCCTCACCATCCTAGCACAGCTCACTGCTGAATTCTAGTAAGCTCACTCTTTTCTAATATATCCCTGCTAATACGTTTCTCACACCCAAGCAGCTCTGCCACTGCATGGCTGAACTGCAACACCTTCAGTGTTCTTACTCCTGCTGAAATCAAATAGTCCTCATTTTTTTTTAATACACAAACTATGCCTTGGACAAGATTCCTGCTTTTAACACAGATTCAGAGAGCACTCTCAGATCAAGAGGCCTACAAGCTCACCTGCCCAGCCGCTAAGGCATAAAGACAACATATTGACCAGAACCCAGCTAGAACAGAGGTACTGTCTTCTCCACTCATGCTGCATTTTCCCCTGAAGCTGGGAGCTGCCCACCAGAGTATCTTCTCATCCTTTCCTCGTTCAAGTCACCACAAAATCTTCACAGTATGAAAATCCAGCCCTCAGCTGCTTTCTCTTGGAGTTTTTACCTTTTTTGCATGTAAGTAATGGCCCAATTAATCCAGATGCAATGTCCTTTGGTGCATCAATATGAGAGTGGTAGATCCAGGTCAAGCAGTTTGGGTCATCAGCAGTTGGGCTGTGATCTTCAGGGACAGTCCAAGCATAGGTGTAATTCCCTCCTGGGAAAACAGCATCATCCTTCTTCTGATCCTGGGGGGACATATCAGGATACAGGGATCCTAGAACAATTGAGCAATCAACATCCATTCAAGAAGAGCAGAGATGTCCACACATGTAACCTTATACTGAGCTGCTCTCAGTAGAAAGCCACACATATATACTTGGGTAGCAGATTTTAAAGTGAGACTCACCATCCCAAGACTGAAATATTGTTTAATTATCATTCTCTCAAAGAGAAACTGAGGCACAGAGCCATTGTAAGGCAACTTGCTCAGTAAATGGGTCAGCACAGAGTCAGAAATTCCATGATTCCCATTCTGCCTATTGCTACTTTGCCTTCAGCTCTGCATGTGTCACAGTCAGCCTCTCTACAGTCTCTAAGGGTGCTTCAAATAGCAGCTCTTTAGTCTCATACTTCACCAGTCTTGTGTACTCCCTGAAGCTCATCACATTCGTGACTCATACTACAGCATTTCAAATAATGAATATAGCTCTTTTCCTTCTGTGCCACTCTCCCACTGGCAAGCTTTGGAGGTTCTTCTAAAAATTAAGTAATTTGGGCTGTGTACTGTATCACCCAGGTCAGGAAACTACTCCCAGACCCACAAGCCTGCTAACCCAACATCAGGTGATTTCACTAAACACCTAAGTGCAGCTGCTTTCCAGCAATATAGCTTTGGGCTAACCAAGTCTGCAGCTTTACAGACATCTCTCCTCAGTGCATACTCCCAAGTTCCCAGTGCGAAAAATCTGTCTCCTTTATGGCAGTGGCTTATTTACCTTCAGAGTCTTTTTTGTAGAAAACACCATGAGGGTGGATTGTATACGGTCGACTAGCAAAATTTTTTAGGTGTACTTTAATGGTATCCCCCACTTCTGCTCGGATGACAGGCCCAAGGAACCCCAGCCAGCCAGGTTTGGGAATCTCAGTGGTGTATGTGGAATCTGTGTATTGCTTATAGACAGACTTCTTGTACGTGCTTCCCACCCTGTCTTTGCCACGCTGGAGGAATGTTGAGGCCTTGCTGTTAAATTCAGAAGAGGGAAAGGCATCATGAGTCATGCATCATATAAAACAGCTGGTCGATAACACAGTAGAGTGATGACAACACACAGCTTTCCCAGGTAAGCCTGAAAGCTTTGGCATTACAGAGGACTGCCTGTGCTCTACCCTAGCATGCTCTAAGCCGTCCACGAGCTTCCTCGTCCCACACCTCTTACTGCTGTGACACAGATAGCACAGCCTGCTTGAGAAACAGGCAGCACTGGCTGTTAGACCTGTCTGCTTTCTAAGGATGTGAAACACAATGGGGGACACCAGCACATTCACAGCTTGGTGAGCCTGAGACCACAGCCACAAGCATGGCCAGACACCTCCTGCCATGCACGGCCACAGCCTCATCCCCAGTTCTTCATGAACAGACACAAAGTGCACCCCTGAACTGTGCAATGCAAACAAGGAATGGGAAGGATGGTGCTTCTCTGACAATCACATGTGGGTGACACAGGAAAGACCAAAGCCCTCCTCATGCTGGCTTCAGCCTTCATTGGGCTTTTAGAAACTCACTTCAATGCCTTCATGGCATTTGCAGCTAAATCACAAGAGAAGGGGGGGGAGGGGGAAGTCTCCTGAGCTCTCTGGAGAAGACAAATTTCTACTTAACAGATTCTGAATTGCTTGTAGAATGACAGACAAGTCAGGCAGGTATGTACCCAGCACGTAACCAGCTTCCAGAGTTAAAACCTCATAGAGGTACTAAAGTTCAACTCATGAGTATATTTGCACTTTATGGATAATTCTTAGTAGATAAGAGATGAATCATGGTCCAGGTATTAGTGGGACCAGCCTAAATGAGAGCTGAGGTTACTCCCCCCACTTCCCCCTTAGTATCAATCACCCTGCAGTAATATAAGTAGCCCTGAAATACAAGCAAACTCTAACGCACGAAGATGAACAATTGAGACCAAAACATTAAACATTGCCCTTGTCGTTCAAAATTCTGAAGGGCTGCACTCTAGCTATACAATCTAGAACTCATCCCTTTGCAAAGTCATGCCTACAGCCACTACTAGCAAAGAGTTTACAGATAATTCATACTTTATTTTGCAGATCTGCCTCATTTTCCCCCCCACATAGTCCATTTCTTCCCAACAAAAAAAATTCTTCAAGCATTTTACTACCTCTATCATTCTTATCAACATCACATCCTTTTCTCATTGCTAGCAATTTGGTTTCTGCAATCATTGTACAAGTCCCATTAGCTAACTGTTTGCAGTGACAGAACAGTTTTTAAATCACTTTTAAGTTTAATGGCCTTGAATTTGATTTCCTTCTCTTCATGTATTGTGACAGAAAGCAAACAAAACCCACTGCATTCGTTATCACTGCAGGAGTCAGCAATAACACCTTTATTAATCCTGAATTTTGGGGGGTTTCCTTTTCTGTGAACTAATTTAAGTCTATTAAGCATCTCCAGAGAACAGAGACTTTTCCACACTAAACTGACAGACCTTGATGTTTTTCTGTGAACCCCTCCTATTCCTGCTGTGCTGTTTCTGAAAGATATGTACAAACCCGAGCGTTATTTATTATGGAGAGGTAAATGACTGAGGGCAGGTTAAGAAATACATGTTATTTGCTATAGAAAATGGGGGGAAGGGAACACAAATGCCTTTAAAAAGCTGTGGAAAGCTATGAAGAAGGAAAAAAAAAACCACCAAAGAAAAAAGTTTGGTGTTTTGAAAACTAAAACCAAAACCTGTTTTTGTAGTGACTCAAAGTAATTATTGCAGTTTCCAGATTTACCTTTGCAACAAAAACAAAAATATTTTTTCAAACAACCCCTAAAATTTCATGCAGGAAGTTGCATTAAGTCTAAGGCTTAAAAGTCCATTTAAATAAAAACAAGCCGGCTCTGTGAAGTCATTTACATCAAGGTGAAAAGTCATTATGCCTCAGGATAGTTCCAGCTGGTGATCAGCTTGTGTAAGAAAAATGAAACCCCAGGGCAGAGTATGGCACAATCTGTTCTATTATAGAGTGTTTGTACTTCCTTCTAGTGTATGGGCACTGGCCACTGGATGCTCCATTAAACTGACCATTCGTTTTCTCACTGATACAGTTTCTATGTTCCTTTGATAAAACAAGTTAAACATTAAGCTCATAAAGATCAGACATCTATCAGATCATGTCTCTTGCTTGCTTAGATGCCCCAGAATACTTGCATGAAATTACTCACAAAATTACTATTTTAAGCCAGAACCAGACTAAATTCTAACAGAACTAAACATACAGGTTATGTGCAATGCTTTGGTTAGCGAGTACGTTCTTTCCTGTTGGAGCATAGTTCCAGTTCACCTCATGGATCCCCAGGTAATAGACTCGGGTGACACCGCCAACAAACATGGGTGACAGCATCTGGATGTAAAGCAACAACAACCAAAACGATCCCATCATAGCCTGAAGATGCTTTCGGAGGTTACACCTATTTGGGAGAAAAGAAAAACAAAGGTAATGAAGCAGAAGTAGAATATGGCCACATGGTTTGAAGGTACTGGACATTCTGAGAGGGTATGAAGAAATTGGGTAGAACTCCTATTGGGATCATTATTCAAATACCCAAGAAGGAAATCACTCCCATAACAAAATTAATGCACAAGGTGGATGGAGATTGTACCTTGCTATTCAGTCCCCAATACCAAATGTGCTTCTCTTGTCACAGTTTGATTAACCTTTTTTTTGTCCGTAGTTCTCTTCCAAATGCTTTGTTCTATAGTGTTGGGAAAATCCCACTAATTCAGTAAGCTTTCACACAGTAGGAGATGAGGTGAACAGATTCACAGCAAGGGCTATGTTAGCAGAAAAGGCACCTGTAAATCCTATATGCTGTGTAATTGTTGTCTCAGGGCAGCGGGGTCCTGAGCAGAAAGTGCCACGTGCGCCGGAATGTCAAATGACTGGTTTTTCACCACCTCTGATGTCCCAAATCATCTCACAGGACCACATACAAAACTCATGGAAATACTCCTGAGCAAGTATCTTTATACTTTAAACTGTTGCCAAGATGTCTCTGTTCTACTAAGCCACCTGAGGAAGTATGATTTAGTCACTATGAAGTAATTTTAAAATTTAACTTCTTTAAAGATTACTCTTAAAGAATGGTTCTCTGTAATCCAGGCAGTGCATCTCAAATGGGCTGCACAAGGCTTTTTGCTTAGTCTAGTTCCATTAAATATTTTCCCCATGATTTAGATCATGAAGTAAGGAGCTTAGTCATAAAACTTCCATTCAACACCAAGCTTGGTGAGAATAAGCACCAGAAATACTCTGAAAAGAGATCCAGGGCAAGCTGCAGAAATCGTCTGAAATCATCAAAATATAGTTCTGTGAATACAAGTCCAAAGAACTAAGTGTATGAAAGAGAAACTGATGCAATACAGGACAGCAGAATTACACCAAAGGATAAGAAAATAGTTTAGGGTTAAAATGTACGACAAACTAAATAAAAACCCACATGAAAATGCTGAGAAAGATCTCATCCACTGACATAATTAACAAAGCTGGATGTAACCAGTAATCAAACTGCCACCTAAAACAGACGTCCAGCTGTTGAGACACCTAACAGCAACTTAGAAAGTGTTCAGCAGAGAGAAACAGACAGCAAGAGAATTAGAAAAATGTGACCTACCAAGAAAGCTTAAAGGAATCAGTTTTCTTTAACTTCAAAAAGAAGGGAATGGTGACATAACACCACGTCAAACACAGAAAGGTTTGTTGTTGGTTTTTTTTTTTATAAAGAGGTTGTCATTATCTATTCTCCCCTGTCTTTGGTAATAGTGACATGAATATATCAGGTTTATTTGCAGCAAAGCTGGATATTACATAAGCTTTCAGCTAGCACAGCATCACACTAGAACGGCTTTCCTAGCGAAGCTGGGAAATCTCTTACCACATCCAATACCCAGTACACAGGATTCAACACCAGCACATGGCAATGGACTAGTTACCTATTCATATCACTTCCAAACCTGTATTTCTGATTTCCAAACATGCTGTACTACCCTCAGAAGCTAAGGATAATCAAGTATTACTGATTCCAAACAGTCATTAAATTGAGAAATTGAGAGAAAGCCTTGGAAAAACCTTCTTTCCCTCCTTTCTCAAAAGGGGGCTGTAGGGATCACTCTAAATCTGAGATGTTTTTGATCCATCAACAGATTATAGCTCTGCTCCAGCAGCAAGCCCTTCAGAAGGTCCCTGTCACACATCTGAAGACACTTGGGTACAGAACAGCCCCTTCCCCGGGGTCCTAGCAGAGCAGGGATGATGGCAGAGTGCTTGCTCAATCCCGCTGCTATGCACCGTCCACTAACCTTCACTGACCTTATTCCCTGCTACTGCTGCTCCAGTAACCGGTGCTGCTCACAGGCAGGTGAAATACCTGCCCTGACCCACTCGTTCTGTGCCAATTAAGAGGTTTTGAAGCAAGGATTTTGGAAAGCTGTACCTGTGCTGTGTCACACACACACCATACTAGCAAAAGGCAGTGGTGACAGCAATGAGGCAGGACAAAGCCAGCAGTGCCAGCCCTCAGCCCAAAACCTCCCATCCTGTCTGCACACACCCTGCTGGGAAGGGCAAGGGGATACTTCTGACTCAGCCAAAGAAGCGGCCTTCTTGTCAACGGGGGTCAAAGTATGCAGGAGCAGCTCCCTGGGGAAAGTGCGCCCAGTGCGTGAGGTGGCCATCATCAAGGACTGGGAGCCACTGAGCCCGGGGAGTCAGTGTGGGCTAATCTTTATATCCTCTTACGTTAACGGTTTTTGCAAGCAATATCAAATCCTAGGAAAGGGCAAGGCTTAGACTTTATACCAAGGGGGAACAGCAACTCTTAAAGTTGGTTGTGGAAACTGCCTACTGAGACAGATCCCCGCTGCGTCAGCCCACTATTTCTACATAGCAGAGTCCCCGCTTACCACATCAAAGCTCTGCACTGCAGTATCAGGACACTTATCAGATAAGTCAGAGACGACCAGAAGTCATGGCAATCTAAACGCCTTGTGAATGTGCTCTGGCATTGTTGCCTTACTGAGGTTTTACAAAAGTCCTGTCTGGACCTCAGGCTAGAGTCTGATTACGACATCGCACATACCTCTGTGGCAATTTTAGGAAACAGCAAAACAACATCATTCAATGAAGATGCAGCAGGCTAGACTGATTGTGTTCTCACAATCTCTTTACAGCAACTGATCACCATTTAGTTACTCTACTACTGCAAGGCGAAGGAAACCAACAACCTTAAACTCATGTCAAAAAAGTTAATTTTTCCTTGAAACGTATGCCTTGATTAAAGAAAAAAAAAAACCACCACAGCCACCCCAAACTTTGTATTACATTCATCCCCGAACCTTGATACTTTACAGCAGAATCCTTGCTCCCCGGACTGCCCTTTGCCGATTCACTACTAGTACAGGCATTGCGAACAAATGGAGAATCAGACCTCGGTCTCTTTGGTAGCTAACCAACCTCCACTTGATCAAGGCATACGGGCTGACCGCACGGCTCTTTCCCGACACCTGACTGCAGAGAAACCATTGCCCAAGAAAGAGGGAAGAACAGTATAAAACGAAGGAAGGAAACCCCTTACCCCTTACTTGCGGAGCAGAGCTGGACGCGGGCTCTGCGGGAAGGCCGAGAGCGTCGGCTGGCAGCCACCTCCGGCGGCGGGAGCCTGCGGGCTGCGGCCGCACCACGGAGGGGACAAAGTCTGGGCTGTAAAAGGGCCGCTGCCGAGCCTCCCGCCGGCGGGACGAGACCCGG
>NW_010972776.1:359136-385409 GCF_000737465.1 Haliaeetus leucocephalus | reverse complement strand
GGACGCGTAGAAGAGACTCTGCGGCGGAGGGGGGGGGTGTCCCGGTGCCCCCGCTGCCTGCCCGGTGGCCACGCACGACGCTCTGGCGTGAGCTGGCCCGGCGGAGCCGAGCATCGCAGCCTGACGGTGGGCGCAGTGAGCGCAAAGCGGTGGAAAAGGCACTTCCAGAAGTACCGTCCTTGTCGTTTTTTCCTTCCCGAGATCGGGAGGACAGGCCTCGCTGGCACAGGACACCGCAAACACTGCTGGCCAGTGAGGCCTCGGACACAAGCGCAGTGCTCAGTGTTGTCCCCCATCGTTTTTAGAGCGTTTTTAGATTTTCTCCCCTTTTTTTCAGGGGTTTGGCCTTTACAAAGGAAAAGATGGAAAGAAACATAGTATTTTTGTTCATAAAAACGATACCAAGACCTGCCTGCTTTCGGGAAGTTTGAACCTGAGACTATGCTAAATCCGAAACTGCTTGTGTCACAGTTACCCTTTTTTACCGCTGGGTTGTGTCGCCTGAACTTTTAGTAACTCTGCAACATTACTTGGTTATTTTTAGTGGTGACATAGTATATACAATGGAAGAATCTCGTCAGGAACTGGGCAGCTCCGATCAAGGGAGATAGAAGCCCTCTAGTGACATGAATTACATTGCACTTGAGCAATATTTACGTGTCTTGTGGACGAAGAGAGCAGCAGATACACGGGTTTTTAGAAAAATTTTTCTTTGGGTTAAGGTCAAAACTTCAGGGCTTTAAAAAAAATCTCCCGTTCAATAGAAGTATTCCATGTAACTGTCTTTTTGGACTCAAATTTTTTGCTACAGTACCAAGTACTCAGAAGTGCTCACACAGGCAATTCCCTCTACTAAGTGTTTTGCCCTTCCCTGTTGTAGGAACTGTCTCTGTTGATTTATGGTCTTGGCTTACGAGCAACACCTTAGAAAAATTGTGCTTGTTCTCTAACTGTTGCTTCTGCTTATTTCCTAGAATGGCGAGAACTTCTGCATTCTGGATGAGCAGAGGTTTGCCAAGGAGCTACTCCCCAAGTACTTCAAACACAACAATATCTCTAGCTTCATACGACAGCTTAACATGTGTAAGCATCAGCTGTTCTCATATATCCTTTCTGCCAATTTCATTGCTGCTTGGTATCGATTTGAATGTCTTTAAACAAACCAATTGACTTGGCAGGTCTTTCATCCGTGAAAACCTGAATTCTGGTCTTGAGTTTGCTTTGCAAAAGGAAAAGATAACAGGAGAGTTTGGCTTAGTCTTTATTTTCTGTTTCAACTCTGAGACCTTTTGATCAACAACCGTAAAAATATTGTTTCATGTGCTGGTACCTAAAGCTTGGGTAGAGTT
Source organism: Haliaeetus leucocephalus (assembly GCF_000737465.1). Taxonomy (NCBI): domain Eukaryota; kingdom Metazoa; phylum Chordata; class Aves; order Accipitriformes; family Accipitridae; genus Haliaeetus; species Haliaeetus leucocephalus. The sequence goes on along the minus strand of NW_010972776.1, from coordinate 384,060 downwards.
CACTGGGCTCCAGTGGTAGTGTTAATGGTAATGGTAACAGCAAATTTATGTATACCTAGAGGAACAAAGGCTGTACCTACACCCATGCAGCTAGTATATGAAAAAAATTGCCTAGATTATGCTGTTGCCTGCATTGCTTTGTTGAAACAAGATTAGTCACACTGATGGATCGAGCTGGACTAAGTTTCTCATTATGTTTCCTGTGCTCGACTTGTGAGCATCATGTAGCATCCATTATATAACACATGTACAACTTGTACAGGGAAAGAAGCTGGAATGAAGTTGTAATTCAAAGGTATGGTACAACGTGCAGGGCTGCAACGCACAGCAGAAATAGTTGTTTTGCAGCAGACAGCTTATGGGCTGAGGGAGGGTACAAACTGCATAGAAGATGGCTGCCTTATTTAGAATTTCCATTCAGAGTAAGAGGAAGGAACTCTCTGTCCTTGTCCAATAGGTTTGCCTGGTCTCTCTAGCCTATGCCTATTTAGATTTTGTCAGACATGAGAGAGAAAGCGTACATTTAGCCTCTTGACACAGGGTGGATGCTGCTGTTCGTGTCAAGTGTTGGTTGGGACTCCCATCACTTGCGTGTCAAAGGATAATGCAAGTAAACAATTGTCAATTACCTTGTAGCAAGGGTAAATGCTAAAATGCAAATATTCCTATGAAGACGTGCAATGTGATAGCAGCTTCCTTTTCCTGCTGGACCTATGCTAGCTTCGAGTAAAGTTTTCTAATGATAGCGCTGTTGGGGCACAATGAAACTGGAATACATTAACTATGTTAAAAACTTGGCCAAGGTGAGACATGGATTGGTCTGTCAACTGTATTTCACATCTACCCTGCGGTACTTGAGGCAGATGGAAATAGAGCTGGCAATGTCTTATTTCACACAGGCAGTCTGGTATGGAGAAAGTACTCTGCGTGCATGTGCTTGCATAGGCTGAGAACTAATTTCTCTTCCTTACTTTATTCTGTAGACCCTGGTGGTACAAGACAGCATTTGTTTTGATATGTGTTTGTCTGGGATTATAGGCATGAAAGGGAAGGTGCACCGTTCTGCTGCTTCTGCCGGGGCAAGATTTTATTCAAGATGTCCTAATAAATCTCATTTCTGTTTAACTTTTGTGATTATTTGGACATCACTGTCTTGCTTGTGGACAGTAGCTGGCATCTGCCATGCATGCTGGTTGTACAGCCTGCAAGGTCATGTGATGGTATTGTGGACGTGTTCTCTAGCTGTGAAGATCGCAGCAGTCAAATCATTGACCACCAAAGAAAAGCTGCTTTGGCTGTTTTTCATAGTTTCTGCTCCCAGTAACTGTAGTGCTGTAGGCATTTCAGTAGCCTTGGGGTTTTCTTTAGCTATGTGTTGTAACAGTCAGCTTTGCACTGAAAGAAATGACTTTGTTAATACCTCTCCACAGATGGTTTCAGGAAGGTGATTGCTCTGGAGAATGGTATGATTACAGCAGAGAAAAGCTCAGTCATTGAGTTCCAGCACCCTTTCTTCAAGCAAGGGAAGGCACATTTACTGGAAAACATCAAGCGCAAGGTATAGTCTAAGCATGTATTTACTTTGCTTTTTTTGTTATGAAAAGTAGCTTATCAAGAGCATGTCCAGGGGTTTCAAACACTTTACAGCCAACAAATTCCATGGGAACCAAGATTGTGCATCATGATGCAAGCTTTTGTAACTCCCTCCTGAATGGCAGGCTAGTGCTTGGCTTGGCCTCCTCATGCCAGCTCTTAGGCAAAACACACCCTGCTGTTGTTTAGTAATGCACTGGAGTAGGGCCACATTCTTCATAGCTGTCAAAGTAGAGCCCTTTTTCCACAGAGCGTTCATATACCTGATTACAGCTTAGCATGGTCTTCAATTCTGCCAGCCTAGCAGCATTGGAAAGAGTCACAAAGGGAAAGAGCAAAAGAAAATACATTCCCAGTTGGTGCTCACTGAAAATTAGCAAGGGCATCAGTAATCCGTTCATTTGGGCGAGTTTCTGTAAATTACATCGTTCCCCAAAACTATGTTGCCACTAAGCTACATCTTTATTAGTGCTTTCCAGTTTTCTTTTGTACGTTCAGGCCTTGTCTGACCTGTTTCTGCACAGATATTTATCCTCTATTGGCACATTACAGCCCATAATATCCTGGCTGCCAGAGAAAGAGAGTATCGTGATACATCATGTTGACGTTTGAACTGCAGAACCTTTTCTTTAGAATGTCATAATGTGGTAGCTACATTGCCCAAGTTAATAAAAGCACAGGGTAGGCTTGAGAGTCACAATTGTGTTTTGATTGATTCTTCACTGAGCTGTCTCTGCTCAGAATCACAATTGATTAAATATAGTTGTACAGCTGCTTCTCTGACTCAGGGCTGTGCTCTTCCCAGATGCTGTAATCGCTAACTTGTCTTGGCTTGCACACCTTGCTTGCTGGTGTGTTGGGGCAGTCAGCTGATGACATTATGCATGGCTCCATGTATCCCAGGAGTGTTGCACTGGGTGGAGTATTCTAGATGGAAAGACAAAAGCTCTAGTTGGTGCCAAGGACGTTCGTATGAAACTATTGAATAGGCTGGTGAAACATACTCTTTGTTGCACAGGAAACGTCAGTGATTTTTTGCAAAACATCCATTAGTTTTTCCTGCTCTTTTACTGTTTGGAATGGAGTCATATTTTAGTACTTGCTGTAAACTGGATTTCAAGCCTCTAACAGGAATGCAAGTTTGAATGCAGGACTTCCTTCATTTACTCCCTTTTAATGTTAGTTCTGCTGGTGTGCTTCAGTCTCAACACCCTTATTGATTAGTTAGAGACTCCGAAGAGAGCAATTCCTTGCACTTGGGCAGAATGTTTTAGTTTGGCCCTTTTTTTAGAGGGAGGCTGACTGCATTTGAAAATTCCATCTGCTGTCTGCATCTTTTGTGTGTCTTCCCCATGGAGAGGTGGTATGCTGAAGAGAAAGCAGATGGCTGTGAATTTCATTTGGGATACGGCTCATGTACCTCAGCATAAAGTATTATCTGCAATGAATAGCAAAGCATCTAAAAATGTAGACAGAGAGGAGAACTGTCAGGCTGTTCAGTCCATCCTTTGTAACACTGGGTTATGTTAAGAAAGTAGTTATTTCTGTGGAGTGATTGCATAACAATTATGTTCTGTTTCATCATGAAGTGATGGCATGCTATTTTATAACAACATAGGTCCATTTCTGACCATCCCATTCTCCTTTGAAGAAAAGGGGTCTGTGAGCCAACCTGCATGGAAGTTGTCTAGCACTTCAGCAGGCCAGTCCCAGGTGCTTTCACCTCCCCTTTGCAATTTAGTGGAATACTAAGAAAAATTGTAGCATGCTGTAGGTTGGAAGGGACATCTGGTGGTTATCTGGTGCAACTCCATTTGGTTCAGTTATGGTCAGTATTTGGCTAAATGATTTTTAAAATTACAGCCACAAAACCAGGACATGTCATTCAGACGTGTGATGCACCAGACCTATCTTTTTCAAAATCCTGAATTGTATGTTAGCCATCAATGCCACCACTGCAGAGAGAGTTGCTGAAGGCATTTGAAAATTTTGAATATGGAACTGTGGGGAGGAGAGAGTGAGCTTTTTGCTTTCTGATGACTCTTCTGCCATCATTTGAAGAGGTGGCATTCATGGACTCTGCTGTGGGAAGAAGAGCAGTCTGGACTCTGACTCTCTGGAGACAAGTCTCTATAATTTTGGAATGTCACTGAGCAGAAAGGTAATAGAGGGAACACCGATATGGGAGTCTGCAATTTAGGTGGTGTGGGACAAATTTGCAAGTAGAGTAGGATGCATCTAATTAGACACCTCCCCCCTCCCCCCCCCATAACTTAATGGAAATTTGTTACTCCTCTGCTCGCGGATTTACCCACACCTAAAAGGAATGCCATCATCTTGTTTTTACTCCACTATCACTTCTGTGTTTTGGTTTTGGTTGGTGTCTTACTCTTTGACACTAGAGGGCAAGCTGTCACCAGACCTGTCAGAGAGAACCCCCTAGGGAAGGCTGTTTTCAATCAGTGGTAGGTTTTTATCATGAATTGCAATGGTGAATCTACTGTCTACACGTACAAAGTACTAATCTTGTGTTTTCATTGACAACTTGTTTTTTTTCATACAGTGTAGGCTGTCCTAAGGACTGTCATCTGTTGCAACCGTGATATTTTGTGATACATAAGAATTATAGTGTTATCTAATCTTTTAATGGAGTTTGTACCTGTTCTTCCACAGACTAACTACACTGTTCCTGTAGGAAGGAGTATGCAAGGTACTGTTCATAATAAAGCATGTGTAACCTGGTCCTATTTTAGGTATCTGCAGTAAGAACTGAGGATCTCAAGGTCTGTACAGAGGATTTGCACAAAGTACTCTCTGAAGTCCAGGAAATGAGAGAGCAGCAGAATAACATGGATGTCAGACTGGCTAACATGAAGAGGTAGACTCCGTCTGTTTCAGAGGCACTTATACGCTGAATGTTGCTTATATCTAATGGAGCTTGACTCTAAATGTGGGTTTCATTTGAACTGGAAACAGGTGAAGCTATATTTTTTTCTAAGAAGCCCCATTCCACCCCACACAACATTCTGAATCTTGTTTGTTTTTATAATTCAGTTGCAGACCAGAGATTAAGACTGGGAGTTTGTTGACTATCTTGAGATTTCATTTTGGTTGCCATCATCTGTAGTAGTTTTTTAGGGCCATCAAAGCGTTTCCTTTTCTAAACACAAAGGAATACCTCAGACCAAGATTATTGGTGGAGCAGCAGAGGATGAGAATATCCTTATTAGCGAGTGTTTGGTCCTGCCTGATGGAAAACGGAGTTAATTTAACCCAGAGTTTATACTAGTGGATCGGATTAACTGATTGTTAGCTATCCACGGAAGGAGTGTTGCCATTGGTCCTGCAAGGTACTGTGAAAGTTTGAAAGCTGTAACACTAAAGCATATAAAGTAAACTCTGTTCATCCTCTGTCTTCTGATTTATTCTGCATTGCAGAGAAAATAAGGCCCTGTGGAAAGAAGTGGCAGTTCTAAGGCAGAAGCACAGTCAACAACAGAAGCTGCTGTCTAAGGTACCATTGCAGCATCTTCAGTGCTACCATCCTTATTCCTGCCTCTGTGATACTTGATGGCATTCTTTGCTTATGTAGAATGACAAATGACACAGAGCTGAACAGGCTATATTAATACAGCATAAAGAAAATGTTCACAGTTCCTGAGCGTCCCAGAAGTAGCACAGCAAAGAACCACAAGCAAAATACTAAGGAAAAGTCATAGTAAAAGGGATTTCAGTGTGTTTGAAATCTCAGTGAACCTTATTTGGAGAGAAGTCAGTAAATCCAGCTGACCTGGGGTAAACATGGGGCTGGAGGCAGTGCATGGTAACAGGAGCCTAAAACAAGAGATTGCAGGCACATGGAATGGAGTCTGTGAAAGATCTTGGACCAAGACAGACTTAGACCACTCAAGAAGTCAACTTGGAACCCAGAAACTATAGAAGCTTCTGCAATGGCACAAATTTTCTCTGGTTTATCCCTCAGCTGTTTCTGGTCTGGAATCCTCTAGAGACTTGTGGTGTTACGTTACATTTTAAAAAAAAAAAACAAAACAAAACAAAAACACAACTGTCCAAGTGGGATAATTTTTCAATGCCATTGGTAACTATCATTTTGTGTTTTAAGACATGAACACAAATGGATTTTTAATTTACTTATTAATTTCAATCACATAACTACATAATTTTCTAGTAAAATCTGAATAATTTAATGTTAGGACTGCTATGCTGACCACTTGTTTTTGGTTTTTTGCTTTTCCTTTTTAGATTCTTCAATTTATACTAAGTTTGATGCGAGGAAATTACATTGTTGGGGTCAAAAGAAAAAGGTAATTACTGGATAGGTCACAAATCTGTGTCAGATATGAATTATAGGGATAAATCAGCTTCTAGAAGCAAGATACTTAAAGTGTATGAAAAATATTTTTATCACTCTTATATTGAAACTTGAGAAAGCTGATGGAAGCTGAACAAAGCATGAAATAAAGATTTCCTGTTCTTTATCACTAAAAAAATGGGTGGGAAGAGAATATACTATACATTTTAAATTTCGAATGGCATAGTTAGCAGAAATGGTAACTTTTTCAAAATGTGCAAGTGTGACTGACTTGCTCAAAACAAAAAGCATGCTTAGAATGCAACCTGTCTGCAATACACTTGCTAAAAAACATTTCCAAAAGCCAGTTTTCTTAGAAGTGGAAGAATGATTGTTCTTACCATTACTCCATGTATTTGGCATTGCTACAGCTTTTTACTGCGGAACCATATACTAAAGCTGTATTTTGTCTCAGGTCTCTAACGGATGCTGCAGGTGCTTCACCTTCCAAATACAGTCGTCAGTATGTTCGCATACCTGTGGAGAGTGGCCAAGCAGTAAGTCTTCCCAGGGAAAGAGACAGTGGGTTGGACAGGATGATACACAGTGATCTCGAAGTCTTCCTTCTTACTATTCATACCCTAATCTTGTAATCAGATGGACTCCATTTTGAAATGGGCAGCTTTAAAGCATTGCTCTGTCTGTAAAATCATGCAAATCAGTACAACTAGTCAAAGATGAAGTCTGAACAGGAAGGAGAAGTTGCAAGAAGAATGGAGCTTCAACATCAAAAAAAGTCAGACCTTTTGATTTACTCATTCTATTTGCTGTATCCTGCAGGTGGCTTTTTCTGAACATGATGCAGATGATGAGGATGGAAATGGTACAGGTCTCATCATTCGAGATATCACTGATACCCTGGAAAATGCCACTGATGGTCTCCTTGCTGTAGCACACACAAGTGGCAGAGCCAGGTACTTTTAAAGGATGTGGCAGTATTTATGCTTAGGTTGTTAACTAGGTAGGTACACTAGTATAAGTGATCCATGTGAATTCTGGGAAACAGCCTCTCTGAATTTTTACTCTATTTGTGCATGACAGGCCTGTTTGTAGGCTGTCTTTTTTACAGTGTGTAGCATTGGTCATGGTCAGCAAAGCTTTTTAAGAGCTCATGTCTCTTCAGGAGTGCTTGAAGGCCTATCAAGCTGATTGGCACTTGAAGTTTAATTTGCTGAGGCTTTTCTATCTATTCAACAAATAAGCACATACTTAATGTTTTTACTGAATAGGGACCTGAATGCATATATAGGTTACTAATAATCAATCCAAAATGTATATAGGTTACTAATAAACAAACCAAGATGTATAGTTTTATCTCCAGTTTCACTACTACTCTTGCTAATATTATGCTAAGCATAACTGAAGGGAAGACATTCTTTTGTGTGGCATCAGATTCTTGTGAAAAACCATTTAGCTGTTAACATCCACAGCGACATAGGGACCAATTTGGAATCTTTTCTTTCCAGAGACACAATGTTAAGAGGTTCCCTCCTGCCTAGTTTCCATATACTATTTTGCCGCTTTGGGCCTGGCAAAATGGGGTGGTTTGCTCTGATAAATGCTATCTGTATAAGCTGTAATAAGAGATTCTTCATCTGCCTTTGGGAAGGCACTTCTTTTCTTTTTCTAAAGACCAGTTGGTTTTTTGAACCCTTGACTACCCTGACCTTATTTGGTGTTAAGATTTGAGGTACTAAACTTGAAATGAGTAGTAATACAGTTGATGAATTCTTCTGTGTGTTGTTTCTCTTTGGGTCATGTTTTAGAGAGACACAGGCAGCTCTGGATCCTGGCTTACCTATTTGTCAAGTATCGCAGCCAAATGAGTTAAATTGTGCAGAAACTATCCCACCAGTTCATATAAATGATGTCAGCAAATCCAGTGAAATAGGAAATGTTGCTGTGGAACTCCATACTGCACAACCTAATGCTCCAGAAGACCCTGTGTCAGTGATTGACTCCATCTTGAATGAGAACAACTCTGGAAACCAAAACGATCCTTTACTGGACAGGTATCTTGTGGGATCTTGTCAAAGTTTCAGAGGATGTGTTTAGCTTTTTAAATGTCATTGATGAACTGAATTTTCTGCCCCTTAGTAGGTCTTGAAAAAGACAAGTGTTAGCATCATGCACTAAAAGCAGGGCAAGTTCATCTGTCACATCTCTGATAATGAGTGTGCCTGACTTCTGGTGCATAACTCTGAGGACTGGTGAGGTCGGTCTGTCACATCAGCCCTTGTATTGCCAACTACTGGCACTGCCAAGTACTGCCAAACAGCAGGTCAAGGGTAGTGATTTCAGGAGAGCACCACTTGTTGATTTGTTTCTGAGGACTGGATATGGATTTGTATCAGTGGTAGTCTGATGTTGTTTCGCTGTTGCTTCCTTTCTTTGCCCCTCACTTTCGCAAAGGTTCATTTCCCTTGCACATTGTCAGGTCAGACTCGCCCCTGGGAGCAAAACCATGCAGGCTGTGGTTTCACACTCAGCAGCACTGCTGCTTAAGCAGTTCCCAGCTCTGCACTGGCCCCCAAGCTTTATCAGTGCCGTCACTTGTGTGGCTGCAGGGTGGGCTGGATCAAGGAACAAACTTTTTAGTTCTTTCTCCTCACAGCTTTTCTGCTGTGCTTAACTTCAGGTAGGAAGTACTGAGATGATGTGTCACAGCACTCGGTGTAAACTGAAGGCCCTGTAATATCACTGAATCACAGAATAGTTTGGGTTGAAAGGGACCTTGGGGATCATCTAGTTCCAACTCCCTGCCATAGGCAGGGACACCTTCCACCAGACCAGGTTGCTCAGAGCGACATCCATGTCCTTCTTACGGCCCCAGAGCTGAACGCAGTACTGCAAGTGGGGTCTCACAGAGCAGAGTGCCTTGGTGGGACTGCAAAATGTGGGGCAATGTCTTGGAACTCTCTGTTCCTTGTAGCTGGGAGTTCCACCATAGGAGGTAGCTTGCAGCACAGCGAGAAGTTCAGCACTGGCACCATGCATGCAGCTTCCTTTCCACTTCAGTCACTGTCCTTTGAGTCCTGCCCACTGTCCTTGGAAACGTGTACAAGTTGGCAACAATCTGATGGTTCAAAACAGGTAGTGTTTCTTCAGATCCAGATTATGTTCAGCCCTTTGCTTATCATTTATTGTCCCCAGGTGAAGCCATCAGACCTTAGTTTAAACAGATGTTGGTATATAGGATGGGATCTGAGAACATTTGAAAGATATTAAAATGAAGGAAGAAGTAGGTATGGAAGGAGGAACTGCTTTTTGATGTGATAGCTATTATTATACTTGCTGTTCAGATGGTCGTCTTTGTACCTGTCCTTCAAAGAGTTGGACCATGAAAAGTGGTACAGGAATGCAGTTTCATTCATTTGGCAATAAGCTATTCTGGATTGTGAGCAACCTAGTCTGGCTCTCATCTTGCCCCACAGCTGTAATAACTGAGAGGTTAGCAGATCATTTCTGAGAGTTTTTCCTGCCTTGTGGTGCAAAAGAAGGTCCTAGCTGCTAACTGTTTCTTACAGTACTATATCATTTTGTCTTTTTAGGGAAGAAATTCAGGATTTTCTTAATTGCATTGATGCCAGCCTTGAAGAGCTTCAAGCAATGTTATCTGGGAAGCAGTATAACTTTGGTTCTGAAGCTTTCAGCGATGTGAGTGTCTTTTCACTTTTTCTGATTTCTGAAAAATACTTACTAGGTTGCATCATAAAATTTTACTGTTTTATTCTGTGTTGTAATGGGCAAGAGGGTGGAAAATCCTGAAAAACAAATAGTTAGGGATAGAATGATACATAGTCTTTCTATGAGTCTAACAATGTACACTGTAACATTGAGAGCCTTTTTCAGTTCATACTGTATTTCCATTGTACATAACTCAAGGGGGGGGGGGGGGGAACTTGGACCCTCTTCTCCCCCTCAAGCCTTTGTCACATAACATTACATCCTGACCATGTGTTTGATTATGCGTTATGATATGGAATGAAACTCAGCCATATACCTGGAATCACTAGGAAATATGGTGTCCTTTTCTTCTCATGTGACCTCAGTTTACTGCCACAGGTCGAAAGTATATTGCTGTAGGCCTGTGGAGGAGCCACCTTCCCTGTGCTTCAGTGGATGGAGCGGTGTCCTGGATTCTGCTGTCCTTTCAGGAGTTCTCTGAAGTTTTGTTTAAGAACTGTATTATACCACATACTGTCTGTTTTTATTTTCAGACGCTTAATTCTGAGCTGCCAGCCCTTGACATGAGCTTGATGGAAACTTCCCCTGGTATGGAAAATGTAAGAGTAAGAGTTGCTTCTGTGATGGGGAGGGTTAATATGATGTTGAGAGCTAAATTTTGACTGATGCAGTTTGAAGGTAGGGACTGGATTGATAGCACAGGATGAAACTGCCTGTTTATCTAGTCCCGCTGACGTAATGTTTTCAGTTATTGCTGTTGGTATATATGAATTTAAGAGGGTTCTCAAGATAATTTCAAGTCTTACGTTCCTAGCTGCAGTAATACACTCAGTGGGCTGATTTAAACTGTCACTTTGCTTTGAATAACATGGTTTTTGCTTTCTGAATACACCTTAGAACATAATGAAGAGGGAAACAAACTGGTGTCTGTTGAATCAGATGTCTGTATTGAGGATTTCCCCCCCCATCTATTACTTCTGTACCTTCTGTTTAGAATGAGGAGGGTAGAAAATCTTATCTTTTGGGGATGTAAGTTTCTGAGAACAGCTTCTTGGCTTGTTTCTCCTAGCCTCAGGGATTCCCATGATGTCTTTTAGCCAGGTAGTAACTAGGTCTGGGGTTATAGTTCAGATGACATTGTGTGCCTTCAGCCTGTCTGAACGAAAAGTACTAAATGAAAAATATAATGCAATATACTGTATTTATTCTGAACGCAGCTGTATGGAATTTCCTCAGAGGACATACAAAAGTTCAGTGCAAATTTACTTCTCTTGGTCCAGTTCCTAAAACTGACTCATGTTAAAAAAAACCTTGCAAGTGTCACTTATTTTTTAGTCCTGAAATAATATTTAAACTAGGACTTCCCAGTCATAAGAGCTTAGACCACAACTAAGGTAAAATGCAGCTGTGTTCAAGCAGGGCTTGCAAATTTTAATTGTATTGATGAAATCATGTTTAACAGTGTTATTCCAATAAGATAGACTATAATAAAGCTTCTGCTTTGGAACGTAAAATAAGTATTTGCTAGTCAGAAGCTTGTTTGGCTTTAGTAAGTTAAGTTTGTCTGTATTTCACCATGCCTTCTTCTGAGAGCTCCTGTTTGCTGGCCCTCATGTGGAACAGTGGGCTCATTGGTCAAGTGTTTCATTTCTCTTCCCTCCTCCTTTCACCTTTAATTTTGTTAGCCAGTCAGTGAAGGCTTGGATTTTGTTGTTGTTGAGCATTCTGTCTTACTCTCTGCCCATTTTGCTTCAGATTGCAAACTTGGCAGAGAGCACTGAAGATCTGGGAGCAAGAGAGAGAGAAACAGCCGGAAGCAAAGGTGGGCAGGAAGGAACACTGAGAGCTGTGACAGTTCCAAACTCTTCCAAAACTGTGTGTTGAAATGGAATTTTTGTAGCCTGTAATGTGGTTTATCTCCTTCTTTGGTCTGGGCTTAACATTTTTGTGAAGACTGGAATGTTTCACTGATCTTGATGAAGCTGTGCCTCAATCAAAAGGCCCCATCCTATGCCCCATGTTGGTGTTAACCATTTCCTTTTTCTTATACATGACAGAGTGCCACAATAGGGAGCAGAACTGCAAATGTCCTTGTGGAAGTATCCCCTCTATGGGCTACAACCCCCACAAATGCAGTGCTACTCATTTTACTACTTCAATGCTGCCATTGCATGCTGTATGTATTAGGGGCTTGAAGTGTGCTTCAGATATTGATCTGAACAGACACAGGAGCCTTAGCTCCCCTCTTGCAGCTGTGGATGTAGTCCGTCAGAGCTCAGCTGTGTGGTTTTCTTTAGTGAACCAGGTTTTGAAGCAGCCTCTCTGATTTTGCTTGTCTTGTCACTAACGTGACACAGGAGCCTGGAGTTTAAACTGTTTGTTTTCCCTCAGATATGCAGCTGATAGAGTACAGGGCCAATCCTCTGCTCTCATTATTTGAAGAACTACCTTCAAGTGAAGCTGCAGGGAAGACAGAGGATCCAAAAGACCTTCTGCTGCCCCCCCTGGATGAGAAACCTGCTCTTCATCCTCCCTCAGGTAGTGGAACTGGCTTGCCGCTAGCAGCTCCAGCAAGCCAGGCTGAGCCTCTGGATGCTCTGGGAATGGGTGATCCACCTCTCCTCTCGGAAGATGGGAACGGAGAGTATAAACTGTTTCCACTCTTGCTCCTCAGTCCTGTTGCTAACTTCATAGAAGAGGCCTCTGAGATAGAAACTTCTTGAACTCACATAACATCTGTAACTGGCTTAGTGGTGTGAATAGACAACAAGAAATGGATCAGCAAGAAGTTTGACCTCTCTCCTCACCTGCTTCCTGGGTGTCATAGTCTGTATAGGCAAAAGAACGTTCTCTTTCTACAAGCAAAGAGTACATCTGGAAAATCTGAAAACAGGCTCAAAACAAGAGCTGGTGGGAGTGAAGGCACTGGGCAGAGGAGAAGAACAATGTCCCTGTAAACATACCGCGATGTATTCCGTAACTTTTTATCCGATACCCTTATTGCAAGAGGAGATCTGTTTGTATCCTGTTTGTAAAGTTTGGCTGGGGTTTTTTGTTGTTTGGGTTTTTTTATTAGCTGGATAGTAATGTGGTATGTAATATTTTAAACATGAGTTTTACTCTTTCTGAGAGCCTGTTTCAATAGGTGGCTTGTCTACTGTTTGAAATTGAGATTTTTTTTAATTTTGTTTTTAATTTGAGATTTCTTTTTTGATAGTTTGTGGCTACAATTGTTTGCATCTGCTTAGATCACTTTCGTACTCCTAGATTTGCTCCTAGGTACAGGGAACATTTTTCCTATGGAAAATTACATTTTAACTGTGGGATATTACTTTTTAACATGCTAACACACATCCATTGCCACGGCTTGTAGGTGTTGTGGTAGGAAGTGCTTGCCACCCTGCGTAATGCTGATTTCTCATGCACATTGCATGGCAGTTCTTCTAGGGTAACTTGCACCTAGCTCACAGGTCATGTGTCCTCAGAAATTTTGAGTAGAACTGATTCACGTCTAGCAAGTCCAGCAGCTGTCCTTAAAATGAGAAGGGAAAAGGAAAAAAATTTTAAAAAAAGAGGAGTCATGGGGTAACTTGCATTGACATAGGACATCACATTAACATTGCTCTTCTGCTTGCAGTATCTATTTGTTTACCTGACCCTATATGAACACCTGACTTCTTGCTGCATTTTCTGCTTGTGGAATCTTAAAGCTAAATTAACTAGATGCATTTGAGTTCTTTGACAGCGAATTACAAAAACTAGTGTCTTCTTAATCAAAAAATCTTTTCTCAAAATTCCTTTCTACACTTTTTCCTAACTTCTTTGAGCAGCTGTCATGTAGACATCAGCCCCTGGTGTCAGTGGAATAGCAAGTTCTCCTTCATTGATACCAAGTTTGTAGCAGTCTACCACTAGCCCACACAAACCTGAAATTTGTTGTAGCGATACAAAACTGTTGGGGCTAGAAAATGCCTGGAGGCAGGTAGAAAACCCGTTGTATAATATCACATGATATTTCCTACCAGTGCAATTACTTGCAGTTTTTTTCAGGTTTAGGAATTCAGGCTACCTACAGGCTTTGTTCTCTCCGAAGTTTCTGAAGTACTAAGTTTTCTGTTCTTTTATATTAAAGAATCCAAGGTAATTTGATATTCTGAAGCCTACTAGATAATGCATGTTATCTGTGCTGGCCTTGCTTAACTGGATTTGTGCTTCATTGTCAAATCTTTTGAGTTGCAGAGGAGGATCTTGCTACTGAGTGTGTGTATATGTGTAATGCCTTCACAGTGTCATTTTATTCCTGTGCTTCTGTAACTGTTCTTTACCTCGTGATCCTTCATGTTTGTATCTTTTGAATTGCCTTTTGTCAAGTGTATCTTATTCTAGCCTTTTTTCGTCTTTCTTTTGCTTACTTCTTGAGACAAAGGGCTGAATAGTCTGAAGGTTTTGTGAGCTAAAGGGAGAGGAGGAAATTAGTGAATTGTGTCTCTGTCTTGGGTTCTGTTGTTTGGGTTTTTTTAATTTCTTCCCCAAGGGCCTCAGTTTTGCCAAGAGTGAAACAGCAAACTTTTCTGTGCTGTTTTGACAGCACAGTGCAGACAACAAAGTTCTTGTGAGAGCTACAGACAATCAGCCTCTCACACTGAACAGGTTAGACTGAAGTGTAGTTCCTGTTATGGGTTACTGTCATGTTCTTCCATCATGGAGTCCTCTGATCTCAGTGCATCTCACCATCAGATATTTGATCTGATTGCGTAATAGCTTTTTAATACACTTTCTCTCTTAAGAAGTTAAGAAACCAAGGCTTAAGAAAACTGCAAATAAAAATTTGTGCATCTGTGTCTGGTTTATGTACTGGTCTAGGAAAAGTGTTTCTTTATGCAAGTTTACTGGGAAAGATTGCAATGGAAAGGGGAAGGCTGAATAGCAAGAAAAACCTACATGCTGAAGTAATTAAACTCCACAATTGCAAAACCATTACTGTGTTTCTTGTACGTTCTTTTTGCGTGTGTTCCTGTGTGTGCCAATACTTCCACAACCTGTTTACAGAATTTTCTAGAAAGGAGAGCTTTAATACTCTCTGGGGGATCTCATTATGCAGCTGCTGCGGGTTCAAAAATAACTGAAATGCTAAGGTCAGCCTGGCACCTCTTTTCAGAGCTGTCAGCCTGAGAAAGAAGGAAGTTTAGGTTTATTATTAACCCATATTCAACATGTTATAATCAAAGCTTGTGGGAATGGGACTGGCCACCACTGAGAGCGTAGGGCCAGGCTGGCTTTGGGCATTTATTCATTGCCTATATACAGGTAGCTTGCAGGGAGCCAGCCTTCACGTCTAAGCAGTGAGGGGACCTGATACTATTTTTTCATAGGTGGTGATGTGAAAGCTCACAATACTGTCTTGGATGCCAGTGAGAAATGGACTTGCGGTAGAAAGCTCCCCAGTTGATAACTGGAAGTTGTGACGGATTGAGCACTGTGAAATGGCAGCTTCAGGAACCTGTTGTACAAACAAGTGCTGTTGTAAAGATCGCCACCATGCCCCAAGCTCAGCAAAACAAATGCTACTACTGTTTCAAAGGAGCATGTGTCCTTGAATCCTCTTACATTACTCAGAGGAGTAGAGGTATCCTCTGAGTAATATAAGAGGTCTATGTAAACACAAATCAACTGAAGTGAATCCATGGGATGTGAAAGGGAGAGTAAGATGAAAGACAGGATGGAAATCTTTTCAAAAGCTTTTCATTAGTAGCTATCTCTGTTCCCAGAGCTGGAGAATTTTCCTTAATAGGAGCACCCAATATATTCACTCACCTTCCCCCCCCACACACACCCTGCTGCCTCCATTTCTCCATCTCCCCCGTCTTCTCTATAATAAACAGACAAACTTTACATTTTAGTTTAAATCAGCAGTTGGTATATTTAATCAGACACCATCTTCTCTTTCCTTTCCTTTAAAAGGAAGGTGTTGGCACCTTAAGGTCATGTATCATACAAGGTTAACTTAGATTCATTAGACTACAGCTGTTAAGGTCAGTTATCAGACGGGTTTGAGTATCTTCTAATACTTATCTGTGCCTTCTTCCTTTAACATTAACTTCTATTCTGATTTCTAGATTCATTCTGTTACACATTTGTTTAAAAAGAAAAAACATTACTGAAATCAACAATTCTATTCTAGAGCCATTGCCCTAGTTTCTTCCCTGGTTTTTTTGCCAGTAAGTTTCAACCATGCTCTACAATTCTCCCTGGATGTCATCTCACACAGAGACAGTCTGAAAGGCTATCTATGGTCCCTGTTGCTTGTTCGTAACTCATGGTCCCACACTGCAGGATCCCGGCCTCAGCCTTGTACCTGCTGCCAGGACCACGGCTGTCCCCCCAGCTGGCACAGCAGCTCCTGCTCTTTATCGGCTCTTCTTGTTGCTGCAGTACCCACACCAGCTCTTCCCATATCTCAGTCTTTGGTAACTCTCTGCCTGGTCAAAACTTACCAGCGCTGTTTGGAAAGTGTGTTAGTAACAACCACCTACAATGTAAATTCTGCTGGTTTTTGGGTTTTTTTTTTACCACCCTTTCCTTTTCCTTTCAGAGACAAGTTGATATTTCAGCTGGGCTGGGACACCCAGATTACTCTGTTCCTGTTTGCCACATCACAGGACAGTCACTCAGCCCAAGGATTGTGCAAGTGCTCTCACGTCTGCATGTGGGGCCAGCCTGGCACCTGTCTGGTTCTCGCCTCCCTGTCCTTTCCCAAAAAGCCATTTCTTGCTGGGGCTCTGCCAGCTACACCAGATGTAGCACGCCAGCACAAGCATTCTTCACAGACTCCAGTAAGAAAGGGCCTCAGCTCCATTAGGTATTGATTAAAACAATGTTTGTGGTAGATAACGCAAGAAGGAAACAGGGAAGAGCATAGATAACCCTAGCATCAGGCAGACCTCTGATCTGGGCATGGCACACCGTGCAGAGCCCACACGGAGGTTAACCAGCACCGGTTAACAGTCTTTGTAGGATTCTCCTCGAAGTAAAGAAATCTGTTCATCATTTCCACTGCCAAGAAAAAGGATGTTTATATGAAAACGTGTCGCTCCACTTCAAAGTAAGGATAAGGAGACGTCAGCGCCGTCGGCGTGGGGAGCCACGGACAGACAACTCCATTGCGAGGAGCCGGGCAGGTCTGTCTGCAGCCAGGTGGTATCTGCAGCACGGCACAAGCCCCAGGGCCCAGCAGTGGGTGCAGCACGGGCGTCCGGGAGGCAGCAGGTCACTAACCCCTTGAACGTACAACAGCCTGCTGGTAAGGCTACTATGTCACTGCAACTCGATGTGTAAGGAGTTTGGGTTACCCGTGATCACCATTGCCTCAATATAATGCAAGTTTCCTTCCTCCCCCAGCATCGACGTGCACAGCTGCTGCATTTACTTCTTGGTTTTAGTGTCCTGTATGTGGGGAAGGAAAGGCTGCTTTTCCTTGACTTTCATGTGCTGAGAATTTGCAGAACACCCAGGCATGGCAAGCACAGCGTGAGAAGGTGAAAAGTGCCCCTCACATGCTCCTTTCATAATTATTTTTCATACTGTTCCAGACTAGTCCTCCCCACACCAACCACGGCAGCCTAGCCATCAATTTTTTTATCTCATAATGCTGTGTGCTTGCTAACACAGAGCTTTCCAGAATACATGAAAAACTTATTTTGGTCTGTCTCTCCTGGACTGTATGATGCCACCTCATCCAGTCCATGCTCAAAATGCTTTGCTATCTCCTAAAACAAGATTGCCATTTTGAAAAGTAGTATCCCTGTTATCATAGTTCCCCAAAGCAGAAGCAAGAGAGTGCTACCAAGGGTCATCTTAGTGTACAGGTGTCTGCACTCGCATCATATAAAGGGCAAGAGATTTCTCCTGCCACTGTCCCCCCAACCACAAAGGTAAATGTAAATATAAATATATAAATTAACATATAAACATATACACATCTTTTTTTTGTCAAGCAGTTTGAGTTTTAGCTTCCTGGTCCGTACATGCCCTGCTAGGTTCCCGTATGACTTAGTCTGAGTCAGTTTAAGCTTCTGCCCTCCTGTCCAGCCAGCCATGTTCCCCAGGAAGGAGTTTTATTAATTTGAACTTAACATGTTCTTTTCTCTTCCTTTTCTGAACCAAGAAGTATGTGGACACTGCAACCCACCCAAGCTTTTCCTGCTTCTCCCCATCCTAGTGACTGCAGATTGGAGTTGCATCTCATGGAAAATTTCTGATGGAGGAATACAGGGCTACAAGGAGGAGCATGTGAAATCAGGTCCAAAAATCTCTTGAATCTCTGTTGAACCTTTTTCCCAGCTTTATCAAGTAGGATATTTTCAGAAGCATTTAGGCCTTAAGCTGGTTAGATGTCCTCTTTAATTACAGATATAACTGCAAATATAGGAGATGGTAAGAAATTAATTGAACAGATGATTCTCTAGGCCATGACTGAAATAACCACAAGGATATAAAGATTTTCTAACCAAATAAAGGCATGACAATTGTGTGTAGTAAAATCACTAGCTTCAGGGAAACAGAGATCAGGATGTTATAACCTGAAAAGAACCAAATTCAAACTCATACCAATAACATTGTCTTAATTAGATCAATGTTAATAACAAGTCGTCAAAAAAAAAAAAAATCACACTTCTATATGCATATAGGCTTTTAAGCACCACTGTTTTGCAGAATGAGCTATCAATTAGTCTAAGGTAAGAATATATGTAAAAGCAAGCAATCACAATCAAAGCAAAGACCTCAAAAGAAAAGGAACAAGATAATATCAGAGCTCTCAGGGTTGTATACACAAATCTCCTGTTTTTAATGTTAAATTACATAACAACCTAATGAAGCTGCCTACGAATGACAACATAGGTGGAGCCATCTTTAAGCCGTATAAAGACTATAAGAAATATTTTTTTTCCCACATTGCCACTACTTCAGAATGAGGTATGCAGCATGGATTGCTCTGGTATCCTGTACTGTGCTTCTACAGATGCAAACATTGTCTCACTATCATTAAAGGAGGGTTGGACTTTAGAACGTGGTCTAGGATTTTGTTGACTGCGTTGTTTAATTATTCTGGTTACTTGCATTTGAGGACTGGATGTTGAATTTGGATGTAACAATAGCAAAGTGCTCATAGCGATTTAGCTCAATACAATGAAGTGGAAGAGATTTCTGTCATTAGAGCATAAGAAAAAGAAAGAGCTACAGAAGACAGAAAAAGGCATGTAAAATCTCTTGAAGATAATGTTTCAGCAGAGAACAGATACTTCTCCTAGACAGGCCTAGCGTTCAGTTACTTAATAATACAGATTAACTGTAGCTAATATTACCTTTAATTAATAATAACACATCTCATTGCAGTTAAGAAATCACAAATTCATAGTCTCAGAGATACTCTACTTCGATAAGTTCCTTTTTTTCTTTCTAGGTGTATAATTGTTTACCTGTTTCCAAAGTAGTCTACAGGGAGGTGCAGGTGCATATGGCCCTAATCCATGTTTTTAATTGAATGCAATTAATCAATTCCACCAAGCAGCTAAATTGCTATGTGAGAAAGAAGGATCAATCTGTGGCATAGAGTGGGATGGTCAAGCCAGGTGCCTGCAGCTCTTGGAAATTATTTATTTTCGGACTTGAATACCTAAATTCCCTGCCTCTTAAATGGGATATAATGATACAGAATAGAATATTTCAGTTGGCAGTGACCTATAATGATCATCTGTCTCACACTGGTAATGTAAAGATTTAGGGTGTTTCATGAATCTTAATTTAAAACACAGTGGTGATCTTCACAGAAAAGCTGGTAAGAAAATGAATAGTAAGGACCTTGGTGGTTTAGTTCCTTACAAGTACTCTCTAAGACCTTCTTGTATGTAACATATGTGTTAAAACTTATTATTTAGAAAGAAATGCAAAGAGGAAAAGAGGAAGAAATAGGTGCTTAGGAATAAAAAGGAACAAAGGAAACTTTTTAAAGTGAAATTAGAAAACAAAAGGGGAGAAAAGCATAGTCAGGAGGAAATATGAAATAGAGTAGATGTAGTTCTTAAATTTTCCTCTTTTCACTCTCCCTTAGGACTTCTGCTCTGCCCACATCTCTGACAGTCGTCACTGAGACACTTTCTGTTTTTTAAAAAGCAGAAGGAAAAACCATCAGCAGCTGTCCTGCATTCTCGATGACAAAGTGAGCAAAGAAAGGGAAGTGTCCCTGATTTACCCCCTGACTTAGAGGGAGAAGGTTTGTCCTGCTCAAGAGGGAGAAGCTGCAGCCCTGGGAAGGATGGGAATGCTGGTGAGAGCAACCGTGCTTATGAGTCCTCTTCTCTTCTGTAACGGTGAGTTTATGGAAAGGTCTCCAGCTCGGGGCAGTTCTATCTCTCACGCTGGTGTGTCTGCATGTGTTTGTACAGGGGTGGTTCTGTTTCGGGAATAGAAATATGGCAAAAAGGCCGATGTCTTTGCATGCTGCTGGCTTGGTGCTCACTTGTTTCACATCCACTGGCTGTGGAGTGCAATGGGCCATGAAGGCTATGGAAACGCTGCCCACGTACTTAGAGTACAAAGATCCCATATATGTTGTGATGGTTATTTCGTGGAGCACAGCCAGCAGCCCAGCACAAAGGGTCTGGTTAGTTCTTGTGTCCCTAGGAAAGGGGAGGTTTGGAAACCAGGAGGAAAGGGTAAAGAAATGTCTGTGGAAGCATAGGTTCAGCCCCAGGAGTGACAAAGATGTACTGGGACAAAGGCAACGGACCTCACTTTTACAGGAAAATTTAAAGAGTTTTAGACTTTGATCCATTGCTTAAATTCAGCTTAGTCTGAAAAAGCAGTGTCTTTCAGAAGACCAAATGGGCAGTG
The DNA here is from genome assembly GCF_000737465.1 of Haliaeetus leucocephalus. Lineage (NCBI taxonomy): Eukaryota > Metazoa > Chordata > Aves > Accipitriformes > Accipitridae > Haliaeetus > Haliaeetus leucocephalus. The sequence continues at coordinate 363,518 of NW_010972776.1, read as the reverse complement.
GAGGAGAGAAAACCATAAAACCCCTGGTTCGATGTTAACGTGCGGTGCTTCCCAGGAAAGCCCCAAGAGTGACATCAGGTGGCGGGGCCAGACGCCAGCTGTGACCGGGGAGCTGTGCAACTCAGGCTTGAGACAAACTCCTTCCCTCAGGTCTAAGTCACCCGCTAATTCTGATCCTATGCTCTGCATGGTGCTCCCTTGCTTGCAGGTGAGCACCAGGCAGAGCATGAGCCAAACTACACACGTCAGTGCCCTGGCAATCAGCTGTCTCCCATCTGTCTTCCTCATGCCACATTGCTTTTTTGTTAGCCTGTGCCTGAACAGACTGTCCGTCATCATCTATACTGACTGCCCATGCTTTTGATTTGGTGGATTCCATTTGCTGATGCTCTCACCACCCCTTCATCCCCCAGGAGCTGCCTTCACCATGATGGCTTTTTTTTTTTTTTTTTTTAATTTTTTTTCTCCATTCTTCCTGCAGCTTTTCTGGACCTGACTGGCCCCAGTGAGGTTGAAGGCATATGGAAGGGATCTATCACCTTGCCATGTGCCTATGTGCCTGAGAAGGACTTTGTGCAGCAAACACTCAAGTGGACTGTGGTACATGACCAGAGCTCTGGCACCGTCTTTCGGAGAGACAGTTCTGGTGACCACGTTCTCCTGTCCAAGTACAGGGACAGGGTCAGTGTCCTAAAGGATGCCCCAGGGAACGTGTCTCTCCACATCCTGAACCTGGAGGTCTCTGACAGGGGAACCTACACTTGCGAGGTCACTTGGAGAGCCAGCAACAACAGCCTGATAGCAAAAGACATCACCACTAAAGTGGAGGTTGTTAAAGGTAAACCCAAGAAGGAAGCTGCGCAGGAGTGGAAGGCTTGGCTCAGGAAGGCTTTTGGGAATTGAGTAGACCAGGTAGACAGTGACCACCTGCTTCCGATGCAGGAGCGTTTTGCTGAGCAGTATCAGACTGCAGTGAGAAGCAATAAATAGGTCAGAGAGATGAATTCTGCCCACAATACTGCGCCCTGCAGTTCAGGGGCTGGGGGAGGACTTGTGGCCTCTCGCTTACCAATTTGTCCCTGGCTCTACCTGTATCTGATGGCTCAATGTTTCCAAGGCACATGCACCAGAGGGGAAGTCCCTGGGATATTGCATTGCTTTTCTTTGACCAAAGTTCATTGGCATGTGCCCAATCTCCCTTTGCCTGGGCAGTGGTGATTTATATAGGAACAGAGATGGCATCAGCCCAACAAACTGGCCCTCGTGTAGGAGGTGCAATGGCTGGCACAGCTGGTACGGGCACAGCTAAGCTAAACTTAACCTGTGCAGAGAGGTGACGTGAGAGCGGTGCCCCTCTTCCTCCTGGGAAAGCACTGAAAGCCAGAGCAAGAACTGCCATGGCAGGGGGGGAGGAACCTTCCCCACTGCAACCAGGGCCAGCGTGACCTGGGCCCCATCTGCTTTGTCTTCCAGTTGCAGCGACCAAGCCCATCATCAGGGCCAGCGAGCCGGGGCTGACTTTCCCGGCAGGAGCCAGGGCCAGCCTGACCTGTGTGGCCAACGGGTCTCCCCCCATCAGCTACCGCTGGTTCAGGAGCGTCCCAGGAGGGAAAGCCCTGCTCCTGAGCAGCCAGGCTGAGCTGGCGTGGGACAGCCTGCAGCCCTCCGACACCGGGAAGTACTACTGTGAGGCCGAAAACAGGGTTGGGGCCAGGGCTGTGCAGCAGAGTGATGCCGTTCAGCTGACGGTGAGAGGTGAGTCCGCAGAGCTGCAGCTGGACAGAAAACATCTGGAGTCCTTCCGTTCTGGCACGGAACAATGTTCCTACTTCCCTTCCCTGAAAGAAGAAAACACAAAAAGCCTTAGCCTTCTGCACTCTGAAGTACCTCTCATCACTGGCGCTGGCTTCCTATCCTTTTTTATTTCCTGTATTCTGTTTCCCTCCTCTTCTTTAGAAGAGCTGCTCTTTTCTGATGCAGAAGAGGTTCTGTATTTGAAACACATATTTATTCCTCTTTGGCTTTTAAAAAATTCTTGCTGGCTGTGTAATGCTGCCTATTGCAGTTTAGCAAGTTTAGATGAGGAATCAGGACTTCATTTTGAGTATGAGGAACATACGAGTGGTAATTCAGTGGGTGAAAAAAATCAAACTGGCCTTTGTTCCTTATGATTGGCTACATGTTTCAGGAAAACACACTGTGCTTTATACACACTCTGATGTATCCAGGCACTGCAAGATGGTGCATGAGGGATGCCTTCCTTGTGGAAGACTTGCTACTTTCCTTGGCTGGTAACTTGGTCATCAGAGCCCTGAAGCCTGTGATCGCAGAGCCAAGCCACACAGTGACCTTTGAAAGAGGCAAAGCCTGCTGGGCTCCCAGTGGAATGGAGGTTATGGGTGAAACGATATGTTGTTTTTCATAGCAGTCACACTTCAGAGTGTACAGCAACGGAACAGGAATTAATGATGGCCATGCTTGTCAACGCTGCTAGCACGCAGTCCCCCACCTGTCCTTGGATGGTGGCTGGTTCCTCATGGTCTTGGCCCACCAGTGGAGAATTCTGTATTGCAGCAGCATCACAAACATGGTCCAACTCCCGTGTGAGCCTCTCTCTCGTTCACCTTGCAGATCTGCCCACAATATCCCTCTCCGAGTGATGTGGGAACCTTGGGGAGATGCTACCCAACCACAGGTCGGGTTAACAGCAGTTACGGCTGACAGCAAGGACGAGGAGTCAGCAGGCGGGTTTGACACCAGTGCTTAGCAGTGGATTTGGTTGCTGGGTAATACAGTCTTGACAATATTGAATTTTAGTCCATACCCCTCAGTTATTAATCCAGATGTTTCTGAACTTAGAACATCTTCCTTTCCTCAGTCTCCAGTCTGCAGAGGGCTTTTAGCTTGCTCTTAGGGAGGCTTTGTCTCTGTAGGAGAGGCTCTGTATGTGTCTTAGGCCTGCTAGAAATGCCATTTCCTAACTTGTAGGTCATACAGGATGGTCTAGGTTCTGTTCTTTTTTTAAAGGCCTTTTTTGCTTGTTTTCTGGTCTTGAATGAAAGCCGCTAGAGTGGGAGACAGAGCTGGTATCTCTAGTAGCAGATACAAGTGATGCAAAAGCTGCTTCAGACCTGATTGGAAACAGTCTATCTTAGCAAGGACAGTTGTTTTCAGGGAGGGCTTGTCATTTCCCATTTGGTTTTGTGGGATGTGGGAATTCAGACCTGGGCTAGAGTAGGTCTGCTTGTGGAAACTTTGTATTTTGGGGTTATGTTTCATTTGAATTTATAGTCCCCCACCAATCACACAGCACATTGTGGGAATCGGCATCAGTGACCAGGAGCTAGGGGAAGATGTTGACAGTTGTTGACTACTCTTACAGAAAGAAACCAAACAGAGCTGGTGTTCAGAGGTACCTCAGTAACCTCCTGGACTCCTTGGGGCTCCACCACTATTACAGGTGTGTGTATGTGTAGACATACATACATATATATATATATATATATAGTGTGTGTATATATATATAGCTCCTGTATACATAGTATATATAGTGTATATATACTATATGTAGTATCTCTCTAGTGCATATAGTACACTCTATATATTATAGTGTATATATAGTACTCATTTATAGAGTTTGCCTATTTTCACTGCCTTGTAAAGGTGATGGAGACATTCTCTTTTGATCCTACAGCTATAATACCAGATCTCCTGGTGCTAAAATGAGAATTCGAAATGCACTGTGAGCCTTTCACTCCTGTTTCTTTTGCAGATCTGCCCATGCCAGTAGTGACTCCTGAGAATGGCGTAGAATATCCAGAAAAGAATTACACAACTCAGCGTAAGTGGAGAGCAAAACAAAGCTAAGAACGAGATTAGGGACAGTAGTCAGTACCTTCAGCCTTAAAATTAGTGTTCTGCCTTTTGGCTGCAAATTGTATTAATGGCTATTCTCTTTTAAAAAGACTCCGGATGGTTTTATGGGGCAGGGGGGGAAGCTTTCATAGTTGGAGCATACAGAGTTGTTGCTGTGTTTCCCAACAGTAGTCCATTTTGGTCTTTTCTTTGAGCATCAAAGCTGGAACAGCAGAAAAGCCCCAGTGTGCAACTCCAGCAGATCTTCTATACCTCCTCTAGCTTTGCAGTGCCGTGGTAGGTTTAAATATGTTCCAAATACAACTGAACAGTATCCTTGAATGAAAAGCTGAGACACTTTATTTCATGATGTGTACTGCAACTATTCTGCCCAGCTCACAGCCTCAGTTAGCCTTAGCATTGAGAGACTCTGCCGGTTGGCTTTATGGCTGTAGTCTCTCAGCGAGATATACGCAGTCTGGCTGGCTCACACAGTTGCACCTATTCAGAGACGTGTGAGCAAGCTT
>NW_010972776.1:358555-359126 GCF_000737465.1 Haliaeetus leucocephalus | reverse complement strand
ATGTTCTGGAAAACTTGAATGTGTTGTACGTGCCCCACTTGGTTTTACCTTTGAGGGGGTTTGGGCATGGGGCTGGTACTGTGCTTGCAGCTACCAGTAGCAGCTCTGGCACCTCGTCGTGGTTTAATCCCTGCCAGCAGCTCAGCCCCACGCAGCCACTCGCTCACTCCCCCCCAGTAGGATGGGGGAGAGAATCAGAAGGGTAAAAGTGAGAAAACTCCTGGGTTCGGATAAAGATAGCTTAATAGGTAAAGCAAAAGCCGCATGTGCAAGTAAAGCAAAACAAGTAATTAATTCCCCACTTCCCATGGGCAGGCAGGTGTTCAGCCGTCTCTAGCAAAGCAGGGCTCCATCATGTGTAAGGGTGGCTTGGGAAGACAAACGCCATGACTCCGAACATCCCCCCTTCCTTCCAGTTTTATTGCTGAGCATGACATTATATGGTCTGGAAAATCCCGTGGGTCAGTTGGGGTCAGCTGTCCTGGCTGTGCCCCCCCAGCTCCTTGTGCAGCCCCAGCCTGCCCGCTGGCGGTGCAGGGCGGGCAGTAGAACAGCCCTTGGGGCTGTGCAA
>NW_010972776.1:341822-358545 GCF_000737465.1 Haliaeetus leucocephalus | reverse complement strand
GCAGCGCTCATCCCCGTGCTGGGTGCGGGGCCCCGGGTCTGTGCCCCCCCGGCCGGCCCGCTCGGCGGCACGCCGCCCACCGCCGCCCGGGGACGGCCCCGTCCCTGTCGCTCTGCTCAGCACGGGCAGCCGGTGGCTCGCAGACTTACCTGCTCGACCGAGCTCGTCGCTCAGACCCGTTGAGGCAGCCGGTAGCCGGTAATCGCGTCCTGCTGCTCTCAGACACCTGTTTGCACCAGCTGCTGTTTAGTATTTCCCTTGGGACCCGGAGGAAAAGAGCTCACCCCCGATCCTCCCCGTTCAGTACGGATTCATTTCCTTTCCAGCCTTCAGACCTAGGATGTATTTACTGAACGCCTCTGCCTTTTCTGTGCTGACGCCAGAAAGCGCCTGACAGACGCTTTCTTAGCGTCCCCTTTCTCACCACGAGCCCTCGGCAGTGCACAGAGAACACCCTGGGGTTTGGGTTGGGGTTTTTTAATGCTGATGGCCACAGTTTTCTCCTTGTCCCTTTATTTCTTTTATTACCCTTCTACAACTTCGTGCCACCAATTAATAAGAATTATGATCAAATACTCTTTTTGCCCTTTTTCTTTTTTCTTTTTTTTTTTAAAGGAATCCAGAATAACCTCTTTCTGAATTGTTCTTTACTGAACTTCTAATGAATAGAAAAACTGTGGCAACTGGGAACTTCTAGTTTCTAAACTCAACTTTACCTTTGACCTTGGGCAGCCAGTTATTTTGAGCCAGTTGTGCTACAGCAGGGATATGGGTTGTTTTCATTTTCTTGGACTGAATCCTGGGAATAGGAGCCATCACCCACCTAACACGATCTCTACAGCTCCTATTTTTATTCTGTCTTCAGAGGTCACTTTCTTATATCAAGAAGAGACATAGTAGAAACTTTTTTTGTGTGAATATAAATGCAAATTATTGACACACATTCCTGATTCTTCTTTTCCAGCTCAAGTCTATGAAGTAAAATTGTGAGTATAACCCTTTCTCTAGCATATTGATGGGTCTTTGGGGCCTGTACGAGAGCAGGGGGAAAAAAAACACCAAACCCATGGTGCTACTTACCTGTCAGGATGAAAAGCCTCGTAAGCAGCATGGATGAAGAGGTTCAAAGGTAGCTTAGTAGTACATTGGTACTGATGATCTGTGGGCTTTCCACATCAACACATAGTGCAGGAAGAAAGAGCTTTTCCTTTGCAGTATTAGAATCATAAAAATGAGCAAGAATTGTTTATTAACTCCTCAGACCAATGAGGCCTATTGAAGATCGTTGCCAAGGATAAATTCCCAGTGTTTTTTCAAATGCAAAGAACAGGAATTCCCCTTCTACAGAGCTAAGGCTCCCAATGCAGAGATTATACTCTGATTTATCCCTGAAATATCCTTGGCTGAACTTGTCTCTCTTAATCATAGCTGTGACAGGAACGTACAGCTATTTCTAAACTCAAGTTTCAGCATCCTGATCTACTTGTAACCTATGGAAGCTATACTGAAAAGCCTCATAATCCAGTCAAAACATAAAAGGAGAACCACTTATCTAGATAAAAATTGAAGTGCTGATGATTTGAGTGCCATGGTAGAACATGCCAGCAGCATTTGCCCAGGTGCTGTGTTTCCCAAGCAGTTTATAAAGCAACATTTTAAGTAACAGTTGAACCCTGAGCAACTGAACAAGTAGTGTGATGGCATTTCTCCTCAGAGGATTTACCTTCATTTTAAAGATACAAGATACAAAAAGCTACATGGTGGATGTAGTCTGCATGCAGTTCACCATTTACCATTCCTCCACCACTTTATATATATATATATATATATATATATATAATCTTGCAAAGAGCAGTTGTCTGGCTGTGCCATTCCAAGTAATGGTGGTAATCCTTGTGTTGCTTACATACCTTTTGCTGCCTCTGAAACTCTCCCTGGTTTGGAGGCAATGCTGCTATAATGTCCAAGGTTCTCCTGCCACCTAGAAGTAAAGGACAAGATTCTCTCTTATCATAATCCAGTGGCCCAGGTTTACATGGGTTTGAATCAGACAACAATCTTGCTCAAAATCTTGATGGTTGGGAGATGCTTTGTCTGCTCTGGTTGCAACTATTCTTTCATATTGTATTTTGATTTCAGCCATAACTCAAGAACCGCAGCTTCTTCAAGATGTGAAAGTACGGATCATTATGAGGCACCCATCTCCTCCACTGAAAACAACTATGTGATGGAGCCCATGGAAAACAAAAGATATGAAGAAATAAATACAAAAAAGAATGAATATGTTGGAAACACCGAAGAATCTCTATATGAAGTAGGGGACACTGTATGAGAACCAACAGTGCTCTACAGGTAGCAGTCCTGAAGAGTATCTTCATCCAGGCAAAATTTATCTTCCTATTCACCTTTGCCTCTGAAAAATAGGTTGGACAAGAAGTTTTTGCTCCTTCAAAATCTGTGGAGCCTTAACAATCTCTGCTGTGAAAATGCAAACCTCTTTAGGAACTTCAGTTACAGACTGCTGTGTAGATCTTCTGATTTTGCTTTTTTTGCTTCCCTTTCACCACCTGTGTAGAAGAAAGCCCTTTGAAAGCTAGGGTATGCAGATCCCAGGCCAAAAGCACTGTACTAAACTTACTGCTTTACATGACCAAAAGGATCTGCATTCACAGCCTTCATGGGGTGGGAGTAGAACCAGCACCAAGGGCTGCTCAACCTCCCCATCATCTTTGGGTAAGAAGTGCAGAATGAGGCTGGCCTGGGAATCTGCATTTCTCCTCCCACCCACCTCAAGTGCTGCACAGGTGGTAGAATGTCCTTTTAATGTGAGAAAGCCCTTAAAGAAACACTGAAAGATTAAAGCTAGGATAAAACCAGGAACCTTACCATACTAGGAGCAGCAGTACAAAAAGAAGAAATGTCCCGTGCACCCATTGTGCTGTACTCAATGTGCCTTTCTGCAGCACTCGCCATAAGGTCCAGGCATGCTTTCTATAGTTTTGGTGCAGAACAGCTTGGGCGATTCTGATACTGCAACAAGGCACACTTTTTCCAAGTTCACCTTCTCTATTCTCTCATTTAATGCATGTTTAATATTTGAAAGATATTAGATACTTTTCCATAAGTTTGTGGATAGGATGTTTTAACATGCCTACATTATTTTGGTATGAATGTTTTTGCACGACCGGCTCATCTTTAAAATGCCAGCAAGCATTCACAATTACAGCTCCTCAGTAGATATTCATGAATTACTTTCCTCCCACCTTAGAAAGCCTGAAGGGTAAGTACAGAGCCAAAAAGCTGTGTTATTAGTAATTTCTACTGCCCTGAGTAAACCTGTAACATGGATACTGCAGAGTTATGGAAGAACCTTTTTATAGTGAACGACAGGGCAATACCATGTCCAATTAAAAGCCATGCAGACAGATGTAAAACAAAACAGGTGATCTGAGGGGTGAGGAGGCTATCAGTGACACAGGCACAGGATTAGTGGGCCCCCAGATTTGCTGTTCACACTCAGGAAAGATCTGCATCTGCACTTCTCTGCAAGCATCAGCTCAAAATTCACCAGCATTCAAGAAGAGTATTAGGTGCTATTAGGAAAGGCATTCCAGTGCAATAGAAAACAGGACTGTGGTACTGTAAAAACTCATGGAATGCTTCTACCTTATCTATGCATGTACCACAAGTTTTATTTCTCTTTGTTAAGAACGTACTTAAAAATTAAGGTCTGGGAAACCTTGATTTCAAAATGGAAGGGAAACAAACATCTGTTTTGGTTGGTGATGATCTCTTGGAAAAAATTGTCAACGTGTACATGCAGTTTATTGCAATGTGGAGAAGCAGATGAAAATCATTAAACTTCAGGACTGCAAAGTTAGTAGATTTTGTTATACTTCTCTTTATTTTGCCTGTGAAAGTGGGCGTGTGTGAATGTCTGTGTGTGCCCAGGAATTACACTCCTAGGAACATATTAGATCTCTCTACTTGACAGCAGAGGAATTAGTTTAGGATGTAAAAGAAAATGAGTTCTCTTATGAAGTGTGTAAAAAGCCAGTGAAGTCTGACAGTCTTTCTTCCTAAGCAGGAAGGTGAGTAGGGGAGGAGAACTGTTGCTATAGTATTGCAAGGTGCACACAATTATCACTAAAAGGGTTTTCCAGGGAACAACAGAAAAATCATGACTGGTGTGCTGGGTTTGTGTGGCGGGATTTTGGTAGTGGGAGGGACTGCAGGGGTGGCTCCAGGGAGAAGCTGCTAGAAGCTTCCCTGGCTCCAAGTTGGACCTGCCTCTGGCCAAGGCCGAGCCCATCACTGATGGTAGTAGCACTTCTAGGTGAACAGATTTAAGAAGGGGAAACCTGCAGCGGAGAGGGGAGTGGAAAGTGAGAGAAACCCCTGTGCAGATGCCAAGGTCAGTGAAGAAGGAGGGGGAGGAGGTGCACCGGAGGAGGGGACACCCCTGCAGTCCATGGTGAGACGGAAGCCCATGTAGGTGAATGGCGGAGGAGATGCCCAGCTGCCACGAGTGGAGAAGCCCATGCCAGAGGAGGTGGATGCCCCAAAGATGGCCATGACTCCATGGAAAACCCTGCGCTGGAGCAGCCTGTGCCTGAAGGACTGCAGCCTGTGGGAAGAACCCATGGCGGAGAAGTTTGTGGAGAGCTGTCTCGTGTGGGAGGGACCCCACACTGGAGCAGGGGAAGAGTGAGGATTCCTCCCCCTGAGGAGGAAGGAGCAGCAGAGATGTCGCAAACTGACCACAACTCCCATTCCTCGTGCCACTGTGGGGGAGGAGGTAGAGAAAAGCAGGAGTGGAGGTGAGCTGGGAAGGAGAGAGGGGTGGGGGAAGGTGTTTGGTTTTACTTCTAATTATGTTTTATTTGATTGGTAGTAAATTAAATTGATTTTGTTTTTTCCCCAAGTTGAGTCTTGTTTTTTGCCTGTGATCATAATCAGCGAGTGATCCCTCCCTGTCCTTGCATCATCCCACAAGCTTTTCTTTCTATTTTCTGCGCCCCATCCCACTGGGGTGGGGAAGAGTGAGCAAGTGGCCTCTGGTGCTTTGTTGCTGGCTGGGCTGAAACCACGACAACTGGATAGTGTGTTAATGTGATGACAAAGCAACAATGTTGAAATTTTCAGGGAAACTGTCATGTTTTCTTAATCTTTCAATTCTAGATGAGGCTGCAGTTTTTGGAGCCCTGCAGTAATGTTCTCATTCTTTAAAAAGGGGGTTTAAAAAAAGCGTGTGTGCGTGTGTTTGGTAGGGAGGGGGTGGGAAGGGAATGTCACTGTTACCGGAAAGCAGCCCACTTGTCTGAGCTCCACCCCAGAAACAAACCTACTGCAATGGGAATAAGGGGCTTCAGTGCTATATGGAGCAACTGGGAAGCAGACATACTCCAAAGAAGTCAAGCGACAGGGTGAACATCTGAGCAAGGAGGTAGATATGACGTGTTGTCGTGGTTTAACCCCAGCCAGCAACTAAGCACCACGCAGCCGCTCACTCACTCCCCCCCATCCAGTGGGATGGGGGAGAAAATCAGGAAAAAGAAGTAAAACTCGTGGGTTGAGATAAGAACGGTTTAATAGAACAGGAAAGAAGAAACTAATAATGATAATGATAACACTAATAAAATGGCAACAGTAGTAATAAAAGGATTGGAATGTACAAATGATGCGCAGGGCAATTGCTCACCACCTGCCAACCAACACCCAGCCAGTCCCCGAGCAGTAATTCCCTGTCCCCACTTCCCAGTTCCTATACTAGATGGGACGTCCCATGGTATGGAATACCCTGTTGGCCAGTTTGGGTCAGGTGCCCTGGCTGGGCATGAGAAGCTGAAAAATCCTTGAGTGTAGTCTAAACACTACTGAGCAACAACTGAAAACATCGGTGTTATCAACATTCTTCACATACTGAACTCAAAACATAGCACTGTACCAGCTACTAGGAAGATAGTTAACTCTATCCCAGCTGAAACCAGGACACATGTGCTGCTTGGAGAATGAGGAGAAAAGAGCTTGTCCTTTCTGTAAGTGGTGTGATGGGTACAGCCATCCAGACCAGCAGCCTTGGCTCTTCAAAGGGGAGAGAGCGGAGCTCTGTATGAACAAAAGAACAGCAATGCAGCCAGCACCATGAGCTCTTCCCTCCCTGCCTGTATTTCCACCACTGCTGGTCTTGACCTAGCTGGGAAAGACCCTCTGTGTTGTGCTAGGCTGAGGCAGTTATTTTAAGCAATGTCACCCCTGCTATCAGTTCTCTCTGGAGTTAGCTTGCTTTCCCTTCTCCTTTCATCCTTGTTTTCAGAGAGAAATTGTGGATTTTGCACTTGATGATGAAACGCCCCTAAAGGTTCTGGGGAAGTCAAAGTGTCATTAGTCGGACGAAGACACCCACCACATCAGTAAAAGCACTGGGTTTGCAAGGTGTGTTTTCTCAGGTGGGAGTGTGGTAACGCTTGATACACTCAGATTACCTCAGCATGACTGCCTCGGCTCCCCAAACAGGGACTTGGCTCTGACTGCCCAAGATGACTTGCAGTGTTGTTCCTCTGAGGTGGTGTGATGTGGCCAGAGCTCCAGTCCCAGAAGAAGAGAGCACTAAGGCAAGATAGAGGTATGGAGACAAAGGGCTTTCCAAGGAAGAGCAGGCTGGTCACAATGTGGTCCGAGCACATCAGGCACTCTCACTGTTGACACTCTGTGGATGACTGCTATCGGGTATCCCACAGCTGTGCCACAAAATCAAAAAACAATTCAATTTCAGTTGCATTGCAAAGCCACAGGCAATGTAGCTGTACAAACACGGATAAATAGCAGTTTTATACTGGCTAGACAACCATGACCAGGAGCTGGTGATGTTAAATAAAATGGTTTTAAGGCAAGCAGGAAAAGGCAAGCTCATGAAACTGAAAAGAAATCCATGAACTAGGTTCTCTGTGCATTTTGTGTCTGCATGCGCTGTTGGACAGCTGGACAATGCAAGACAGGCATTGGATCCTAATTCAGTGTGGGATATCTCCAGGAAAAAGCACAGTTGCTGTGCATCTTTTGCAACACATCAGTGGTGTACAGCTGCATGCCAGGAAGACAAGCTGAGGTTAAGACAAATTTTCCTAGACCAGCACTTGTGTTTACCAAAACCAGAGCTCAACCAGCCTTCGTGGAGCCACTAAAAGGGAAACTGGGAAGCTTGCAAACAGCAAGTATTATGATAGCAGTGAGGCTATCAAAAGCATCAGTAGGTAGTGCGTGTGATAACTGCAGGTAAAGGTAAAATCTGTATTGCTCTAATAGCTGAATTTGTGAAGCCCACCTGTGGCACCAAGTAGGAAATGAATATTCAGATGACATCATATACATGGGTCTCTTTCTTAGTGCTAGGAAGTACTTACAAGGATTTGGCTGAGATAATGGGTAACCCAGAACTGATGTGATTGATGTGGGATTTCCTGGGAAGGGAAGCTGGTTTTCAGAAAGAGCACTTGTATATCACATTTCTGCCACACAGGCCTTGAAGGAGATGCTCATTTACACTAAGTTTCTGTTTCTTAAGGTGGAACAAAGGTCAAGTTTTCATGACTGTCTGTACGATTGTCTGATACATGTGAGAGAATTGTGATGTACATGACTGTAGGGGCTCATACAATTAGCTTCTGTGTGACATCCAAAAAATACTTAGTACACAACAATCTGTTTAGTCAGATCTGTGAGTTGGCTATGGCTGGACCAGATACGAATGTCTCAAGTCTTGCAGTAAAAATCACCTTTTTTTTCTGAGTGCAGATGGTTCAAAAAGAGCACTTTGAGACCTTCTTCAGTTACCTACATTTTTGGTGGTTTGCTCAAAGCTTGGTACTGAATTTGACCCCCTTGCAGGCTAAAAATCTTCTTTCATCACCAGGAAAACTGTAGCAAACTTCTCTAGCCTCTGGCAGACTATGTCAAAACATGAAGCTCTGCAGAGCTTGTCCCTATGAGCAGGGTCTGAGGTCTCATCTGCACTCATTTGGGGGGAAACAGGGACTTTACTGTGCCATCTCTAATTAGCCTGAGATGTAGTAGCAGAACTTGCAGAACAAAGAGTCATACTGGTCACTGCCTGAGCTGCGATACTTGAAGAAATGATGCTTGACAGCATGTCATGTCCAGTATGTGGAAGGAAGGTGGGTGCCTGCAGGCGAAAAGCTGCAGGGTGCCTTACCCACCTGGCACTGCAAGGGAGAAAGCCATGGATTCAATCCAAAGCAGAGAAACTGAAATAAATGTATTTCATTATAATAAACCAGGTAACTAGCCATAATATCTGAGACATTAAAGGCTTTTTCTTCATGTGTTCAGATGCAAAACTCTGAGGAGTCCCTCTGGTAAGAAAGAAATGGGCTGACTATATGACTCGGGGAGAAGAAAACTAGCAGCTACATCTCTGTCCCAGGGAGAGAAAGATGTCATGTACATCACGTTTGAGGAACTACAGTTCTTTGTGTTTGTTTTAGCTAAATCGTCATTTTTTATCATGTATAATTACAGCTTCAGGAAGTCTTGCATGTCTGGTTCAGAAAGTAGTCATATCAGCAGTTTTAGCTTGGGTTTTCAGCTTGTCCCAGGGCACGTTCCCCAAAATCCAGCTCTTTTAAAGTCTTTTGTATAGAAGATGGTAGATTGTTGGGATAAGCTTCTATTGCCAGTCATGGACCAGGGTGTACAAAAGGTTGGGTTTAAATCATCTCTTTGAAAATGGAGTCATATTCACTCTTTCAGTGAGATTGCTTGAATTTTAACAAGTTCTTTTTTGTTTGGTTGCTTGCTTGCTTGCTTTTGGGCAGGATTCAAACACAGCTAATGGTTTCTTGGTGGCATAGTGGGCAGATGGGGTACAGGCAGCATGAACTAGTACCACACTGGTAGCTTCAGCAAAGTCAGGAAGAAAAGGCACTAAAAATCAAGTTTCCGCTGCACCAGCAAGGATATGCTCTGCAAGAAAGGGGGTTGCTGCTGCCTGCATTGTCTTCTGGGCAGGATGACAGCTGGTGGTAGCTCTTAGCCTGGAACTCGTATGAATTTGTTGCACCAGGTCTTGCCACACCACGTTCAGCTTTTTGCTCCAGGCTGACCATGCTTGCCACAGGCGAGTATTACTGCAGCAATAAGCAGAGCTCATTGAAACCGCATTCAGCAAGCAATCCAAGTGTGGACGTGCCTCCACCCAAAGACTGAAACGAGACCTGCACAGTTCCCATGAGTTTACTGACTTTGTTTTCATTGTCCTGTGCAGACAGGGAACAAGCCATCATTGACGAATGGCACCACGTCCAGAGAACAGTCTGAGCTCAGCTGCAATATAAACACGTCAGCTAAAGCAAACAGGTATCTGTCGTGACAGGACATAGCTGTGGCAAAAGTACACCAATTACCTTTCCCTCCCAGCTCCAAAAGAAAATGGGTCCCTGTATTTCAGACACATCTGCCTCCTGCTCAAAGATACTATTCTCCTGGTGCAGTTGTTAAAACTGTATGCTAAGGCATGTCTATGGAATAAATGCCAAAAAGTTGCTTTAGTGACTGATTAAAAGCCTATAACAGAATTCACTAGGTCAGTAGATTTGCTTTTATGCATGTTTCTTATCTTCTGTAATTCCTCCTCCTTTTGGTAATAATGAGCAGGCACATACTAATCCTGTGCATAACACCTATTGATAACTGAATGTACTTTTAAAGGTACCCCTACAGAGCATACCCAGAATGTCTCCTGGATTAAAGTCCCTCTGCCATCAGCCATAAGTAAGTCACCTCCTTAGAAAACACTGCATGTGCTTGCGTGGTATGAAACATGATGACTTTTGCCCATGAGCTTGGACTATTGCAGCAGAAATGTGTACCAAGATAGTCTGTGATGCTGTGAAAATGAGAGTACCAGGCAGTGACCATCTGATCACCGGTAGATGGTAAAAGCTTGTGTAACATTAAATGTGGCTGACTCTAGCTTGGTAACCTTTTGTTTCCTCATGCATCTTCTCCATGGCCCTCGTTGGTATAACTACATCTGTAGCTGCACCGCAATAGGGCACAGATTCTGGGCAGGTGGTAGAAAATGGAGCTTCTGCAGGGAAATTCCTATCATAGTAAAGAGCAGGATGTTGGGTTTTTTAATACTTATTCTCTACACATTTTCTGTTAAAACAGAAGAAAGCAGTAGAAGTGGCATCCTGAGTTTTCTGGTCTAAAAGGCTCAGAGTCTTTGGCAAAGGAACTAGGGCTGGTTTTCTTCCTCACTCAGGTCACAGACTGATCTACTCAGAAGGTGAACAGGGTTGCTCTCAGACAGTGTGTTGCTGTAGAAGTTGGTACATGCGCATGGTGGAAGAGCTGAGTACCATCAGCAGAAGAAGACACTAAGGAAATGGAATTGAGCATCAACAAGTTGGTCTCTGCCTCATGCTCCTGCCTGGTGTTAGGTGAGTCAGTGCACTCAGACCTGTGCTTTTCCTTTTCTGGATGCCCCATTTTGAGCCCTCATGTATGATGGAGAGAGATGCTGAGCACTCTGCTGAGCAATATCATCACATACACAAGTCAGAGGGAACTGAATTCATGCTTCACAAGCTCCTCAAGTTTGCTTTCCCTTGCTACCGAGTGCTTGACTGTGTAGTAATCATAAAGCTCTTTCACTGTGAAGTGAATGCAAATGTGGAAGAAAGGAAAAAAAAGAAAGAAAAAAGAGAAACACACAATTATGAAGAATAATAAAGAAGAGCACTAGTCAGAAAAGTCAAGACAATGGTAAGAGAAATGGGTGGGCACAGGGGAATATGAAATGGAACTGGGAAGATCCATATAGTCTTTGTCCATCCTTTACTCTCCACCTAAGTCAGCAGTGAAATGGACTCGTGATACTTCAGAAAGAGGATCCTAGATGACAAAGGACAGAAGAAAGGGAAGTGTCCTTCACTTGCATTCTGGTCCCAGGAGCGCGGGGGGCTCTCACAAAGTGCAGGGAAAGGAGGACGGACCTGCAGTTCTGGGAGAATGGGAGAAGTTGTGCGGATAGTGGTGTTTATGATGCCTTTCATCAGCTGCAACGGTGAGTAAACACTTCAATGTTTAAGAACAAAAATCAGAGTACTAAGAGGGTAGGGAAAATCTTTTGAATTATAGTGTCTTAATTTTTAAAAATTGTCAAGCGTGGAAAGTCTTTAGTTTCTTCTATGAAAAAAAGAGCCTGAGAATTCACAAGAGTCTCTTTTGGTAGCAGAAACAACAAGGTGCTTTTAAGACTGGTGCAAACGGGCCAGTATTGGGCAAAAGGTCAGCTCCTATGCCCAAAAGCAAGAACAAAACAGGATTGTTCAGGCCCCTTGGAGAGGACCTGCTCTGGTGAGTTAGCTTCCAAAACAGCCTTTGTGAAGCTGGAATATGCATTCTTCTAGAGTTTAATAGTGCATCACTGTTGTCTGCTAGCGTGGTCCTGGGAAGAAGAGGAGCTGTAATTGTGAGACTAAGTGCAGGCACACACATGATTCCACTTGGTCTCTCCTGATCTGCTGACTCTCTAGGTGCATTAGGAGAGGTGACACTGGAATCTTTGCTTTGATTCATATGCCCATGAGGCATATGGCCCCTCCCAGGGCACATACAACACTGGCACTGGCAGAGGAAAGTTTGGGGAGACAGGAAAAAGGTGCTTTAACAAGTTGCATACAGAAGCACAGAATTGCTCCTGACATTTAGAAAAATGGGTTGAACTATGTCCCCCATTTCATCATAAAAAAACAGCTTTGCAGATTTATGGGATCTGTCTCTCAAGCGACTTCTTGTGAGTTAATGCAGCTGAACATAACCAGTGCCTTTCTGGGGAGGAAGGGAAAGGGGGAGTGGGGTAAGAGGGTATGGGTACAGCCAAATCCAGCTAAATTCAGGTAATTTGCTACTTACAAGAGGCACTTCCCAGAGGAGCTGTGGTCTCAGTGGGCAGATTGTGAGAATGAGCCGGGTACCACAAAGTCCACCCCCTCTTCTCCTGTGCCCACTTGAGTGCTTGGCAAGGTGCTTATCTGGTTGAAGCAGGTATGATCCAAGAAATCTAGGTCAGATCTGAAGTCCTCTAAGGCTAAAGCAAAAAGATTGCATTTGGTCCGCTGTTGCTGTTCCAGGTCCAGTACTTCAGAGCAGATCTCTAAAGGCTCCTGCCTGCATGGTGCTTCCATGCCACCAGGACAGCTGGTGCTGGCAGGCTAGGAAGGAAGATGCTCAGCTGTTTTAGCAAATGGGCCAGAATATGATAGTCCAACTTTTTTTCCATTAGCATGCATTATAGATAATACAAATCCCTCTGATCAGTCTTCTCATCTCTAACATAGCCCTTCAGGTTTTTGCCTGGTCCAGCTCTATTTCTCTCTGTTGGGAGAATTCACATTGTTTTTCTGGAAGACTACATCCCAGTTTAAGAAGTGTCACTGGGAGGAAATATTTCTTTAAAAAATGCTGAGTTTCTCCTATTCCTTCCAAGCAGCCCTCCTTTGAAGGCATCCCTGCTAATGTTGAAATTGGTCATATACAGAGTGCAGCTGCTCCGCAGGCAACCAGTGGAAACTGGCAGCTATTTCATGGCACACAGCAATGCAAAACAATACAGGAGAGATGTTTAAACAAAATTGTGTCCAGATGAATACAATGGATAGCAAACATACTTGAACTTGAGCGCACCAAATGCCTTAGGTGTATTTCTGAGCAGTTTTCTAAATAGCTTTCGCCCCTCTTAGTTTTTCTTGGTGGGAGTCTGTGAAAAGAGGAATAAATGGAAAACCTTTAAAAGCTTATACATCAAGGAGCTGTGTTTGAGTGGGATGTGAGATTTGAAGAATGGAGCTGTGTCTGCCCTCTCAAAGTCATCTGATAAAGGAAAACCAAAGCTCCATTTCAGAAACAAGCTTCCACTATGCTCAGTCCCAGCAGTCCCCTTGGCTGTCCTCATGGACACAGATCCACAGATACTTGCCTTCCCCCAGCTGGCACCTCCTGTTACCTCTGACACAGGCTGTTGCAAAGAGAAGTGCTTCTGCTCACACAGCTACTGCTGGGTCCTGTGAGCACCAGGGAAGTTGCATAAAAAAGTAGTGATGTTAATGAATGCAAGCATGTTGCATTCATTGTTAATTGCAGTGAAGCAGTAAACTCGCTTTGTTCATCCTTCCTCCCATGTAGAATGTAGAAGTCAACACTGCAAGTCATGTTGTCAGAGCATCCCATGTCAGTGGGGGGAGGCCGTTGCTGTTTGACTCATCATGTGCAAGTGTAAGCAGAAAGCCAAGCAGCAGTAGGATGTAAAGGCTGGGGCTAGAGAGCAGGAATAAGAGATGCTCCTTAAGGTCTTGTGAAGACTGTAGCTGTGATGCTGCCACCAGGAGCAGGATTTGTGCCTCTTTGTACTGAGAAGGAATTGAGAACAGGCAAGTGTCCAGAGAGAAACAATAAAAATAGCCATGAGGTTGAAGCAACTGTTCACTTCCCTATGCTCAGTGAGGTGGGGACAGGCCCTGGTTTAGCTGGCTGTGGTCTACAGCACATCTAAGATGTGGCCGCATGCTGGCTTCCGTCTCCTAATGATTCCCATCTATGCTAAGGATGTTCTCCTTGTCTGCTGTGTTCTTATTTCTTCCTTTCATCTGTTGTTCCCTGCAGCCCTCCTGGATCTGTCTGGTGTCCAAGAGATCAAGGGCACATGGATGAGATCCACCAGTTTACCGTGTACCTACATGCCCTCAGAGGGTTTCACACAGCAAACGCTCATCTGGAGCATGGAGCGAGACTATGGCACCTCTACCATCTTTCGGAGGGACGATTCTGGTGACCATGTCTTGTTGTCTCAGTTCCGAGACCGGGTCAGCGTCCCAAAGCACAGCCCAGGGGACGCCTCACTCCTAATCGAGAACCTTGAAATCCCCGACAGTGGACACTATACCTGTCAAGTCATCTGGAGGTCCAAAAATAACAGCTTGATAACAAAGGAGGTGACCACTACAGTTAAAGTTGTCAAAGGTAAATCCAGCAATAAAGCCCTGCTCTTGTGTAGCCAGTCTAATCCACAGAGCATGCCGGAGAAGCAGCAGCTTGTGGGAATACTATTTCACACCATACTGCCTACCCACATCCAGGCTGGGTGTTGAGGCATCCTCGTCCCTTGCTGTGTTAGCCCTTCTTCTCCACTCATGGAGGTGTAGGGATGGACTGGGGAAGGGTGATCAGTTAGTGCGCACCCTAATCTGGATCTGCTCATGGGCCACTTGAACCTGTGGTGCTTGAGATAACATCTACATCTGGTTTTGGTTTTGTGCAGGTAGCCAGCATCTCTGGTTCTTGTAGCAAGTGGGACAGCAAGTGGGTGTTATACTAGCCAAATTTGCCTTCTCCCCTTCCCAATCGTCCTCAGTGTGTGCTAGAAAGAACTGTCTTTCTGTAAGGGGGGCACCCACTCAACAGAGCAGGACTTGCATGATCGGCAGCAGCAACAGTGGCATAGCTGGTGTAAACCTGGCTTTAGGCATGGGTGAACTGAGCTTAACCTGTGCAGAGAGGTGACGTGAGAGCGGTGCCCCTCTTCCTCCTGGGAAAGCACTGAAAGCCAGAGCAAGAACTGCCATGGCAGGGGGGGAGGAACCTTCCCCACTGCAACCAGGGCCAGCGTGACCTGGGCCCCATCTGCTTTGTCTTCCAGTTGCAGCGACCAAGCCCATCATCAGGGCCAGCGAGCCGGGGCTGACTTTCCCGGCAGGAGCCAGGGCCAGCCTGACCTGTGTGGCCAACGGGTCTCTCCCCATCAGCTACCGCTGGTTCAGGAGCGTCCCAGGAGGGAAAGCCCTGCTCCTGAGCAGCCAGGCTGAGCTGGCGTGGGACAGCCTGCAGCCCTCCGACACCGGGAAGTACTACTGTGAGGCCGAAAACAGGGTTGGGGCCAGGGCTGCGCAGCAGAGTGATGCCGTTCAGCTGATGGTGAGAGGTGAGTCCGCAGCCTAGAGCTCCTCATCTCTGTTGCACAGGAGTGAGGCAGGCAGTTTCCTCTTTCATAGCAGGATCAGACACATAACACCAAATATGAACTGCGTTTTGATTCCTACCTAGAGAGGAAACGACAGGGGCTGGCATCCTCTCTACTTCAGAAGGGGTCAGGAAAATGTCCCCTGCATCCCTCTGGGCCCAGGACTGTGCATGATAGGAGGCTGGCTCCTGCCCTTGGCACTTCTTGCTCTTACCTGGCTTGTACTGCAGACAGGGAGTGGGGGAAACGGCCTCATGACCAGTCTTTCCCACAGAGTCCCCAGTCACACAGCAGCCCAGCCCGGGGACCAGCAGGCACACCAGACCCCCATTCACCTCCCAAGGCGGTGCGCCCCAGCGAGTGCTCACGGGTAAGTGACCTGGGCTGCAGGGGAAGGGCTGCAAAACCCTGGCACTCTGTGAGTGACACAGAAGGCGAGCAAGACAAATCCACTTGACATTCCTTTTGGGCTGCAGATCCTCTTTGCAGGTGGGATAGAAAGAGTCCACCCCGTCCCCGGGCTGCAGGTGCTCAGCTGTGGGTACCTGGTCAGAGCCCCCCCCCAGGGACGGCAGCAGAGCCAGTGCTAGAGGTGCCACAGCCTGGGAAACCTGGGGGTTGCACAGCTTCAGGGGGAGGTCACCTGGGGCAAGAAGCCTAGCTTGGGGCTCCATGTGTCAGGGAACCTTAAGGTGCAGCTGCCGATGGCAACCCCCCCCCAGACCAGCCAGGGAGTCACCGTAGGAGAGATGAAGCGAGAAAATCCTGTGGAAACCCAGATGAGTCCCAGCAAGACAAAGCCAAAGCATTCCCTGGCCGTGGTGTAGCCAGCCACAAGTGCTGGTGCACAGAGACGTGACTTGTCGGCCAGGGCTGCCGGGGAGCCCCAGGGGCAACGGCCAGGGAGGGGGGGACGGGGGTGCCACAGGCTGCCTGCAGAAGGCGCACAGGATGACACGTCGGGGGTAAAAATCTGGCCCGTCACCCCGAGAGGAGGTCCAGTGGGTGTTTTCTTCCCATCCACCTCAGACCCAAGAGAATCAAAGCGGCATGCTCGTGAAGCCTGAGCCTGGCTTTTCACGGCATCACTCGTCAAACCAGGGCAGGCAGCTTCAGGGCAGCGGTCGCCTCCGGCCCAGGATTGCTGTGCCGGTGACCCCCAGCGCTGGGCAGCCGGGAGACCGCTGCCTGCCCCGCTGCTGTTTGGCGGAGCAAACCCGGCTCTGCCGAGGCCGCAGGGCAGCCCCGGGGAGCGTTACGACGCATTCACCCTCACGCTTTGGCAGATGCGCCCGCCGCGAAGCAGGCCGCCGGGAGGGATGCCGTTTCGGAGGGGCCGCCCGTTGCCACAGGTGAGGGGACCCGTGCTGCCGAGGGCCAGGCTGGCGAACGCCTCCCGCAGACCGAAGGGCCGAACCCGGCCGCCGCCGGGAACGAACCCCGGGGCTGTCAAACACCGGGGGTTCCCCCGGCGGGAGCCGCCGTGCTCCCCCCCCCCGCCCCCGGGCGCGCAACGACTGCCCGCCGTTCGCTTTGCCCTTCTGCCCGAAAGGGTCCGGGCGCGCCGCCGCTGACCGCAGCCCCGGCCTGCGCGGTTTCTCCGGGGTTTGGCCGCAGTTGCCGGTTCCCCGCGGGTACCGAGCGCCCCTCCCCGCCCGGGGCTCCGCCAAGGGCGGCCGGGGG
>NW_010972776.1:331263-341771 GCF_000737465.1 Haliaeetus leucocephalus | reverse complement strand
GCAGGGCAGACGGACGGACGGACGGACGGCCCTCCCCGCAGCTCCATCCCCGGCCCCGACGTCCCCATCCCCGGCCCCGTCGGCCCCAGCCGGTCACTTGTGGGGAGAGGCAGGCTGGGAGGGTGATTCCGGAAGGTGGGAATACCTAGAAATAGCTGGGTTTTTTTTTCTGTGAGACATAAAACATGTCGATGCACATCTTCGATTCCTCTTTTTTTTTCCCAGAACCTCTCTATGAAGTCACTTTGTGAGTACAGTTTTTCACCTGGGACGTTAAGAAGACTTTGAGGGCTGATGTCTGTTTCCAAAAAGCCTCTTTGCTCAGTGAAAAGCCAAAGATTTCTTTGACTTGGCAGGGGGAGGACCTGAATACCTTGACAGCCCTTTTACTTAGCAGCATGAGGACATTAACATTTTGGTGCGGGAGGGAGGTAGCAAGAGTCTGTTCTTTAATATGTTAGAATGAGAGAAAGATATTCTGGGTCCTTCACTCTGCCTTGCAGGTGCCGTGGGAAAACTGCTCTCTGTAGTAAATTCCCACCATTATTTCACAAGGCAAAGGACAGGAATTCCCAGCTCTTCTCTAGAGATAAATTCCTTCTATACATGTCTTTCTTTTTAAGAAACACATCCCAGTGCTTATCCAAGTATTATTTTGTGCAATTCCTATTTGCTTACAATTGTACAAACACATCTTCTGCCCTGTCCTAATCTCAACCTTTAATCCTGTCATACTGCTTTCCTATTCAGAGACATACCTTAGCCATCTGTAGCTTCACACATTGCCATTTTTCCCAATTATTACTGGTAGTTACTTTCTAAAGGCTAGACTGTCTGCTGGTAACTCCTCTGAGTATAATATGCTAATGCCATGAGAGTTTATGGTACCAATGTTAACTGTTTATTGCTTCTTTTTGTGTGTGCAATTCTTTTAATGTTACTTTCTAGTGTCTTTCAGAGCCTCCCAGGCCCTCACTAGATTAATATAAATTTTGCTGTTCCACAGATTATATGTGGTACATTTTGTCTTTGACTAAGATGTAAATCAAATGACTTCTGATTTAGTCATTCTTCTCAATAGTGTCTCTCTTGTTTCAGCCATAGCACTGCAGATGTCACGAGACCGGGGACTGATGTGGAAGTCCCTGTTAAGCACCTACACAAGGAGACAAATTCTAAGACTGAAACATCCAATGACACTTTCACCATGAAAGACAACGGCCATGACAGCATATGCATCAGGAAAAATCCTGAGTATGAGAACCTGGTGAATGCAATGGAATCAGAATATGAAAGCATTTAGTAGAGTACCAGCTTTTCCACATGAGCAGCCATGCAGAGCTGCAGATATTGGATGGTAAACTTTACCAGAGGAAACTCTTCTTCCTGTCTGCCTTCTGCTCTGATAAATATACCAGCCTCACTGCTTTCTTTAATGCAGAGGAACTGCATGACCTTCTCGGGCTTTGGCAAATGAGGCCCTGCCCATTGGTGCAGAAACTCTCAGCCAAGTGGTCATCTACCTACTTTTATAGAGCAAATAATTTCTGAGCAGCCTGAAGGACCAAAGTGAGGAAGAGAGGATCTGAAGGAGTGGAAACACAAATACCTTTAGCGTGCAAATCAAGGTGTAGCTGGGTGCAATGCTGCTAGCCTATAACAATGGCAAGGTGTACTAGCACGTGCATGCTCCCCTGTTAGGACATACCAGACTGCGAGGAGCCAGGGATTGATTGTGCTGGAAATGGGCATCCTCTGGCTTTTACAGCTCAACAAATACTGCTTGTACATCCTGCTTGTCCTTGAGTCTTTTTTGTTAGAGCATGGCAAAGGGACCACAAAGCGGGGGGGGGGGGGAATGTCCCAGGAATGTCATTTTTGCTATCAGACTGGAGCTCATTGCTTAGAGGAAGAAGGAATGGCCCTGTAGGTGTTGAGCCTCCTAACTGCCACCGTCTGGTTTTCTCCTGGAAAAGCAGAACTGGTGTTGAAGGAAATGCTAGCATTTTATTTTTACAGGGTAGGGGCCAGAGGTGTAACAAAATAGACATTTGAGTCATTTGAAATAATGATTGAGCAAGGAGCCTCCCTGGATGCTACAGACTGACACTCATTCACTCTGTGGGACACCAGTCAATCTGTTTGATTACAAAAGAGATATTAATGCTGACCTATGTCACAGAGATGCTGTGAGTGGTCATGTTTGTAAAATGCCTTGAAAAGTGCTTTATTAGTGCAATGTATTTTCTTTCCCAGGGAAAATACAAAAGGCTTCAAAGGATTTTGTTGCATATGGATTCTGACCTCCTTGGTACTTCACCATCCAGCACTGTCATTCTTCTGTTGCTTGCAAATGTATGCTTTTTCTCAGTCTTCCGATTTAATTCTGCAGAACAGGCAGGGGTACAGTCGTGGCCACAGGTTGACTTGGAAGGTTGACTTGGGTTTCCCTTTTAAAGAGGAGACAAGGGGGCGGGGGGCATCAAGTCAGCCCACCCCAGACTCCTCACATGACTACACGTCACCAGAGCCCCCAAAGCTAGTTGTTAGGGTCATAGTGTGCAAAGTCACAAACCTGCAGCCACCTACTACTGCAGTGAGAGCCCGGTAAGACACAGTGCTCCGAACACTGATGACATCAGGCTGAGGCCTGGAGTCAATGGGAAAACTCTCATTTTAGTGAGCTGGTTAGCAGCATCAGTGCTTGAGCTGGGCATATTTAGGGCAGAAGGTTTGCCGTTAGCACCTTTCCTCCAGATGCTTCATCTAGTTCTAGGGGTTTTTTAGGAATTTATCACTCACAGCAGGGTGTAAAGTGTTGTGCTACTAAATCACTGACAGAGGTTAGAAGGACTCTGGGGATGCTTATTACTGAGTCTTCTGTCACTGCCAGCAGAAGGCTAAATAATGCTCAAGAGCCTGGAAAGAGAGGTCATCTAAATGATGTTACAAACTTGCATGTGATTTAGCTCAGGAGTTAAAAATCCTTGACTTCTTTAATTTCATGCCATTGCTTAACACATTGGTTTGCTCTAAAAAGCAGTTAGTTATTTTAAAAAAAAAAAAAAAGTTCTGCAACTCCCTATATATTGGCTCTCAGAGACTCAAATCAAATATTCCCTTCCAAGTGGAAAATAGCTCCATGGCCAACCTGGGTGACAGCTGGGCATGCCGCAGTTGCAGCCTCAGAGAGGAGGAGGAGGCTAATCCTCCAGGAGCAATGGGGGATGCTTTGTGAACAGGGGGGTGAGAGATGGGGTCCAGGTCCATTAGTGGCACTGGAGGTCCTGTGGGGAAAGAAATAGCTCTGCTCAACTGAAGCATGTCAGGGCTTAGAGCGAGACACCGCCTCTGAAAGAGGGTGCCTGAAGCTGAAGGAGCCCTCTGTAAGGCAGGAGAAGTGACAAAGCACTGCAGATGTATGCTGAAGAAATTGGAGGGGGGGGGGCCATTATCTTCCTCCTCTTCTGATGCTTGCAGGCTTTGGAGCTGTTTAGCCCATGTGTCTTCTAGATCAGCGGTACTTCTGTTGCTGACTGCTCTAAAAATCATGAGATCAGCTTAAAAATAAGCAGCCTGCATGCCCTACATTAGGTTTAAGACTTCTTGGAATGTGCATTTTGGCTTTTCCTTTTTTGCCAAGTGGGTCCTGAGCTACAAGGCCATACTTCGCATTTCTAAGATCTTCATCTCAAGCAGGAGGGCAGAACTGTACTGTCTGTAATGCAAACCCCATCACTTTCACTAACCCTGGATTTTGTGCAGTCCTGATGAGGAGCCCCCAGACTGTGAGCCCCTTGCTAATGGGGTGCAGGCTTTGCTGTGGAGTATGCCATCTGTCACCGCTGCTTAAACCCACCCCAGGGCATTCCTAGATCCCTGGCAAAAATGAAACAGAAGAAAAGTTCCTTTTTACAAAAGCAGCAAGGCTGCATACTTAGCTGTGCCTGCATTTCCTGCAATACGCTCTGTTATGCAACAGCCTAGTTTGCTTCCTCAGTATTAATCACTTGCATCTTACATGTGCCGGGGTGCTGCTGCCATGCTCTGCCCTCTCTGTCTGTCGGAGACCTACAGCCAGCGTCCCTCTGTCCTACAGGCTTGGCAGGCAGACCCAGGGCAGGGAGGGGGGATGCCACTTGGCTTTAGCAAAGCAAATTTTTAGGAAGAGTTATTGGCTTTTATTAAATCAGTACCAGCCTCCACTGACTTGGACCCATATGGCTTTTGTCTCAGCTGCCATGGATCTTCCCTTCCCAGGTCAGCAGCCTAACAGCAGGTTCACGTAGCTTTTTATGGCCTGAGCACTGGGAAGAAGAGCCTCACTTTTGCCTTTAGTGCTCTGAATTACAATGACGCTTCTTCGGGATGTCAGGTGATTATCAGGCAAGATCAGAGAGGAATGTCTCCTGCCTGTACTATGAAGGTTTCATAAACACAGCAATGGATGCATAGGGATGATTGTGCTGCAGCATCAGGCTGCTGCGCTTCCCAGGGGAGGCAGGCTGCAGCCAGCAGTGCCTGCCTGTCCTTGCAGGGACGATGGCAGTCCTAGGCCCCACTCCAAGCACTGGTGTCTTAGCTCCCAGACCTGGCCAGCTCCCCTGTCCCAGCTGGAGAGGAGGGGAGCTGTGCCCTGACCAAGGGCAAGAAGCGCAGGGACCATTAGAAGTGTGTGTGAGGGTCTCTCCTGCTTTGCACCTGGGGCAAGGTAATCCACCCCACACAGCAGTGCATTTGCTGTAGCTAGTGCATACCCTCCCAGAAGGTGGCCTTGGAGACACGGGGCTGGAGCAGCAGCCGCTGGTGTCAGTGATCTCAGAGGTGGTGCAAAACAAAAGAAATGAGGGGAACAGGGAGCTGCAACCATCCTCATGCTGGGCAGAAGTGTGTGGTGCAAGGTCGATGCTGTGTGGGAAGGGAACTGAAAACTTCTCAGCTTCCCCAGCCTCACATCAGCACATCCAGGCCCAAAACACAAGGCATGGCACTCCCCCCCCCCCCCCCCAAGTCCCATCTTCCTTCATTTTCAATTAGCCTAATGTTTTATGCAAGATTTGCTGCCATTATAAGCTCTCAGCTCCAAGTTCCCTGACTATGTAACACCATGATTTTTCCAACTTTCAATTCCTCCCAGCGCTGGTCTGCTCTGAGGACATCTGGGCAACTTCCTCAGAAGACCTGAAGCCTGGGAGAAGCTGCAGAGGAAGAAGGCAACAGGAGTTAAGACAGGGGTAGCAGATGTCCCAGTTGGAGCAGATGCTATGTACCCCACGTTGGCACTGCCTCTAGTTCGGGCAGCAAAACGGCTTTGATCATAAGCAGCAGAACAGTGGAAACACAAAAGCATCTCTCTAGTGCTGAGGTTGTTTCTCCCTATGCAGCAAGTGTGCAATTATTTTTTTATTTATATTTTTGACATGTTTGTAGTAAAACCTGTTGGAAACAGAACATCTTTCTTCTGACAGTCACAGAGGGCTTTGCTTTGTTGTATCACTGCCAAACGAGAGAACTTCTCCTTTCCTTGCGCTGGTCACTCACCCAGTGATGTGACTCATCTGCCGAGTGCCAGCTCTGCTCCAGCACAGAAGGGAAACCTCAGCTTCCGCTCTGAAACTACACTGCCTCCAAAAAACACGCTATTTCTAGTGTCCAGCACAATGTCATGAGACTTGCAGCTCCCCTTGCTTCAGAGCAACTGAAGTGCACATATAACGGAAGGGACCTGTTGGCTTTTACACTTGCCAGGCTTGCCCTGGCCTTCAGAGCCCTTCTGAACCTGCTGTTCTCAGCAGGGAGTAGGGGGAGGAAGTCTCAGAGAAATTTGTCCCACCATAATTTGAAATTTCTGCTTGCAAGAGAGGAAGGGGTTAATTTTCTTCCCCTTCCCCCAAGCCATCTCAAAGGAACAGGGGGTGTGGAGTTATCTAAAAAGCAGAGGGGCAAACTACTGAAAGCAAGAACTGGAAATGCATGAGAAAACAATGATGAAGAGCATAAACCAGCACTGTGGTGCTAGTTGTGGTGCAGAAGAGTTTAGGTCTGTTGAAACCTTGAGGCCTGTCATGGCAGAAAGGGCTGGGGTTGACACAGCTGCCTGCTACATTTAGGATCCACTGGGGACAAAACAAACCCTGAAATAATAGGCTTTGTTCTCTTTTGAAGCTGACCTCAGTGATAAAGATCAGGGTGATGTCTGTGAGTCATAAGTAGGTGCATGAGAGAGACCACAGGAGTATGAGTCATAACAAGTAAGACCGTGTTTGGCCAGAAGTGCACAGTAAGCCCTACTGATAGGACCTATTCAAAAAGCAGAACACAATTTGCTTAGGCAATGTTATACATTCATTAGTCCCAGCTTTGTACAAACTCCAGCTTCTTCAAAATATTTAGCAAGAAATAGTTGCAACAAAAAGCCCAAAAGCTTAGTATTAAAGTTTATCAATATTGTCAAACATTGCAAAATTTGCTGGTGGTACTGTCCTAAAACAAGTCAGGAGGGTCTTGGGATTTTTTCTTAGTTTCTGAGTTTTCAATGCTAAATGCTTTCAGAGAGTTTGATTTGTCAAACTGGGTTGGGCACTCTCCCTCTGTCATTCCCCCCACCCTGAGATACCTCAAGTTGCAGATCTGATGTGCTACAAGTCAGTGACTAAAAATGCTTACCAATCATTAGATCTTCAAGTGGGATGATTTAGAGGGAATTACTTTAACTAAATAGCAGAATGGCAAGAAAAGCAATAAGCAACCTTGCTGCAAGTGCTGACTAGGAATAACTATCCCAAAACAAGGAGTCTTCTCCAAACAACAAGGCTTCAAGGAGAAGCGATGGACTCCATGGCCTAATTCAAAAACAGATTGAGCAAACATGCATTTTTCACTGGCTAATGGGATATAGGGAAGTTATCAGCAGCCTTATTAGTTTGTCCTCCAACTTCAAATTAAAAAAAAGATTCCTACATGTCCAAAGAAAAGATTCTGTATTATGGATAATGCTGCCCTTACCCATGATGTTGTGATTACAGTTGCCAGAATCCCTGTTAACTGAGCAAGATTATTGATTAACAGCTGGCTAGTTAATGCTGTGGAAGAGAACAGCATTGTCTTTGGCTGCAAAGAATAAGGAGCCAGGGCCCAATTCTCTGCCTTTACAATGCCCAGAAACTGTGCCAGCACCACTTCTGTACAGATTTGCCATTAGGAGAACTACCGTGATAGGGACTTCCAAAATTGGGGTGGAAGGGAAGTCTGACAGCACAGGATCGGAGTCAAGTGTTCAGTAACGATGGGATGTGTTGTTCAATACCTTGCTGGGTTTTTGGAGAGGACCGGAATACGGACAGGAAGGCCCCTGCCCGAGTGGGAGGAAGGAACCGGTCCCCTCGGTGTGCCGCCGCGTTGCTCAGCAAATGCCTCACTTGGGGTATTTGACAAACTGACACTCTGCACACTGAGTGTCGAACTCAGCTTGTCAAATACACGCAGTGCTGCACTGCAGCTCTCAGTGGGGGTTGCAGATGTCTTCGCTGGGGTGCCATCATCCTGGGCAAATGAAAAGGGAAAAGAAGGGCTGAAGCTGCTGTTAATTTCAGAGGCTTTATCCAGTTAGCAAAAAACATCATTATCCCTCCTGTATTTCCCTCTCCAACACTTTTCTTTGGGTGAGAGAGAACCACACAAGCAAGGCACTGCCTTCTGCTGAGGAAAATGTCCACTATATTAATTCAAAGGCTGAAGCTCTGTGGACCTGAAAATGATGCTGAGAGCTTCAGACTAACCTTCTGCCCTAGCTATACAGCTACATTGGTAGCTTGAAATATTGACAAAATGTCCATGCAAACCCTTAGCCGTGCCATTTGGGTACAACATCATGAAGACCGATGTCTCTCTAGACACACAAAGTCTAGACAAAGACCCACAGAACACATTACAGGCAGAGCAATTTTGCATTGGACAGAGATAAGGGCGTGATAATTTAACAGACTTCACAGCTTTCATTTTTAACTTCTTAAATTTAAACAAGTTATTCAGGCTTCTCACATTTAATTCCTTCTATTTGGGTCCCTGTGGTAATTTTGCATTTAAGCAGTCATGTACGCCCTAATGTCCTTGTGTTGTAAGGTACTTCAGCTAAAAGCCTAATTCTAGATATGTGAGTATTTCAGTTGTAACTGGTCTGACAGATTCCAAAGAACATGGGATGGGGCCTCTCTGTTTAACACAGGTTGGTGGCTGCGAGCATACCAAAGACAAAATTTCTATTGGCAGGAATAGGCTCAGGGCTTTACCTCTTACTGTACCACTAACAGCTAAAATAAATTTTTTTTTTTACCTAGACCTAAGATCTGAAGAGGCACCTCTTCAAGCCTGTCTGAAAAAGAGGTACAATTCTGCCCCTGGGCACACATGTAGGGATTCATCGTTGACTCTGTTGGAGACAAGGTCAGCCACCAGCACTGGCTCAAAGTCCAGTGCTGTATGTGTTCGCTCTTTGCAAAAAAAAAAAAAAAAGGCAGCCATAGCAGCCTCTTGTCCCTGCAAACTGCAGTCCCCATCTCTGCCTGCCAGCAGAAAGCTCACTGTTAGGCAGAATCACTGTAAGGTTCGTGACGCTAAATGAAAACCAAACTCCACATAGGGAAACAATGAACTTCTTAGGGAATGAAGTGAAACTTTCCCTTCTGTTGTCAAACTAACCCCCTTCTGCTTCATTTCCAGCAGATGGAAAAAGCCTCTCCCGCAATAAACAGAGCTTTCCACTCCCATACGCTGGCATAATCCAGCCTTTAAGGGTGAACGTATCCCACACACACACACACACTATTCTTTTGCACAAAGACCAAAAGGTGCCATTGGTTCCCATATTCTTTTAACAACAGTGTGCATTAAATGCAGAAATGCACTTAAAGAAAACTAAACAACAAAACATACACAAGAGAAGGTATTGCTAAGTCATACTGTGCTCTGTGTCCTTCTCAGACGTTGACCATTCAGATTTTCAGTGTAAAAGAAATTTGAAATTCTGATACCATGCAACTTTCCCAGAAAAATTCATCATGGCTCCTAAACGACACCCCTTCTGCATGACACTATTTTAATGTCATTCATATTCTCTGTGGCCAGGTCCAGACATAGCTGTGTTTTAAGCACAGTGCTTTTAGATTTCTTCCCAGTCCTCTGATTTTAATTTCACAAGACCAGCAGCACTAGTTTGTGAGAAAGCAGCTGTGCTATTTTTAGTATCAGAATGAAAAACTAAAATGGATATGTTTGTTAATTACATTTTAGAAGGTAGACCATTACAGACAGAAAAGTAGAATTCAGATGAAGTATATTAACAGCATCATACAGTGGGCAATTTATTAACCCTTTTCCATTTCTAACTTGTGACTTTTTTTTTTTTTTTTTTTTTTTACACACAGATGATCATAGGATCCAATCTAACATTACACACATAGAAACATACCTGGAAAGGGCAAGGATTTTTCATGCAAAAGCACAAAATAAAAAAATGGTAATGTCAAATACATATTCTTTATACGTGCTCCGAAACCAGCAGAGAGTGAAATAAGATTTAACAGCAAGGGAACAGCTACAGCTTTAAAGATAAAATCAGTTTCTAGACTGGGTTACTACAAAGGCTTTGCAATTCTTTTATTCCCCCTGCCCTCCACATTAGGCCTTTGGTGAGATGTAGATAGTGAACAGTTCTTTGTTCTGGCTCCTAATTCAGAATGAATTTCAACCATGGTAGATAAACTAGAGCATGTTGCAATGGATAAAAGAAGCATGTGTATTTTGTGAGCATTAGAAAACAGTGTTAATAAGCTGATTTAAGATCAGCCTAGCAAAAGACATACTGGTTTAAACACAATTAAAACTGATTTCTGTTATCCCTATCAAGCTCTTGTACCACTGCAATATGAAGCAGCCAGGCACCAGCTGTGGGAGAGGGATGCCAGGCTGTGTTCAGGGACCTGGGCCTTCCCAGCATTTTGTCACCCTTGTGCAAAAGTTTTAATGTAGCCAAGGCTCTGAGTTAACATTTCTTAATCCAAAATACTCTGATCTGTGGGTTTTAGCAACAGACCGGTCATAAATACACCTGGGTCCTTGTCTCAAGTCTCTGACAGTGCAGTTGGTCCAATTACTCTCCTTCCACATCAAATTCTGCTGTACCATGAAAAGTAAAAGTTTTTTTAACAAGCTCTGAATGGTTTGCATTGTTGTTGCTGATGTTAATAAAGCAGGGATGTGCTCTCTCTGCGTAAAAATGATTTTCAGTGAGAGTTAGACACCGCACAGGGGTAAAAGAAAAATGAACCTGTCGTCCCCAAAAGGACTCTCAGCCATATCAAAGTGTGACAGGGAGGCCACACAAAGAAAGACTGAGTGGGATCTTCAGCAGGTATCAGTAACCAGACCTCCCTCAACTTCATTGCTGATCTCTAACAGTGGAAGATCTGGCCTTGGGGGGGGGGGGGGGGGGGGGGGGGGAGGGGACACAC
>NW_010972776.1:319145-331253 GCF_000737465.1 Haliaeetus leucocephalus | reverse complement strand
GGGGGGGGTGGGGGGGGGGGGGGGGGGCAGGAAGAGAGAGACCACTGCTTAGCACTGCTTCTGCAATTGCAGCTTAAAATAATCCCCCATTGTGGCTTTCTGAGGGGAAAAACAGCCACTCGAAATGTTGCTGTGAGCAACAGATAAGAGGAGGTTACACAGTGGAGATAATTCTATCAGCAGATGGGAATGGAGCTCGCTACCCCACCCCGTAATGATAGTATCTGATCTGAATGGATTTGTCATTGCCAGAGCTTCTGCTTTCAAGCTGAAGTGGGTATTTCCAAGTAAAAGCTCAGTGTTATAAAACCAACTGAGCAATCAACTGCATACTCTGAGGGGAAAACAGAAAGAGTTCTTCCCGCATTCTTCAGTCAGTCCCTTATCGAAGCCACAAAAAGTCCCTCCAAGCTGCATCTCATCTCTCAGGTATTTTTACAGGGCTGTCAGACTGCTCTGCACCTCTTGATGAAAACAAATGGAAAGTAAAATTATTGGATAGACTTGACTCTAAACCTAATAACAGCATGCATAAAAGTGTGGCTGCGTGGTTTTGACATGCGGAGTAGCAGTACCCCAAGATGCAGGCTGCAGCCATTTCAAGACAGGCACTTATGCAGGATTTGAACTGGAATCAAGGTCATCTCTGTTTTCCACTTAGTGAAACCCAAACCGTAGCCTGGATTGAAAGCAAGCATCCCCACAGATCTGTGGGCAACAGGGTCTGCTGAACCCCTGGCCGTCAGTAACCTTGGGGCATGCTTCTCCTAGGGGCTGGAAGCCTTCGTTATAAGAAAGTCAAACTCAAATGAGGCTTTGCTCATGGCAGACTTCCACTGGATGCCATCCTGCTCCATACAGGATCTTCCTGTGCTCCCAGCCCGGCAGCTGACACTGCTGGGAGATTTGTCTGACAAACGTTGGAATATTGGCTCAGTAAAGTGAATCTCATCTATCAGGCAGGCTCCAGCAAAGCCCGGAGCTGCAGCCCAAAGGGCTTGCTTCATTACAGGCAAGCCAGGCCATACACCCAAGCATAGTTCTCTATAGCACATCTGCTGACTTGGATGAGATAGTTAACAATACAAAAGCAGAGCAAGGGGCCAAATGGTGCAGACAGTTAATTAGTAACTCCTGCTCCTTAGCTGGCAGGTGCCAAAGCAGCTCCATGGCTGCCTGCTCTGCTGCAGGGAGCAACCCCAGGCTAAGGATGCTATTACTGCCGACGAGGCCAGGGCTCTGCTTTCCAAGAGGACTCATGTGGGCAAAGGGGGAGCCTTCTTAGTGGCATACAAATCACTTGTTCCCCAGCAACAACAGCGCAGGGCAACACCTTTTGTGACACCCTTGTCTCTGCCCTCATTAGAACTAGGAGGCATCAGGCAGGAGGTGATGCCCTCTCCCTCTGGCTCTAGAGCGACTGGGACGTCCCTTGCCACCTCATCCCAGGCTCCCAGCTGTCTTTGGGCTCCAGTTTACCAGGCAGTGTGGTGACCAACTGCCCTGTCCTAAAGAAAGCTCCCGGAAACTCTGATTTGGTAAGTACAGCAGCTGTCCCAGCTCTGCAGAGGATCTAGGTGACAGAGACTCTGCAGTGCTCCAGTGAGGACTGGCCCCAAGCAACTGTGGGAAGCATAAAACCAGCCACATGTTCCCACTGCCACCATCTGTACTACCCTGTCACCCCAACAACCCCGCAGCCCTGTGTATGCCGATTTTTTTCCTGGCTTTTGTTATAAGACTAAAAGCAACCCCTCCTTGCTCAGCTCAAGCTGGATGTCCCCCCTACCTAGCCCTGCTTCCCGATAAACTTCTGCTCCACCTTGTCCCACGAGTCCCAACTTCCCCTTCAAATCCGTTCCAAAAAGTGAGAAAATATAATTCAGCACTCTCCCTCACAGAAAAATATGCCCCACTACTAACAAGAAACCACACGGTTTCATACCTCGCACCTCAACCCCCCCCCGCCACGCCCTCCCACTGCCAGCGCCTCAGCATCGCTGGTGGGCTCCCCCGGCACCACTGGCCGCACGGCCACGGGCAGCCAAACGCTGGCCTCCCCTCTGCCCCGCGCCGCGAGGAAAACACCGCTGCCGCCGCACGAGTGCCCTCCTTTCACCCGGGTCTCCAGAGCCACGCGGCTGGCGCTCCCACAGCTGCCCCCAGTCCTGGGGAGATCGTCCCGGAGCGCCCAGGAGCAAAGCCAGATCCAAACTCCAGGCCCAGGCTGGCTCTATGGGACAGAAAGGCAAGGTGCCAGCCACGGTCCCAGCTGCCCCATGGCTGGGGGCACAGAGCCCATCACGCACGCAAAGTGCCATTCCGACAGCCGGCAAACGCTTCGGCGAGGAGGTTGTGGGTTTTGGCGACAGCTGTGGGAACGGCTCGCAAGGCTGGGAGCCAGAAACGTTGCAACCGGCGCCTCATGGCTCGCCCGAAAGCACCCGGGAAGGGCCCGATAAACCCCCCGTTACCTGGGGGCTTCTGGCCGCATGCCCTCCCACAGCCCCCGCACTCACCTGAGCACTGTGGCCCCCACCCTAGCGCGCCAGACTGTGCCCCTGTGGCTGCTCACGCCCCCAACACCTGAGGGGAGGGAAGAGGGGTGCGTGGTAAACCTTCGTCCACTGTGCTGAAGCCATCGGGACAGCGAGAAAAGGAGCTGAAGAGCGTTCTTGCACCCAGCTGGGACACCGTCTCTGCCTGGTAAAACCCTCCTCCATCCCGCAACTTCCCCTGCTCTTTGTGCGCTGTCTCATCTATGACTAATTTAGATCAAAATCTCCCTACTGCCAGCAACTCATCTGCAGCATGTGCATGCGTGCAAGCTGGGGGGAGCACACGCATCCCGGTACCAAGTAGGGCGACATACACATCACTATTGCTATTAATTGTAATTCATTCTCATCAATGAATCATGATCCGGAGGGCAGTGCTCCCTGGCTAGGACTGGTGGCGTTCACATCCACTAGCCTACCCTTACCAGAGTACACCCGGCCCAAAACCACCGCTTTTCCCCTGAAGGAAGATACCAAAAAGCTCTTCGGGCTCAGGCAGATGCACTCCCGACACCAAGGGGAGGCAGTCCAAACCCAAGCTGGCTTAGTCCCCCCAAAGCTCGAGGTGTAACGTGGGGTGGGAGGACAGCTTTCTGCGTTGCCAGGAACATGGACACCATGCAGGTTTTGGTGTCCCGACCCCCGTGGTCCTTTGGGACCTCCTGGAGGAGAAACGGGAGGTCACCCCTAAAGGACCTATCCTCCCGTCCCCAGCCACCCCTTCCGCCAGGCAGGATGGGGACCTGGCACCTACCGTGCTGAGCCAGCCTGGCCCGAGGTGAGCGGGGCCAGCGGCGCAGGGCCGGCACCGGGGGCCGCACAGGAGGAGCACGGTGGGGGCACAGCCCAGGCACACAGCTCGTTTTTGAAGGGGCTGCTCCTCCTTCAAGAGGAAGCTGCGAATGGGGAAGATAAGGCTGAGGTTAGATAACAGGAAATGTCTGGATGTGAGTGACAACACGTCCAGGTTGTGAAAGCAGCTGTCCCCATCCTGCCGCTGGGGCGCAAAGCTCACGAGCGGGGCGAGAGGTGGCTGGGGGAGGGCAAACACCTCGTGCCTGCATCCCGCGCAACCGTGTCACCTCGGCAGGCCTGGGTCGCACGGAGCCGGTGGCCACCCTCCTCACACCCCAGCTGCCGGCAACACAGGGCAGGTCTCCGGGGAAGTTGTGCGAGCAGCTGCGCTGGCTGTCCTAAGTCCGGCCGGCTCACAGCCACCCGGCCTGCAGCGGTCAGGCCCCGTGCCCCTGGTTGCAGAGGACCGGAGGAGCCATGGGGACGGCTGCGGCGGAGGGCTGTGGAGGCAGAGACCACCAGAAAGGCTTTGGCTGGGGAGATGGGCTCATGGCTGTGCTCTGCCCAGAGGGATCTCTTACCCCTCCAGCGGCACAAGGAGCAGGGAAGCAGGGCTCTACTCGCTGGTGAGAGCTGACTGTCCAGCCACTGCAGGCGGTTTTGCTCCAAAAGGCTCCCACAGGGCTCATCTCCCTTTTGAATACACGGATGCGGGCTGCGATGCCTCTGTTCCCCTGCACTCACGTGGGCAGACAGGCTTTGCTTTCACAGTCGCAGCGCCTGACAGAAGGCCAGCACTGGTCCTGTGCCCCTGCCACTGCCAGTCCCTCTGCATACCTGCCAGTGTCAGCTGAGGTCCTTATCTCTGGAGCAGCTCAACATCCACAGCACCCGCACAGAAAAATAAACACCAGTGTTTAGAGTTATAACCAAAGCAAGTTCTCACCTCCTGTCCTCTCCTGGACTGCCTGCAATACAAGGTGCTCTAAGGTATGCACCCCATCGTCTCTTAGTGCTATTTTCATCCAACCCAGCTGGGAGCAAGACTATGTAATGCAGCCGTGGAAACAGAGACTAACAATCTGTCTGTGCTCCAGCTAGCAGGACAACAAGTGATGCAAAAGACAAACTGATTCAAGCAAAACCATGAACTTTAGAGAGACATTCCTAGTCTCTCTAGGCCAGTAAGTTATATAGCATATTTTGTAAGGCCAGGACTCATTAAAAATATGTCACTCTGTGTCTGCATTATCCCAAGCATGTTTGCCATGAGCTAGCCATGCCAGTGTTATGGAGACTTTGGGATCCTTCTCATAGGATCAGTTTTCTCGCTCCCAGCACTCAGCTGGTGCCCTGTCTTTACAGTTTTTGCCTCTCAGGTTTTCCTTTCCTTGCCTCCGCACTGCTGTCCAGCTCTGCAGCCAAACTGCATGGAGATCCTCTCGTGCTCACTGCCTGGGTCTGCATTAATCCAGCAGCTTTCAGTTATGTTATCAGCATGCTTGGGCTGCAGCCACATATTTTATTATGTTCCTGCAGCTCTGTCCAAACCCCTGATCTCGAAAACACTTACTTATGCCTCCAAGTAACTATGCACACTGAGCTCCCTGGGAGTGCTCACAAGCTACTGCTGAGCCTGCATGCCAACACTAGTGAGGCCAACCTTCCTGCTAAAAGTAAAACCTGGCACTTGTGCCCGAGGGATAGTTAGATAATGAGGAATACAGTTACTGTCCAGTTCCTCTTTCATCTGCCTGTGTTTTAAAATATACAATAAAAGAGGAATGGAAAAGTCTGGGTGGTTTTGTTTTGTTTTTACTTTGGTTTTAACTGGGGCAAAGAAGTAGGTTTTTTTCATGTAGTTTGTGCAGGTTTTTTCTAGGCTCTCTTCTTCACTCTCTTTCTCCTACTTGTACCCAAAAGGCTTTGAAATGGGTGAACTCTGAGGTCAAGGTCTAGAGGAAAAAAAAAAGGGGGGGGGCAGATACTTAATTTCCATTCTTTGTGGGGACTCAGAGCAAAGAAAGTGCTGAAAAACAAAATGTTTGGTTGCTCTCACTGGAATGTAAGTCAGTGCCGAATTAAAAACAAAATCATGAGTGACTGAGAACACCCAAAGCAAATACCACTACGTTTTGTAATTTCTAAAAGCCCAGACCTAAATTCAGTTCCAAAATCCTCAGTCCACATCCATCTCTGCTAGAGATCTTCCCAATTATCTTCTCAAACAGCAGCAGTTAACTATGCATCTCCATTTTCTGCTACATGACAGAAGATTTGAACCAATTACTCCTTCTTGCTAGTTTCTACATCAAGTTTGCAACATGATTGATAAAATACCACAGCTTATTTCTGATCTTGCTCACATGTCATTTACATCTATGGGACTCCCTGCACTTTACTGAGATGAGTTCTGATGCACAACAGTGTGGATCAGAATTGATTCAGGCCCACAGGCGAAGAAACAGACTCAGGACTATGTATATGTATGCAGAATGCATAGACTGTTCAAGTGCTTTCATTAGGAGAACAAGAGCAGTGTTGACATATTCCTCCACAAATTAAATTGCTCTGAATGAACTGCAATGCTCAGAGCAAGGCTGGCTTCACCTTCACGGCAAACATCCCCGTACTGCTCTAAAGTTAACTGTTGAAATGCACTGCATTTGTTACTCAGGAGGTCAGAGCAGTTCATGAAAATTATCTTTTTTGGCCACTGCATCTCAAATATGAATTGTGAAAAGCATCAAACTTGGATGCCCAAACACAGGGTATTAAATCTACAGATAGGCTGGTAGGTAAAAACAGCCCTCTGGCAAAGGTTGTGGACCCCTGGCCTCCAAACTGCAGACTCCTGCAGATCAGGTCCTTTGGATCTCAGGAGTTTAGAAGACTCCTTACAAGTTTGGTGATTTTGTCCTGCTCATTTTTGTGGCATCTGGCCACACCTGGTAGCAAGCTTTGTGAATCTGGGATCTGAGTCATGTGGAAAAACTCTCTTTGGATATTTCATGCTCCCCTTGGGTGGTTGCACAAATTATTACTGAGTTTACATGCCCAGGGGCAAGAAACAGACTAATTAAAAACCAAACAAACAAAACCCAAAAAACCCCAAACAGTAATGAAGCTGAATGAGTGTGAAAAGCGGCAAGACCCTTGCACACTCAATAAAAAGGCCTAAGGGCATGTCTGCAAACCTCCCATTAGAAGCTGAGATTCTTCACTGTCAACCTGCATTGAATCCCTTGCCTGCATCACATGGCACTATCCAAACCAGCTAGCTTAAACCTTATTTATGTATGCCAGAATGAGCTTCAGTCAATGAAGACTTTCTAGCCAACATGCCACCACAAACCTGAGACTCATTAACTGGGACAGCAGGAGATAAGTGTCTCCCTCCAGCCAGGACACCCTGCTTTGCACTGCACCTAATTGCTGCACAGTCCTATAGGCCAATATTGATGTCCGAGGTGGATGTTTCACAGCGAAGCTGATTTCCTCCATAGTTTGCAAATGTCACCACACTACCCCACTCTGTGCAATAGCCTTGAATTGCACTCAACATTTCCTAATCAAGCTAGTTTTTTCAGTACGTTTGCAGCATGCAGCTCTGTGG
Organism: Haliaeetus leucocephalus; assembly: GCF_000737465.1. NCBI lineage: Eukaryota > Metazoa > Chordata > Aves > Accipitriformes > Accipitridae > Haliaeetus > Haliaeetus leucocephalus. Next base: position 324,284 of record NW_010972776.1, on the reverse strand, counting down.
CTTGCTCTGGGAAGAGGAAGAAAGGAGGTAGAGAAGCTGGGGGGATTACAGACTGCCAACAAATACTGTCTCAGAGGCTTCTGCATACTGTTCCCCAAACCACAAAATTTTCTTGGAAAACAGCTTGAAAAAAAGCAGCTAAAATGAGTCACACAGTCCCTTTGATTAGCATGCAGCAAGTTCTCTCACATTGTAATTTCAAGTTCTTATACTTTTTACCTGCCATGGAGTAAGGCATGAAGGTTTAGCAGGTTTGTACTGCTAGACAAATTGGGGCTTATACTGCATCAGTGCTGCTCTGCACTGATTAATCCATTCCAGCTTAGCCAAGGCCAGGTGAATGCAGAGTTTGGTCCATTAGTCAGCATATCTTCACAGGATGCCAGGAGATTTTTCCTTGGGACAGTTCATTGCAAAAATATCTTCAAAGGCGACATACTCCTCTTGATGAAGGAATTAAAGCTGTGTGTTACCAAGTCAGGCCTGATTCCAGCCATCAGTGACTGTCTTCCATTTCAGTTTGCTCAGTCAACCTAGTTCTGCCATCCAGCAGCACTCAGAATTGAGACCACCGGTTTTGAAGCCATCATATGGAGAGATGCAAATACAAATGACTTGCATCAAACTCAAAAATACCAAACCACTCTCCCTCAGGTTCTCCTCCCACATGAAGAATACTATTTACTTCTGCATTGGCTAACCATTTTAAGTATAATTTTCAAGTTATTTTCCTCCATCCTTGGGTCTTGGAGAGTTTTCAGATTAAATCTCAAAGAGCTGGTTGCTACCAGACTTTCTCCCAGGCTGTCTCTGAACAGCAGTTGCTGACTTGCCCTGCAGAATGGTGTCAGTTCTGAAGTAGCCAGCAGTGAATCCTCCAGCAGTCAGCTCTAAACACCACCCTTGGCAATTTGTCCAGATGTTGCTGAACTGACACTTCTAAGCATTACAGGTGCTCTTTGGGCAAAGCTGAGGGGTCCAGTGTGAGCCTAGCATGAATACACACCAGTGAAAAACAGTACAAAGAAGGTCTTTCATGAGTGGCCACAGTGGAGCGAGGGGAGGAGGAAATGGAAGACCAGGAGTAGTCCTGAGCCTTAAATCTGGAAGCACTCATGGTGCTGGATTCTCCAGGGAGCAAGATGGAGTAAGTGTTGTCACAGTTCCTTCCCTCCAGAAGATGGTTCATGAAGCCACAGCTTAGCTCTAGGCACTAAAAAAACCCTACAACGATGCAGGAAAAAATGACAACTATTCCTTGAAGGCCGAGCTGTGCGTGATGGAGGAACTCACTGGGGAGATCCTCCCGCAAGCCTGGCCTTTAACCCCTGCAGCTGGGCACTGGGGAGAAATCTCTTCAGCCAGCAAGCTAGGTCAGAGACATTGCATCCTCCCCACCAGTCTGCCTGCAGGCACAAGACTTCATCACTAGTATGCCTGCTTGCTAGTTCCCTCAGCAAAATGCATGCTTGGCTGAACCCTGCCTCACTGGCTAACCTGGGTTTTGAGTTGCATGAACACCTTGTTTCCATTTCCATTCTTTACCTCATTCAGAAAAGAAAAAACACCTTGTGGACCTTCCAGTTTTGCTGAAAGTGATATCTCCCACCCTTCCTGCCCACTTTTCAGGCAGGCACACAGCAGTGAGAGTCACAGGCTGGACTTCAGCAAACAGAGGATGTTTCTGTTCATGGTTGATTATGCATGTCACTTTTATTTTAGACCTCTGGTTAAGAAAAAAAGAGAGCACAAGAACAAGACAGACAAAAACCAGGAGGTTCAAAGCTGTTTTTCAGATGGACAGTGACAGATAAGAAAACCCCATTAACTGTCACAGCCACTGGATGACCCAAAAGATATCCTATACAGCATACACTAATAATAATAATAGTATACAATGAATAATAGTAATGTTAATACTGTAATTCTAAAGAGGCAGAAAAATAGCACCAGCCAGAGGTCAAGTGGGTTCAGGTAGCTTGGATTCATTCTTATTCCATCTTAATTAGCACATCTAGATTTTTATACAAGTGGAGGAAAACCAGACTTCCTTTTGTTTTCCCCAAGTCTGCCATCCCTGTTCAGTTAAGACCAGTTCTCTGTTCACAGGTGCTGAGTAAGAGTCACAACCTTGCCTAGAGGTTTTGCCTCAAAATAAGCTTGTATTGCAGCCATCTATCTCCTTAATTCCAGCACATCATTGAAAAATAAAGCCATATTTTGCCATATTTACTCCCTCAAAGGACTATCTCTTCTCTTGCAGTAATCTTGTTATGTGGCTAGGTGAAGAATAAAGTCTTACTCTGGGTGTGAAAGATTGATAGACTTTATCTCAAAGAAATTAGGAGCTATGGAGCTGCGCTTTATTCACTGCTGATGTCAATACAGTTACTCCATACACATTATCCCTGAGAACAGAATCCAGCCCTGGAATACTAGAAAGACAGCCATGGATTCAGATTCACTTTTTTTTTTTTCTTTTTTTAACATAAATGTTTTTAACAAGCATTTAAGTTGTCAAAGACAGACTTGAGCTGATTCTTTTTCACAGACAATGAAGGCAGAGAGCAACTGCACTTCTGATGCTAATTGCTGTCTTTTACTGAACATGCTAAATTACTTTTCTTTGCATATTACTTTCAGAAACTGCGTGTTAGCCAAGTTTCTCTGCTGCCATTTTCTGGAGATCTTATCAAATGAACATCCTGGGTACAAAGCCCTGCTGATTACTACATGGCATAACAAGCAAAGGCCTATGTTAAACTCACTGTTGCTCTGCAACTACAGTCTCTGAGCTATGGCAGGCTCTCTCCTACATGGGAGAGATGGGAATGCATCACAAAAAGCAGCTTTGCAGGGTGGTCTTCTGAGGTGATGGTCTCAGACTGCTCCCCTCCTGTTGCTCAAGGGGCCATTGCTGGCAAAGGCAATTGGCAAAGCCAGGGAAGAAAAACACATCAGGCCTTTTAAGTTCAGAGATACTGCTTCTGAAATGCTCCTGAGTCACAGATAACTGGAAACTGGGACTGCACTAGAGAGATACCAGTTGCCCTGTTCTTCCATTCTTCCCTTGGCATCTGCTGCTGGCAAATTCCAAGCGATAGGGTGCCGGGTTGGCCAGCCCCTTGTCTGACCCTGGGCAGATGTTCTGCTCTTCGGTTAAGCCTCAGAAACAACTGCAGAAACAACATGGGACCAACAGTACCAGGAATACCTATAATACCAAAATGTTGTGTTTATCAGTCCTGCACTCTCACAGGCAGCGTCACCAAGATGTTAGCGTTTGCATTCTCAGACCCTTCACTTTGGGCTTCCGGGAGGAGGCAGATGTGTAGCTTATCACTCACCCCACTTTTAGCACGCAGAGGGCATTTCAACACTGCTGCCTTTGCTTGCAGAGTCATTGTCGTAGGGAAGTATGTGACCACTGGGCTCCAGCTCGCAGCTAGCGTGCTGTGTTGCTCAACAAGTGACAGTTGGGTTTACATCAGCCATCATTCTCTGTGGCAATGAAGTGCTTCCCCAAGACCAGAGCTGCTCTTCAGCTGCAGAAACCATTGTAACAGAACAAAAGGGGGTTTTACTCTACAACATACATCTGTGTCTCAGTCCATGAGGTATCATGCTGCTGGGTCTCCTTGTAACCATTGCATCAAACCTCTCCTGTTTGGACACAGATGATCTTTGTAGCTGTTGTCCCCAAAACCCACCTCTCATAGCAGGATCACCTGCTTCATCAGACCCCTTCACAGTAGGACAAGAAAAGCCCAAACAAAATTGCATGGGTTGGTACAATTGCCAACAATTTTTGTAAAAGTGGGAGCCCTGTTTTTCATAAGCATTGCCTTTACTGCCTGCAATGTTTCCCACCCTTCACAAGAGAAAAACTATACTTTGAAAGAAGATCGCAGCCCTCATAACCTGGGCAGTCCTTTCTCTTCTTCTGAGGCTCTTAAGGGAGCATTCATTAAATCATATCCCTCCACACTATAGCTAAACGGGAATGGACCCACCAAACAGACCAGAGTATCTCCAACACCCAGTATCTACTTCCAGCACATCTTCCCTCTTGTGATGGAGCTCTTGAGACATTCCGGGGCATTTTCCACTCTAGTGAAATTCCATCAGCGCACCTCTTCCCACTGCAATCCTTCACATGATACTGCCTAGAGCGGTGAGGCAGGCTGAAATGCCAGCATGTAGTAATTGGGGACTTCTCCCCCTTTCCCAGAGCATCTGAGTTGTTTGATATCCTTTACTCAGTCAGGTATGAATCAGAGACTCCTTCAGGCAAGGGCATGGAAAAATAAGAAAGGAAAGAGGTTTTATTGAACCCAATGGCTTAATCTTATCCCAGGATGTGAATGCCAATGAGCTCTGAAAACCCTCAGTCTGAAAAGTTCAAATATATAAACAAATGTCTCTTTTCAGAGCAGCTTATGGAACATTGCACAAATCCAACAAGGCACATAAACAGTGTATTTTAAGCAGCACCCCAGCCTTATCCAGACAGTGAACTTACAGTTGGCACCAAGAGAGACAAGAAATTGCCCATCAGAGCACATTACTTGAGCAGGGTATTAGTGTCAGAACACCAATTACCCTGCCGAGCAGGTTAAAAAGCCAGCAGGCAAGCTGGCAGGCCATCTCTAGGCTGCCTGCAGGGCAGATTGGCAGTCTTGATAGGGTCAAGGCTGTTCTCAGGGCTTCCTGTCAAAGGCTGAGTAAATATGCATGTTGAATCTTAAAATTGGAGCAGACAGGGTAACTTTGTGAGGCAGGGTAATTTTTCTAAGCAGGTAAATTTCTAGCGTGATGAGTAGGCTTTGCACATGCGGTGTTCTCAAGCAAAGACAAAGCTGTGCTAGCAGTGTTGTATAGGGAAACCTCAGTGTAGAGCACAGCAGGGCCCAGAGACAGGCATAAATATTTTAAAAACTGTTCCGCTGGGTATCACTTCTATATGCCATATTAAGGCTTTACCTAAGGATTTGCAACTTTCTAGTGGATAGAAAGCCAAATTTAGGGCGACTGATGCAAGAAAGGGGAGAGAAACATGGCAAGGACCCGCCCCACAGAACACCCGCGGGAGGGGACCTGCGAGGCGGGCGCATCCCCCTGCCCGGAGGGCACCGGCCG
>NW_010972776.1:282955-319135 GCF_000737465.1 Haliaeetus leucocephalus | reverse complement strand
GGCTGAGGCAGGGGAGCGGCTCTCGGCCCGCCGGGGCCGGAGGGGGGGGGCCCCGGGGGGGAGCCAGGGTTGCCCTCGCCCCTGCTCCGCGGGCCCGAGAGCTGGCCGCTGCCCGCGTTCCGTGACGGGCGCTGCTGCTGCGGAAGCTGCGTGGGAACATTCTTTGCGATCCGAGGCTTGCGACCTCTCCAGGGAAAGAGCTGCTGGTCAGAAAAATACGAGGAGGACTTCTCAGTCCGGGGGCTGGGTTTTGGTTTTAAAGTCCATGTAAAAAAAACGATGCAAGGAAAGATCTGTGTCTGCTTGCGGGCTCGGCAGACGGGGCGGTGGAGCAGGAGCAGAGGCATTTTCCCAGGCAGCTTCCAGCGGTCCGGCTGAATAACTGCTTCTGCTGAAGCAAAAGCAGCACTACTGAATTCTTCACCCTGGGAATCGCCTTCCTGCCAGCTAAAATGCGACCTTTGGTATCATTATGTCAGCTACAGCATTCTGCTAGGACCCGATTAAGAAAAGGAAGCAAAGAAGGGTCTGCTAATTACAGTAATCACAAGATCCTGGTCCCTGTCGACCTCCAAACAAAGCAACGATCAAAACCATCACAGCCACTCTCTGCCTCATCCCAGCACTTCTCCCTAAAGCATGACGTGCTTCCAGAGACCATCAGCAACAACGTCTCGTGGGAGTGTGCATGGCAGGGGTGCTGGGTCTGATGCCTGGCCACAGGGCACATATGAGAGGTGAGGGCCTGACTCTACCAGGGCCCATAAACAGACAGGGGGGAGGCAACTTCTGCCTCAGAGGACTTGCAGACTATGGAGCACGGACAAAACTGAGGCAGCAGCAACCACCGTGATTGAAGTACCAGGTACAGGATCACACGAGTGATCCTCAAGTTCCACCCCTGAACTGTTGATGACAGCCTCAGACCCCCAAAGCAAAGTGCATCTTAAATATAGTGATGATTTTTAAATTGCTCAGCTCCTAATTAAGACACCTAAAACTTATTACTCCTACTGTTGCCACAGTCTGATGCCAGGCGCTTAATTTAACTTCCCAAGTTAAGAGCCTATCTCCCTTGCTAGGCACATCATTGATGTGGAAATGTAGATCCCATTTTGCCTAGAAGCGCCTCCAGCAGATGCACCATAACTGCTGCCTATCCTATGCTGGCCTCTGGAGAGACCTTCCCTCCTGCATGGACCACAGAGAGAGTCAAGGCTTCCAACTCTGGCTCCATTGGAGATGCCTGCATTACGTAGCGTAACTACTCTCCTTCTGTTTCCTCTTTAAAATATGCCAAACTGCCCATATCATATTTGGGTGCCTCCTTCTTGGGCCCCTTTGGGAGGTCATGCACAACTTCTCTAGAATTATGCTTTGTGTGATGTCCAAAGGTGGTCTATGCTCCCCATCATTGCCTTAATGGAAGACACATGCAGGAATCCCTGTATGATTTTTACACCCCAAGACCTGGAGATGCACACCCAACCTTCCCAACTTATATTAGGGGTCAGAAGCAAGTGACAGCAAGTAGACAGTCTTCACAAGGACAGGTACAGGAACCACTCTGCAGCAGCAAAGCAGACTTCCAGAACATGGAGGCAGAGCAGCTTTGACCATCAAGGCACAGAAATCAGCTCTACCATCTTTCTCCCGTTGGCATAGCTTTGCATCCTTCAACCTGACCCTCGCAAATTTCCTTCTTGCTATCTGGCAACTACAGTCCCACAAATTTTGCAGGTGTTTCCAGTTAGGATGAGCACTGTAACAAGTTTTATGCTACTAATGCCTTAAGACAGGGGAAACTTGAGGAATAAAAGGGATAGGTGAGTGAAAGACCACACCACGCAGCCAGCACTGGGCACGCAGATGCGGCATCAGCCACGGTGCGAGTGAGTACTCACCACTGGAATGTCCCGCAGGAAAAGGGCCGGTGGCAGTGTCGGGGCTGAGAAGACATCAAACAAGGTGAGAAACTGAGCTGACCCACAGGCTGCTCGCACCCTGAGGAAGGGAAGCCAGCCTCCAGGGAAAGCAGGGCCAGCATTTGGCTCTATAAGTAAGTGCAAACAGGTGGGTTTGGCTGGGCTGCGGAGAGTGACAGCAGCTGCAGATCACAGTGGAGCAGCAGCAAAAAGACATTATTACTCTGCAAGGACACCTGAGCTGAATCATCAAGAGTATCTGCACTTCAGAGTGGGGATCAGAGCTCCCATGAGCACGTGGGGACGGAGAGAAAAGGATAATGCAGACAAAATGTCAATGCCTGTTGTGTAAGCTGCACGGCCGTGCCAATGCACCTTGCTCCTGCAGCAGACCTGGAGCTCCCCTGCAGATCTGCGTGGGGCTCTGGCTCCCATTCCTGGGGTCCTACGAGCCTTCCTGCTCACAGCTACCCGGAGGTCATTCATCCCCTTTGAGCAGCTCCCAAGTCACACTGTCACTGGTGCAATTTGTCAATGAAAATGTGTTCTGCAATGTCATTTTCTCAGGGCATTTCAGTCTCAGGGACTGAAACATTTTGTTTCTCTATTCAGGGCCACATTTTTTCACTTTAATCAATCTTTTGGAGATCAATAAAAATGTATATGGATACTGAGTGGGGGCATGGTCTTCCTCATATTTCCTTTCATTTATTTGATAAAATGAAAGGGTTCTCTGGTTTCTTCCCACATATAACATTTTTTCACTTGCTAAAACATGGGAAGAATAAAATAAATGCATATTTCAGATACTTTTTTCTTTCAGCTATTGGTTCTTCGCCTTTTGCATCATGTTCCCATGAGAAAAATAAAAACCATTTCTTACTTCACGTGACCCAAGAGTTTGGGGTTCTTTGTCTTTTAAACCTTTTCTCACTTTATACAGACACACACACTTACACACACACACAGAGTGTGGCCGTAGCTTGAAGGCAAGTTTGTTTTCCACTATTTTTTTAGCTCACATAAAAAAGATTAGAAGCATTTTACTTCTGTCAAAATCCTAGCTTTAGCATCTCTCTTGAGCTTGCCACACACTGAAAACGTTTGGCTGGTTAGATCGTACCTTCCCTAGACCTGCCACTTTTGGTGAGTACCTGCTAGGCAGAACTGGCCATCGGCCTCAGAGCTAACATGCAGCTCTCCTCTCCCTCCCTCTGTGCTGTGCAGCAGAGAGAGACGCAGGGGCTGAGGCAGATGACAAGTCTAAAGGGGCTTCAGTCCTCCAGGGCCAGAGAGGCTGGAGAGAGGGCAGGAGCTGTGGTGGCCGTGCAGCTGCTACCAGGGCAGCTGGGGCTGCTGTTGCTGCTGGCAAGCTGTTCTCCCGCCTGTCTGGTCAGAAAAGAGGTCCCAGGGACCACTGTGGTGAAAACTCTTTCTGGCAGGGAGAACTTGAAAGACAAACACCACTACAACCTTCTGCATTTCAGCTGTGGGCCTGATTTAAATGTATTAGCAATAAAGTCTGACAAGGTCCAGTAAAGGCTGAAGTGGCACAATGGCACTGCTTCCCATTTTCTTTCATTCCTGGCTGGCCCTTATCAGGCTTTAAAGAAGAGGTTTTCTTCCAAAAGAAAAGCTTCTTCCCTCCTAACCTGTAGCCCATAGCGCAGCACAGCAGTGCTGTGGGGAGCCCTGGATCGCACAGGGTTGACCAGACAGCCTGGGTGCCTGCAGTCGGACGTGGTCCAGCTGGCACAGCCCAGCACTGACAGGCAGGAGGCAATGTGCTGGCCATCCCACCTTGCAGCCTGGAGAAGAGGAGAGGAAGGCAGCACCTCCCCACCCAGCAGTCGCCCATGTCCGCAGCACAGGGCTGCTTGCCCAGTTGGAGCAGGGCATGACCCTACCCCATTGCATTGCTTTCACCAGGACCAAACTCAGTTTCCATAAGGAGCACCCAGCGCTGCCGACAGCGCTGAATAGAACAGGCCATTTCATGAATCCTGGGGTCAAACAGTGTGGATTTGGTTGTGTCCACATTACAAAGCTCTTGGTCCTTGGTCTCCAGCATGTGGAAGCCTTGTAGTCCTAGGGCTTAAGCCTCAATTTTTCATGCCCTTTTTTTCAGTTCAAAGCACATGAAAGAACACACATCCTGTGCTGCAATACATCAGAGCAGTGTTTTCATACCATGAAACTGTATGCTTGCCCATGCTGCCTATTGGCAATGGCTCCTGATTTATGATACTGTCCAAACAATGTTCAGGCATCATTTTGGAGAGTATTATTAGCGAAGGCTAAAATAGTGCCAGGGTGCGAACTAATAATTAAACAGGACAGACAATCACCGGTCCAGTGCTTAAGCTCTCAAGCTGGCAATGTTTTGTTCAGCAACATAGACATAGCCTGGGAATCAGCTGAAGCTGGAGGGACGTGATCTGGGACTTATATAGTTTATACACTGCTCTGCCAACTGGGACATGCCAAAGCATCAGGAAAACTTGGGTGTTCCTACGCTGCTCTTTTCTTCTTCTTTTTCAGTGACCATCAGCTGCTATACAATGATTCAAGCACTGTAATATTTATATCCTTGCCTAAATCATCACAAAATCAGTTCTGCTATGAAGGTTGTTTTGATACAAAAGAGCAAGAACATGAGAGATGAAGTACTGCACATTGCATGAGGAGGTCAGGCAGGAATAGGATGTGATGGACATCCTAGGTCTCTGCAGCAAGCAGAGGATTGCCACCTGGAGAGCAGGAGGAGGCTTTTCTCCAAGGAGAGTGACAACGTTCAAGCATCACAGGTAGCATCGGTGGTGCCATGTTCAAGTATTGTAGATATTAAAGCAACTGGGATCAGGGCTGCATGCGATGATGAAATGGTTTTAAAGGGCTGCCTTGGTTGTTCTTCTTCAAATGCCCAGGAAGCTACTTTGCTCCCACTATTAGTAGGGAACACAAATACCATGGGAGCAGTACTGGGATTGGGAAGGAATCATTGCTGACTATTCCTGAAATCCAGGGTGGTCCACACTTGGTGGAAAAGTAGTAAAAACATTTCAGGGTTGTTAAGCTAAAAGAAAAAGCATTTAAGAACAAAGACTTTTGATGTGTTTTGAAGGACATTAGAATGTTTTAAACAGCTCATTTTCTTCTCTTGTGTGCAGCAGGAATTACTCATAGTAATTTATTCAATACAGTTCACACTCTGCAAGTTTTCTGTTCCCTGTCCCCCCCCTTATTTTCTCTATTTGACTCACTATTTAAAACTATTTGCTTGTTCCAGTCTGAGAATGCATCCTCTGTGTGCAGTCACTTTGCTGGCATCTCCCAGCTCAGATGCAGTAGTCAGAACCTGACCTTCCTGATGAATACACCTGGCTCATACAGGGTGAGTCTGTTCCCAAGGAGATGGCCATTAGGAAGGGACTGTCTTTTCTGGTGCTGTTCCCTAATTTATTATTTGTTCTCAGCAAGCTTTGACATTAGTTCATGTTTTCTTAGATATTTCTACCAGTCAGTTCTTCCAGGGGTTGCTCATGGGAAGTGAGGGCAGAAGAAAACCAAACTCTCTTTTATTTTCAAAAAGGGAGACTACAAAGAGATGTCTGCCCTCCGTGGCATCTGTTTCAAGCCTCATGTCTGGGGTGGGAAGATTCATACGAGTGAAAAGGCACTTTGGCCCAGCATAATTTGGTTCCCTGCAGCACATTCCCAAGCTGCATACCAAGCCCAGATTAACATGATTTAAGTGGCAGGGCTTCCATCCCCTCACCTTGGGAAATGCTGCCAAGATTTTACCAATCTTGCTGCTAGGACATTTTTCTAACGGGGTTTCAATCTTAAATGTCCTTTTGCACAGTTTCATCCCATTGGTTTCAGATACAAGCTAAAATTAAAAAGAACGACATGAAATGAAGCCAAGGGAAAGGCATTAAGTCATGTTTGCAGAGCACATTGAGAGAACAGGACAAAATGTCCTTGGGAGGACAAAGAAATTGATCGTTAATAATATATCTCATGGTGCAGACACCAAAGAAGTTTTGCAGCTGCTGTGAAGTCAGTGTGTATTAACCTTATAGTGCAGACCTGCACAGTGAGCATAGGGATCAAGGTAGCTCAAGGTACAAGATTACAGGGAGTGTGTATAGATCTTGTGAAGCACTGAGCAGCCCTGAGTCCTGTCACCGCATCGTCAGAAGGTCTTCTCCAGCGCTGGGCACACACACGGAAATCTTCTGGACCTGCTGACTCGCTGGATGCACACAGCATGTGGGTAACTTTTAGGAGCAGGGCTCAAACTCAAGAAAATTGCATTAATCTGACTAAGTATCAGATAAACCTTGTTTAATTGTATGAGAGTTAAACAGTATAGAGGAAACTGCAGCGGTCACTTCATTGAAAATGGATTACTATTCTAAACCCTGGGTAGATGATCTGAGTCCAGCAACGTCTGACAGTAGTTGTGATTGTCCCACATACATTTTGCAAACAAAAGAGGATTTTAAACTGATTTAATCGTTCCTGCTTTTTGTAATAATCAAGTTCAAATAAGAGTCATGCTGCGGATGGAAGGAACAGTCTGGGCCAGCAGACCTCAGTATCCATCAGGAGAGAGAAGTAAGAAGATGGATAAAGAGGAGAGATTTGACCAGGTTGATGAAATATGACAAAAAAGTGAATGCCAAAACACAACAAAGACAAATTAAACAAAGAGGGGATTTCTCTGCTCCAGAGTGGAGCGGTAGCAAAGCAAAGTCTAAACATGCTGGGACATTGGACCAGTCCCGAACCCCAAACCATCTAAATCACTGCCAGTGGTTTTCCTGTGACAGCTTCAGCTGCTAAGGGGAAACGATTGGGCAGCAACTGCAGATGAGGAGATCCAGATATCCTCACAGCAGGTAGAGCACAGGTGGCTACGAGCTCCGTATCTTTTAGGTAACACATAGGAGTCCTAATGGCAGCAACAAGCATAACAAATGAGGTCACCAGGTCTAATATTATTACAACAAATTCCACAGGAATTAATCATGTTTGAGCCATAATGATAACAGAGCGTTGGTTAGCGAATTATCTCTCAAGCCTCCCATCCCTCTGGCACTTGCTTGTAGGCCAGTTTCTTGGGATGGGGCATGGACTGTTTTCTTTCAAAAGAAAGCAAGCTTTTCTTTCAAAAGAAGCAGACTCATTCAGTCTGATTGAGATTTATTCTCAGGTAGGTCAGGCTTTTGTAGTGTAAGCCATTCCAAAACTGCAGTATGATATATTTTTGTAAGGTTTTGTGTTGGTTTTTTTCCTCCTTTTTATGCAAAATACTGTCAGGACCCTGGGAAATTTCCCCCACCAGCCTTCTGCCTTTGAGATAAATGTAATCTTTTTATAAAAACACATGGTTACATAGCTTACACCAGCCTGGTACTGGATGTAGTGTTTGCCATAAATCACACCACCTCACTGCCATACCAAGTCTAAAACACAATGAAAGAAACATCTTGGTGAATGTCCATCTTAATTTTTGTTTTTCAACAGTGGGAAACTCAAGTGAAAGGGTTTTATTAGTCCTTACACCAAAAAAAGCTTGTGAGATCTCCAGATAAAGGTTTTCTTGAATTAATAGACCACATAGATCAAATAAACAGAAACTCTTAGGACAGTGAGAGGGAGAACCTATGTAGGCAGAACTGCTTATGTGCATGTGTGTGAGATCGGTAGGTCTGGTAACGGCGCTGACTTCCAGTGTGTCCATCCTCCCTGATGCCGGATGGCTGACAGGCTTTCACCAAAGGAATGAGAGAAATAAAAAGAAAAAGAATGAGAACTTTGACCAAACTCCTGGAAATCTGAGCAGTTGTTAGCCAAATCATACATCACAACAAAGGGTGAAGTCAGGTTAGTGGCAGTGGGTTATGCACAGGCTATTTTCCTCAGTCTGGTCATCCTAGAATAGCTGCTGTGCTTCAGTTTCCAATACAAAAGCTGTCTCTGTTGCTCACATGGAGTAAGCAGGAAACCAGCAGGAAAGAGAGAAGATTCCACAAAAATTCCGCCTTTTCCTGTATTACTGGCTGTGCTGATGCTTTCTCTGCTCAGCTCTTGTTTGACTCCTGGGCACCCATCCAGACTCACCCTCTAGCAGGAGACAAAAAATGCCGTTCATAGACTGAAAATTGGAGCTTCAGTCTTCAGAGACCATTTGGCTGACAGATGTTTCTGCTCGTCTGTCTCCATCATCATTTTTTTCTCCTACTAATTCCTATCCTAGGAAGTACGTGGCACTAGTGCAAAGACGGGAGGGGAAAACCCGACAAAAAATAAAAACATTTTAAAAGCCTTAGGACATGAATTCTTAGTCAAACACTGTAGGTCCGGTTATGCCTGGAGGGGTGCGCCTGTACCTCTGGGTCGGGGTGGGAGTCTGCCTGCAATTTATTTCATGCAAATCAAAGGGCAGATGTTACACAATGTCTCTCAACTCCCATTTCACAGAACAGGGAGCCTCAGGAGTCCAACGATTCGCAGAAATGTAATTTTACAAAATTTGCAAATTTAAGCCCCAGCCCTGCAAAAAGTAGGGACACCTCTGCCTGTGCAGAACTTGTCGCCGGTGTCAAGGCCTTTGACTTAAGACCAGCAATCTCAATGAGGGATGTGTTAGAGCAGGAGGTCGGTAAAGTATTGGGTAAAGCTCAGGAGGAATTCTGCTTTCTTAATTCCCTGAGAGGATCAGATCTCATCTTATTTTTGCTCCCTTCAGTGAGTCCCTGGTGGATTAAACTAGCCCATAAAAAGGGAGCACAAAGCTCAGTACGTTTTGTCTTTGGAAACCACCTTCACACACACCCTCACAAAGCCACCTTACACCCTGACAACTCTTTTCTACACCCCGATGGATGGTAGCACCCCTCCTCTTGCTGGCTGTGTCCCGTGCTCTCTGCTGCTTCTCCCTGCCTCTAACCAAGTACACCCTCCAGGAGGAAAGACTGGCCATATCACTGCTGGGATACAGGGAGTGGTTCGCGAGGGATGTGAAATAACACCTGAAGCTGTGCTTATAAAGAAGCTAAGGAACAAAGGTAGTATGTTGATAGTGAAGGTGTATCCCTTGCAACCCTGTACTGGGATGAACATATCAATAAGTGATCTTTTACTTTCTCCAGAAGACTTTTGACTGCAGCTACAGATTTAATGCAGTTCATCACCTGCTCAAGTCAAGCCAAAGTCAGCATAACCAGTCAATATATATAAAATAGATGAGTGTTTGTCAGGTCCTCCTCTGCTGCAGAGGTATAACCATGTACGTATACTACAGCTAAGCAGAAACCATTGCCTTCTACAGTTTGTGGAGACCCTCTTTATTGGCACTAAATACATCCACTGTAGCTAGACTGTGACCTATTCAGCCTTCCCTATCAACATGAAAGAATAACTTCAGGACATAGCCATACTTCAAAACTTGCTGCTACCATTTACTGGAATGGGTAGTAAAGCAAGAGAGAGTGGCTTAGGATGCACACTCACCTCCATCAAGGGATACTAAAAGCTTGGAAGATAAGCAGCTCCTCTGAGCCTTTGATATTGAATAAATTCAGGAGCAGATTAGGTAAGTGCAATTGCTCACCACGGCAAACAGTGAAAACTATTTCATTGTTTAGAATAAAAGGTAATTCATGAAGTGCTGTATTATAGCTCTGCCTTCTGTGAGAGATGTACTGTTTTACTTTTTTGTGTATGACTGGCTTCTCTACATGAGACATGATGGGAGAGTCTTGACCAGGGCAGAACAAGGTGTTGAATGTGTTTGGATGGAGCAGGGCATGAAAATGAAGGGTTGTAGTTTGCCAAGCCATGTTTCTAGGCCCTGAGGACCTCCTCCAGATCTCATGGTCCCCCCCCTAGCTCTGACACACACCAAGGACCAAAGCTCTGCAAAGGGCACTGGGATATGTAGGGCTTCTTAAGAAAAAGTGAATACTTTGAGTTGTTGCTTTTTCTTCTTTTCTCCCCAAATAGGCAGTGGCACAGGATGGGGGCCCTCCAGCTTCTGCAAGAATCAAGATAATTCTCAACAGCATTTCAAAACAATGCCTTTTAAGAAGAAACCCATGCCAGCAAGCGGTGTACATGCATCAGCCACCCAAGAGCCTAAAATATTTTCCACTGTGCAAATCTACAAAGCCACTGTGGAGTTGTCACAGAAGGTAATGCTAGCAAACCTGGGGCAATGAGAGCTGAAACCCAGCAGAGCTCACCGACACCTAAGTTTTACCTTAACCCTACACAAATCTGTGTCTCTGTATGTGTGAGTGGTGCCACCATCCAGCTCCATGTAACGCAGCCACTGCAAAAAACAGACAAGATGCGAGAGGGGTGTCTTTACTCTTTTGCAAAGGTTTAATGATTAAATAAAAGTATGAGGAAAGAAGGAAAAGAAATGTCTACATCCGCAGTGCGATGTCAGTGCTGCGCTCTGCCTGTGACCCAGCAAGGTTCCCTCTCCCCTCCAGGTCCCCAACGAGCCTCCTCGGCAGGCTGTGACAGGCAAGCACCAATGCAAACAGCATATTTTCTTTGAGATAATAAAACTGTAGCCCCTCACGCTAATGGCCAGAAATGTTGTTTTCTGCTACAGCTCCCAAGGTGAGCGTGGCAATTCAAAGGAACAGAGAGGGTGAGAGACAGAGGTCCCCTCTTCCTCCTGCTGGGGTGCCACGCAGCCAGCTTCCCCCAGCTCCCCTCTGTCCTTGCAGCAAACCCCAGGGAGGGCCAGACCCGCAAGGCGCTGGGGACCCAGAGCAGGGTCGAAGCAAAGTGAGGAGGGGTTTGTCTCTTGGCAGCCCCCTGAGCACACATCTCTGCCTGGATGAAGAGGGGAAAGGGACAAGGAAGGAGGCAGAGGCTAGGGCAGTGGACAATCTCAGCAGCCCCACAAGGATTCAGACCCTTCTGCTGCTGGGCTGCGCATGGGGTCCGTGCTGGGATCCTCCGAGAGGGAAGGACATGAGCAGTAGAAATGGGAAATATTCACAGCGGCCAATTCCCCTGCTCTGGGACAAGGAAATCACTCCATTTAAGACTTGTCATTTATTTTTAACATGGGCTCTTGGACTCACACACTGTTGTTCCTGATCTTACAAAAGGAGGGCGGAGGGGTTTGCTTGCAGCAAGGCATCTGTGTCGCACTGGACACAGGATGGGCTTGGGAGGTTTCTGATTCCAGGAATGTGACTTTTTGTAGATCCTAATCCAGGAAATAAAATGACGTGGCTGACTTCTATACTGAGATAAGCACTGTGCGGCCCTTGCACATTAGGCAAAGAGTAACCAGAGGAGCACAGAGATAGCACAGGCACACACCTGGAGATATGAAGACTGGGGAGAAATTACATATTTTCGTTGGCAGTCTACAGCTGAGAGGAATATGAAAATTGTGTGAAGAGGACATTAAGCTGACCAGTAACCATAAAAAGTAAAACAACCTTATAGTGAGATATAAGGTCCCAAGAGAAATAGCAAAAGCCTTTGTATTTTACCTGTGCATTTTTGACACTGTTGCAACCCCAATCAATTTTAAATCCATCTCTCAGGCCCTTCAACCCTTTGCTAGGTAAGTCCCTGGAGCATATTCCTAGAGGATACTGTACTTGTACTAAAACTGATTAAAACACCAGTGGAGGCATAAGGCTGAAAATACAAGTGTGGTGTACAATTTTTTCAGGATTGGAAATAGTGGCCTTAGAAAAGTGATATGTGCTTGTGCTTATACACGCACATGTGCCCAGCATAAAGGGAAAACACATAAAAAGAGAAAAATAGTGCAAAAGGCTTTAGATTGGTTGGGGATGGCCACACGGCTCCACTCCACCTTCTCTTGAGCTTATATGCAAATTGTTGAAGCAGTTTATCAACTTTAACATGCTCAGGGAGTTTGATAAAATCAGATCGCTCTAATCATCACCCTCTTTCAGCCTACTTTAATGACGAGTTAATTGCCCATGATGAGACTTTGATTTTTTTGGAATGCCTTAGCCCTTTGTAATTTTTGGGTTCTAGCTTATTCACGGGTATTTTCATGCATAACTGCAGTCCTTCTTGAGTAATACAGGAAGACAGTCCCACAAGGGAAACTGAGCTACATATTTTCTATGTGTGCATGAGATACCTGTCAATTTTCTTCTTTCAGCCTTTAACCAGGTTTCATCTGTCCCATGGAAGTCAATCCAACAAGGCCAACACCCATTTTCTCTCCAAACTGTACCTCTACGTGGGATTTCTTTACTCAAGCAATGATGCAGCTGAATGGAAAATAGTCATGGAGCAGTTTTCAACACTGAGCAAAGCCTATGCTGCTGCTGGAATCTAAATTGGACAGCATGAGGCTTTGGGGCTTTGCAGCAAGGACTCTTTAAATTAGGAATGTGTAAAGACTTTCCTGTGGTTTGGCACATGGGCAGCATTCCATAAATGTATCACAGAAATTAAATATAGAAAAGACCTGTTGATAGGTCTAATCCATTTTGCTTGGATAGCGCAGAATTGGTTCCTATGGGACAGTTTGCATTGTTTGCTTGAGAAAAGTTTAAAATTTTGTAGGTAATGAAGCTTTCATCAATTCTTTTCAGGAAACAATTAACAGCCTAACACATCTCAGTGTCAAGAAATTTTTCTGAGATTCTTCCTACTTTCTTTTATTTTTGCAACATACAGCTCCTAGATATGTCCTACTGGCATTACTGTTATAAATAATTTCCTTTCCACCTGAGTGCTTACACTTTCAAATTTTTCTGGTGTGCCGCATGACCTAGGCAGAGGACAGGATTATACATATGGTGATTTCCCAGTGCAATCCTTTTCTATTCCTTCACATAAGCTTTTCCTGTAAAATCCTCAATCAGCAAATTTTTCTTTTCTAGATTCTCCCTGGTTAGATCACTGCTTTTTCAGCAAAATGGTGAAATGGATGGATGAAAGTCTCACAAGCACAGGACACAGCATACAGTATTAAGCATTTTGGCTTCCTTAGAATGAGTGTGCTGTAGGAGTTTTTCATGGGCTGTAATACCCTGTATGTTCCTGAGCTGTCAATCATTTCAGCATTTGTTTTATCTTCAACCACAAGTACAGTTTTTAGCGTTGGAATGTATGCCAAGTCTTTAGCAACCAGAGCACAAGCTCCTCTTCAGTACTTGTTTTGTTCAAGTTCAACGCATAATGTAGGTCTCATTTTGGTGTTTGTGGAAAGCTTACTCATGGCATTTAGCCACTCTTTAATTTGGCATGGTGGATAAAAGTTAGCACTGTAGCTCTGGAACAAGGTGTGCTGGCAGAAGTGCTGGGTCAGGATCTAGAAACGGAGCAGCAGTTAAGTGCCACAATTGAAGAGAGCAGGTGAGCCAGGACCTGAGATTACAATACTGTTGACCAGGACCACGTTCATCAGTGGGGTTTAGAGCTGAGAGAGAGCGGCACCATTTAAACATGGCTCTGTGAGCAGTCAGGACTGCAGTCAGAGCATGAATGAGTTAAGGATGGCTCTGGTGGAGAACACTTGGAAATTTTTACATTTCAGGGGAAGACTTTCTGAGACCTCAAAGACAGTGTAATTCATCTTTTTTCTCAAGACAGGCACTTGTCCAGCTTCTCACCTGTACAATGCAAACTGAGATGTACTCCATTCTTTGTTAAGTGCTGTGATCTGCAAATGAAAAGTGCGATTTAATTTGGAAAATCAAATGCTATTTGCATGTATGTAAATAAAATGCAAAAATGCTATTTCTGAGGAAATAATTTTAAGATTAAAAACACCACTGAAGGAAGTCTGTTGCCTTTTGTTCCCTCACCAAACATGAGTGGAACAGTGAAACCGATTATTCAGTTCCATTCGGGTCTGCTGCTGCTGCTGCGTCTGATGACATACTGTAGAGTGAAGTTACACGAATTTGCCTGATGGGGGCAGTTTTTATATCTTCTGAGAATAAACTTTGTCATCTCCTAAATTCTTCATGTCTGGCACCCCCTTCCATGGACAGTTTGCAGGAAGGAACAAAGGGGAATAAAGCAGGACTCATGGGACTGCAGGTCAGTGCAGCCCTGACACCCAAATATTCAGGTGTGTGAGAAGTGATAAACAAGCCCAAGACTGACTGCAGACAAGAATATATGTTGAGTCTGTTTAACATTTTCTGTGCCCTCTTTATTGATTTGTTTAGCCTAACATACCTTTATTATGTGTACAGGAGAATCTGAGGCTTCTCCGGTAGGATTCATGTCACTTCACTAGAAGTTTATAAACATTTTGGCAGTTCTCGTACAATTAAGGTTGGTTTTATATTCATACAGTGAACCACACTTGTATGTACTTTCAAGTGCTAAAGATGTGTTCATTCTCCTTTGCACTTCCTAGAAACACAGTAGCAATTCCTAATCTGGCCAGATTGCTTTGGTCTCTTCACAGAGATATTAAAACTGGATCAACCCTAAGCTGGAAACCCATATGCCCAATTTCTAGCTTGATCTGTTAACATAAGCCTTTCCATCAGGAAGACAGTCCAAAATCATGGCTGCTATTGCATTCCCTCATTTCTGAGGGGTTTTTATTATCCTTTTCTGTTTGTTTATGGTTTTGATGAATGGAATCATAGTGGAAAATTATTGATTCAAGTGGAGAAGAAACTGTAGCCTCTGCAGACTGCATCTTTTCCTGT
This sequence comes from Haliaeetus leucocephalus, assembly GCF_000737465.1. Classification (NCBI taxonomy): domain Eukaryota; kingdom Metazoa; phylum Chordata; class Aves; order Accipitriformes; family Accipitridae; genus Haliaeetus; species Haliaeetus leucocephalus. Next base: position 304,503 of record NW_010972776.1, on the reverse strand, counting down.
CACTCCTGGAGATGCTCCAACCATGCTCCAAGCTCAGGAAACCTTGCTGGGGCTTTCATAGAAAAGATCAGCACTGGGCACTTTCCAATAGCAAAGTCTGCAGGGTAAACAGTAGAGAATGGGTGTGCTGGCTGCCCACAGACTGGTGGCCATAGCTCTTTCTTCCAGATGAAGCAGTGAATAACCTCCTATCTCATTTTTTGAGACTGATAGTGATGTGAATCATCCTTTGAGCAGGCAGGTGAGTGCCATTTCCTCCAAGTGGCAGGTAAGGCAATAGGCAGATGAGTACATTCCCCAAGGTCAGGTGCAAACCACAGACAGGAGCTGGCGAAGAACCCAGGACGCCTGTCTCTCTCAGTCAGCCAGTGAGGACAAGGCAGTGCAATGTGCACCTCGTGCCTTTGCTGCCTGAAGCCTTGCCTTCTCAGGCTTTGTGACATTGGTAACATAAATGCATCATCAGCAAGCCCAGGCAGCCTGGAAACGGACAGTTTCTTCAGGAGGGCTTTGCAGAACTGGCTCCAGTAAAACACATTTCTCATGTGTATTTTGGAGCATGTGAGAAACTGCTCTCTGTTGCAGAGAGTGGGTAACTTGTCCTCAGAGGCATATTGATGCTGACAGCGTAACCGCAGGATGGTTCAGCAGGGATGGGATCCCACTGAACCCCTTGTGAATAAGCCTCTCTGGGAGCTCTCTGCTGGGAGAGGGCCTGGATACGGCCCTCACAATCTTTCTAGAGGTTGTTGAGAGAGCAAAACTGGGAGGCAGAAAGCTGGGTCCAGCAGCAGTGTGCAGTTTCTCACATCCGCTTTCCCAACACCATCCTGCTCACATCCTCTTGCCACAAGTCCCCTGTTTTGTCGTTCTCCAAGTCCATATTTCCTTCCATTGTTCCCCAGCAACTCCTTGGCAATACAGTCTCCCTTCCCAGCCTCGTAGGAGTCTTGGCCATCCAGTGTGCATCGATGAATGGGCTTTAAACAACAGAACAGAATAAACGTTTGCTTCTCCTCAGAAGTTTCCCCCTCCCCAGTGCCCCCACACCCATGCACGCACTGCCATCAGATGTCTTTATTCTCATGCCCATTGACTCAGGGATGGAGAGTGGGAGGGTTTCAGAGAGATTCTCATGTCATCTTGTCCCTTGAACAAATTGTGCTTCTGTTAGAGCTGCCCACACAGCCCAACTCAGTGCTGAGCTCCTGGGCTCTACTGTCCCTGTCCTCACCCTTTCTTTCCAAGTGTTGGATGTGAGCTATATTTGCCAAGGTGCTGAGCATCTCCAGCCCAAGCCCTAAAGGCCAAATGGAAGCCAAAGTCTGTTTTCTCCTCTGTTTTCCTCCTTTATCAGCAAACTTCAGTTTGCCAGTGAAAACAGGCAGAAGGCATCAGCAATCCTGAGCAAACTAGGAACACTTGTTCAGACCCAATGCCTCCAATATTTCCAGCAACCAAAGCCATCTGTATCCAGCTTATTTATCCAGAAAACCTGAAAAACTGTGAGAAGTCAAAAGATGGTAGTTTGGTTTTTTTTAATAGTTTGATTTCAAGCTACCTAAGGTTAATTTGGAAAAAAAATCAATAGAAACATATGATAGGGGTTTTTTGTTTGTTTTTAATTGTAAAAAAATCAGAAGAAAAAGAAATTTGGTTTGGTTTGGTTTCATTTCATTTTGTTTCATTTCTGAAATGATTTGGCCTTGGTACAAAAAAGTAAGAAAACAGAAACAAATATGTTATTGTTTTTGTTAATTTGTCATGGGAGCCACAAAAATCCATTGCTGAGATTGTTTTATTCCTAACTAATGTCTATTAACTCTACAGTGTCCCACAATGATCCCATAAAATCCTTGGGAATATGGAAGCAGAAGAGCTGCTCATTCTATCCAAATGCCAACATGATGAGGAACGGTATCAACACAACCATCTTACCCCAAACTCAGTTACATAGCTGATTAGCCCTGATGCTTTTCCCTGTCTGATAAGCATACTCTGTGCCTCACTGTGCCCCAAGACTTGCGCAGGGATGGACTTTTATTTCCTAATAGTCCAATAAGCCTCACTGTTCAAGGAGGGATGATGGCAATCATTTGTAAGTGGGCATTTCTGCATCTTTGTAGAAATCTTCTGGGGATTTCTGGCTTCCTGGAGAGCTCTCAAAGCTGCTCCACCTTTGGAAGCGTGCAGGACAATGGTACTAGAGGGCAAGATTAAAATCTTGGAACTCCTGCATGCTTTTTACAGAGTGAGTGAGGTCACAGGCAAATTAGCAGGTGGTTGGAAGGAGATCAGGACTGTTTCTAAACATCTATAATTTTCCTACAAGGGTTTTTTACCACCCCAATAAGCGACTGTCCGAGGCAGGAGCCAGTCGAGGGAAACACTTTGATCACACTTTGGGCAATCTGGTCCCCAGTGATGCTTCTAAGGGTTACACAGCTTTGCAAAACTCCTCCACCCAATTCAAAGCACTGTGACTAATTTTCCTGCATACAGCCTGTTTCCTCAAAATAGCAATCACAGGCTGCAGACAGCAGACAAAACCTTCCGACAGGAGACTGGTCATGCCCGAGTGATGTCCTCAATACAACCAGTCCAGCGCAGCATGGCGGAAGGAGTGTTAACATGGGTGTGATACCCTGCCGAGGAATTCCAGTGTCACTAAGTAATTATTTGTAATAACTCAGAGTAACAATTTCCATATGTAGGACCCAAAAACAAGAACTACAGGTCAGGAGATGCCTTCTCCAGCTTGTTAGATGAGAGCAGGATTTCCATCTCCTCTAAAATAAGATCTATCCTGTTTTCTATTCTGGTCTCCATCACGCCACCAAAAGAAAATCAGCTGAAGACAGATATGGCAGTGAGCAGAGCTGGAATTTTTGCTACAGGTTTGGGGTGGGGAGGGGCTGGCATGGACTGAAGTCTCAACACCATGATCATATTTTACTGATTAAGGAGCCTGGACAGATGCACCTTTCACTTCAAGTTTAGATTAAAACGTTGACTGTCTCCTCCAGGATGGCGAGTTTGGTGTACAGGCTTTTTCAGGACTGTCCAGAATGTGGAAATTCATAAATAGAGTGAAACCAGGGGGCGGACACGAACTAAGAAAGTGGGACTGAGGGCTTACTAAGAACTTCCATCCAAAGAGTTCTGTGTGCTTCCCTGCACAGAGGAATGGGATTTTCCCTTGCCCATCCCTCAGAGAGCTCCTTTGTCCAGCTGGGCAGAAAAAGCCAGGAAGGTGAGGGTTAATGCCAACAAGGTTATTTAGCTGAATGTTGTCTTTTTTTTCTCCTCCACCCCCCATTCCACCCCCAACACACACAGAGTCTCGCACACATACACATCCTGAAGCAAGAGGAAAGGATTTCCCTGTGCAGCCGGATGGCGGGACATGTGCTAGGACCTCTGGTGACACCACAAGCTGGTGTGTCCTTCTCCCACCATGTCCCCACGCCAGCACCACCTTCAACCCTCCCCAGCCACACTGAGCGCCAGGTCACTGGGACCATGCACAAACGTTTTTCTGTTCCTTGGTCCACAGCGTCATCCTGGCTGTAGCTGGCACAAATCCTCTGGCTCCCAGCCAGGCCACAGGGTTTTTTTTTTTCCCTCCTCTCTCTGCCAAAGCAAATTGACTTCTGACACCTTCCCTTATGTTTTCATCCTTTAAAGGGTGGAAAGCTGAAAGCCTGGCTTCGCTGTATTCACTTCCATGCCTTCTCTGTACTCTCTTGCCTGGATGTTAAATGAGCTCTTTCAGGGAGGACTGGGCACCTGAGTCACTAGTAGGTAGCTGCTTGCAGACAGGGCAGCATGCAGTGTGCGCGTGCATGCGCGTATGTCTGTGTGCTGAGGACCACAGCTGAGCACACGTCAGGGGTGCCTTCCCTGCAGCCCAAGGAAAGCAGCGCTGCCCTGGGAGCCAGCATGCCCCCAGCTTCCTTGGCGACCACCCCCCAGCATTTCAGGTCCCTGGCCCTTAGCCACCCTGCTCTGCAAAGCATGGGTAACGATTCTTGCCTCCTTCTCGAATGTTTGGTGAAAAGTACTGTTTAGGGCCTGGGTATTACAAGTAGTGCCTAAAACTGACAGTAAGCAATACTTTGATAATTACTTAGCATTTATTCATGCAAGAATCCATCCCCACCACTCCTGTAGCAGAAGAGATCTTGGAAAGATGTTCTAGAAGAATGCATTAATCATATTGAACCGGCACAGGACCAAAATATTTCCCCTCTCTGCCTTTAAACCTTCCTGATGCTTTTTTCATGTTGCTTCGTTGTCATCTTAAAAAAACTTGGAAATTCCTAGAAATACGAATCTATCTCAGAACTTAAACTGTCCAAAAATGCACAGTGCAGGAGTACGAGGGCCTCCCGGTTTGATCCTAGCAAGTCTTTGCAGTGCCAATTCAGTAATTGTTCCAGCAGCTGGGTAAAAAAACCTGTTCAGACCCCTTTTACCTACCAGTAAAAGGTGTTGAGCTGGGAGGAACAGACCAGTTAAGTGTGCAGTGACTGCACACCCCACCTAAGCTCTGGGAGGAAGAGCTGTTCTGTACTGGGTTGAATTCCCAGGCATGGACTGTGGGGCTGAATTCTGTAGCAACAAGCTGTCACCGAAGGCACTGATGTTGCTGCCCTAGGACTTGCAAAGGTATTGTGTGATTGGGATGAACCAAAGGCCTGCGTCACAAGTGCCATTCAAATGATTGACTCCATTCTGACTTGCTGCGCTTATGCTTTTTGCTTCAACAGTGTTATTTTCCACTAGAATATTGTCACATTCCAGCCATTTGACATGCCCATAAAAACGTCATTTTAGCCTTCTCAACTCATTAACCCTCTAGAATGTAAGTTGGCTGAATTCACAGAGCTAAGAGATCTAAAGGATGCTTTTTATCCCAGCCATCACTTACCTCTCCTGGAAGAGACTGCTGGACAGCTGTGAAATTACTTTTTCATGGGCCGCCATGCCAGCAGGTTTCCAGCTGGAATCAATGACAAAGCTTGGAAATAAACTGCTGATTGCTTAGAGCAAGAGGATCAGGAAATGCAGCCCAATTCTGAGCTAGAAAAACACCACCAGCCACCACACCACATACCTCTCACATCCGTGCCCTTCCCACAGCCTCCCTGACTGTTCACGGGATTGCACATTTCGTTCTGAGGGTGCAGAACAGAAATTGTCCATCTCAGTGCCATCTCAGAAATTATCCAAAAGAGGATGAGATTGTTGGCTGTTGAGCAAGGAATGATCAGGGCTTTTAGCACGTGGAAGGCTTGGGAGGTACAGGAGAGTCCTTGCAATAAGGAATCACCCGAGTCATTTAGTGACCCAGAGGGACATACATGTCTCTTTCTGTCTTGCAGGCTACACTTGATTAGAAAATTTATTGCAGGCTTATACATAGCTTGCAAACCAGCAGCCTTATTACTGCTTGCCTGATGTTCCACAATGGTGGTTGTTACTGATTGAAATTCGGGCTTGATGAATTTGTAATGCGTGTGTTGGGTAGTGATGGCTCAGTCAGTAGGGCCATGTGATGAATCTGCACATGCAAGGGAAGAATATAGCTGGCCAGCTGACATTGGAAAGCATTTGGCAGTGGAGTTGAGCTTCAGAGACCATCCTTAGGTGATCATATATGTGAGGTGTTACAGGCATTGCAGCACACATGTTGCGAATCATTAGGCACTAGCTCTTCAGATGCTTCCTGGAAAAACTCCTGCAGTACCCCAATCATTACTAGCAGCAGTCTGATGTCGCAAAACATCTGGACCACATGAAAGGCAGACAGCATCAATAGTGTCACTCCAAGAGTACACTGGACCATTGCAGCTGTATTCTGAGAATCATTCACCAGCAGTGTGAACTTTCCCAGTTGGAAGAAAATCACCGGCTATTGGGAGATAGGAAGGATGCCTATTAAGCAGTTATTGCTGCTAATACTAACATGTTCATTTCCAGGACAACTTTTTCAACAGCTTGAACAGCAAATGAGTAGTAAGAAAGGCTTTTGCCAAAACATTTAGACTTTGAACACTTTGAATGATTAATTTTTGGCAGCACTGTCTTCTTTTAATTTTCTTTCTTTAGCTTCTAAACCGATAGCATTGAACCTCACTGTGCCCTTTCACAGGGGACAGAGAACTCAAAAAGAAAAAAAAATATATCCCAAGATCTTAGCCCTGTGGTAGATAGGAGCATGATCATTAATCTCAGTCAGATTTGTTCCGTAGTTCACATTTTCAGTCTTCAACACATGAGAAGATATGTCCTGACATATCCTTCCACTGTAATTGCTGCATGATTGCCAGGGAGAGCCTTAGCATCTTCAGAGCTTATATAGTAATACATTACAAGTAACAAATTCCCTTTGTAAAATTGGAATGATAATCCAGATCATTTCAAATAAATGTTGCACTACCTGTATCACGCGTACAGCCCAAGTAGGACTCTAGAAAGTGCCGCCTTTATATATGCTTGGTGAAGAGAACTTCGTGATCTTTATCTGTCCCTGAATTTGAAGATGCAAAAGTGCCATTCTCTGTGTAAATAAGCTCATTAGCTGTTTGCCATTTCAAAGTGGTTTGCTTATCTATGTCCACACCTGGTCCAGGTTTGAGGACCATATAGCTTTTTCTTAGGTAACTGATCACCAGTGTCAGCACTGGCCTTCCCACCCAACTCCTGTACCACATCAGTTTATGTACACCTGTGTCCCATGGCAGCAACAAGAACTAGATGCTAGGAGAAAGGTGGCTAAAGTCTGCATATGCTGTCTTTCCACTAGGGTTTGAGTGGTTTCCAGTTCTTGTGCTTGGGCTTGTTGTGGCAACCCAGCTGTGATGAGCATGAATACAGATCCTGACTGACAAAGCCACATCGGCAATAACTGTGGAACCGATTACACTTGCAAAGATGCATCAGTTCCACCATGCCAGCAATGTACTCTAGTATAACCTATAAAGTATGTACTCTTGGAGCACTTAGGCAGTAAAGAAGATCAGGCTTCTCATAGAGATTAAATGCTCTGAAATTGTAGCACATCATAAAACATGGCCAAAAACTATAAATTGAATATTCTCTCTCCATGGGTCTTACTCCTAGGGAAACTTCAATAAGACCCAGATGAAAGAAACCAGCGGAGAACTATTTCATGCAGAGACACCTAACAGATATCCCACAGAGTTTGTCTTTCTTGAGTGGTAAAAAGCATCTAGTCCATTGTTCCTTAGAGACCTCAAATGTATTCTTAGCTTTGTTTTGTAGTAAAACAAAGCTTTTACTATAAACCCAAATATGTTAATTTTTTTTTAAGCTTTGGAAAAGTTTCAGCCAGCCTTTTCTGAAGTTTTGTCATTTTAAGATAACGAAGTTTCTACAGGTTTTAAAAACATGAGGACCTGGGTTGAACAGGGAGATCTTAATGCTGTTTACATTTCAGAAAAGGGTATAATCTAGTTCATCCCTTATTTGACATAATAGAAAACATAGCAGTTTGTGACTGAAAGAGAAACAAGAATTCTCTTGCCCTGTGGATCATGGATCTTATTGTCTTCTTAAAAAAAAAAGTATTTATAACAATACTTTACAATCTCAGGCAAGACCTTGTGCTGACAAGTGGATTCCTTTTCCTACTTCCTTGACATTAGCAGAAGTCTAATCCACTTCATAAACTCCAGCCACATTCATGCTCTTGATCATATGCAGTTTGCAGCAATTTTTCCAGAAAGAATAAGAAAAGAAAAGGATTGTCCATGAACTGAATGAACTCTGCCTCTTCTACTCCCCCTCTTTGTCTTGCATGAGATTATGAGGGACCATCTCTTGCTTTGTGCTTAACTAAAATTTGACACTGTGGTATTATAACAATCCAATTAGTAATAAACAGATTAATAATAAAGGTGATGTCCAAAACAGACGGGATCACCTGACAATTTGTTTAGCTAACAAGGGCACAAAGGACCAAGTCCAATGTCCAGTGGAAAGCAGCTGTGAACATATATGCAGTCCAATGAACTTGACCTTAACCAATGAATCCATTAGCTTTGCCATAACTGTAAGCAAGATGCATATTACCAGATCTAATGGCCAGATGACTAGAAAAGCACTCTGTGACAGACTAGTGCAAGAAAAGTGCCTTGCCAGAATCAGTTCTTCCTTTGTTTCTGGTGCAACTTGTTCTATTACCAAAGCTGTAACTAGTAAGACATTCCTTAGCTGCACGCTCCTATGGTGAAGACATCTCATCCCAGTTTGTAACAAGTTCAGGGCCTAGAGGTAAAAGTGCTGTAAAACATCAGAATGTGCCATCTGGCCTTGGAAACTGGGAAACAAAGAGCTTATAAATATGCAGGGACCTCCATGTGTTCCTCAGACCACATAGCAAGAAGACAGAGAAGCTCAAACATATATGGAGAGGAATGTCTCCCCTCCTCCCTTTGCATGTGCTTCAGTCAGGATGTTTGTACAAGAAGAAAGTCAATTGAACAATAAAACCCATATGTCAGATGTTGAAGGGAAGCCTGGAGTCAAACATGCCAAAAGAAAAGATTGAGACCAGTTCATCCTTATGATAAGATTACCCACACAAATATGCACATCACAACATCCTTGTTAGGGGACCAAACTGATAATAGTAGAAATGTCGTACTTGGTACTTTGAACTTTTCACCCAAGAATTGCAAAGCACTTCACAATAAAGCCTAAATATATCTTTATGTGAGATGGGAGGGGCTGTAAAGAGATAGCTTTGCTTATTTTGAGCATGAAAAGCACACAATTCCAGTACAACACAAAACAGAAAGCTTTAATTAACCTGGAAATGGTGCTTTTAATTAATTTTAATGGAATTATACCCAGTCAGACTCCAAGGCCAGTGGACTTGCATGTCTTCACACTTAAAAAAAGAGTTCCTGTGGCCTTTTGTAGTTACATTTTTAATACTAAAGATGATATAAAAAAATGGATACAAGACCCCCACCTTAATAAGCAGTTCATTATTTATTCAAAGTGGAACAGCTCTCAGCAAAGCTGAGAGGTCCTCCTAGATAATGGACAAACCAATAGCCCCTGAGAGGGCTTTTGAAGACTGAGTTGAACCCCAGGGCCAGAGGGAGCTTTATCTGAAGATGGACTCCATGGCCAGCTCCAGACCTTCAGAAAGATGTGAGTGTGAAGATCTGGACAAAAAAGCTCATGAGAGTCAAAAGCTCTGCCGTGAGTTCTTGAAGATTTCCTGCTGTTATTACAGCCAGAAATGCTGCAAGAGCAACTTTTCTTAACACTTTCTTTGTTCAGAGCTACATTTATTCACACCTCAAATAATGGAGTGGGAAGGAAAGTGTTGTGGACGAAGTCTGGCAAGCCATAAGTTGAAATGAGGTCTAGGCACTGGGAGGTCTTACATCTGAGTACTTGAAAATTTTCATCAAATTTTCATCAGATTCATTGGCTTTGGCTGGACAAATGTTGGCCTCCATCTGTCTGTGTGGGAAAAGTCCTTGCTAGCTGGGTTTCTTTTAACATGTAACCCAAAAGTAATTAAGCTCCTAATTAATAAAACTTTGAATGAAGTTCTGGCAATGATAGTCCGTGGCAAAGACAGTCAGCAGTTCTAACTGGACTGGGGTTGTCAGGCATTTCCAGAAAACAGCATCAAGCATCTCTCAAAGTTCATGACCATTCCTCCTGCTCCTTCTGCTCCCCACCACCCACCAGCCCCTTTTCATCTTTCATTGCTGTAGGCAGCTCAAAGAGACGTTAATGTTCCAGAAGTGATCCTGACGCCAAGTTTCTCTATTAAAACCATCTCCAAGCATCAAGTTTGCCACATGTCTATTGTTCTCATCACTCTCAGGCAGTCACAGCATTATCAAGGATTGGGGCTGGTTTCATTCTGTGCCTTTTGCTCCCACTGCTGCTGTCCCCAAGTTCAGGAAGGGCTGTAAACAATGAAAGGAAGATAAAGGGGTGGGGGGTGCATCTTTCTTTATCTCATCTGGCAGTTAATCCCTTGCCAAATGTATCAAGCCAAATGAGAAGGGGAAGAGGCTAGTGAGATAGATATGTGGTGTCTTCAAATTCTGCAGCTTCCCTGCTGCATTTATTTTTCTTCTGTATTTCTATAGCAAGCTTGGGTGAGTGGCTACGGCCCTGGATGAGGAGTTAGCAGCAAGGGCTGTTACACTCCCAGCTCTGGCACTGACTGCCAGAGGGGTTTGGTTCCTGTCCTACCCTTTGCCTGTATTTTCAGTCTCGTTAAACTGGCATAAGCTGGCTTCACCACCAGAAGAAGCGGTCCTGACACAGGGTTTGCATGGTGCTCCCAGTGGGGGATCTTATCCCAACTCAACTTAACTCAGCAAAAAAAGCATATATACTTTACCCTGAGATCAGGTCTGTAAGTGGCTGTGTAAGCCAGCTCACAGTGACTGTGCTACCATGGTCTTACCATGCTGGGGTCTGAACACTTTGGGATAGGGACTATGTGTCACTAACTGTGTATACCGCCCCTAACATGATGAAGCATTGATTTCAGTGGGTCCTTGGACCCTGTACAGCATCACCAATCCTTCAATGGCAAGGTGCATCTTGCTAATCAAATACACCAACACTAAAGGTAAAGCAAGGACCACCAGGTCTTAAGTGCTTTATAATACATTCACTTGGGCTCTGTATGGAGCTGGCACTGCAGTGGCAAGATCTGGGGCCATTGGGGATGAGGAGGAGTAAGGGAAAATGTGGATCTGCTGTGAGAGGGCTGAGAAGCTCTGTTATAGTGGTACCCAGTTTGTGTTTGTCTGCTTATGAGTGGACAGTGTTGGAGAGCCAAGTGTTCCCAGCTGATGACTGACACAGGAGCTCTTCATGGGGGAGTCCTGAGGAAAGAGCTCAGAGACACTGCTGGAAATCTCTTCTAGTCCAGTATGGTCCTGTAGGCTGCACCTTATCATAATACAGGAATGCTATGTGCCTCCAAATTTGCTTTTCTAAGGAAGAGATGGTTTATATGGGCAGTGTCTTGCTTATGATCTTATTTGGGGGAGAGGGGCTGTTGTCATCTAGCCCCCTGTAAGATTTGCTTTTTGGGGTCAGTTCCTTGGCTCACACAAGCTGGTGTTATTTCTTTGACTGCACTGAAGCTGTTCTGCCTGTGACCTGTGTAACATAAGCTGGTGGTCTCGGATGGTCTCTCTCACCACTGGTCCTCTCCAGCCCTTTTGCCATCATCTTCAACACGGAGATCAAGTGCTGTGCCATCCATGAAGACACTCCCATATTGTTCTGTTCCCCTCCATGCTCATGCATTTTTTCAGACAAGGTGGATGTCACAGGAAAGCATGTGCTGGAAAACTCATTGTTGAAGCTGCCTGTGCCAGATTTGCTCTGGCAAAGAAGAGAGGGGCTTTGCAAACATTTTCACAGTCTTTGAGCAGCAAAGGACATTTCACCACCACATCTCCCAAGCCTAAGCATGCCTCTTCCTCTGGGTGCACAGGCAGGAAGCAGTAGTCTACAAGTAGGAGCAATTTGGGGCGAAGATTTGGCTCTCCTGCGTTGTCTGTGTGGCTGCTCTCAGCAGGACTACTTCCACTCCAAATGTGTTATTGCAGTGAATAAACGGGACATGGGTGGGGTTGCAGGGGCTGTATGGACAATAAAAGGAAATGCCTCTGCTCTGCATATGCTCTGGAGAGGGAGGGTGTCTGTGTGTCAGGCAAGAAGGGATGTTGTGCGAGACAGGGTATGGAGGGGAGGCATCTGCATGAAAACCAGAGGAGAAGAAAGTATTTGAGAGAGAGTGGGTGGGTGGGGGGTAGCAAGGGAGTGGGAACAGGACCAAAGAGGCTGTGTATGGCTATAAAGAGAGGGGCTGCTTGAAAAGGACTGGTAGCAGGGTGTGTGTGAGAGGATTGCAAAGAGGAGATGTGAGGCAGAATGTCTGTGGGTGGCACAGAGATGGATGCAGCGCCTGCACCACGCTGCCAAACAGAACACTCCATCCCGGATGCTCTGCCTGCCTTTTCCAATCCCATGGACTACACCATTATTTTACCCTGTTAACACTCTATATCCAGTGTCCTTTTGTGAAGCAGAAAATTTGTGGTATTATAGCCTGGGGAGGGTGCCAATGTTCAGCAAGAGCTGTCCATCCCTTCAAACAAATAAACATTGCATCTTTTCAAAGCTTCTTTGAGTGGACAGAGAGACTTCAGAGACACTGTAGTGCTGGTGGTTTGAGGATCATTATGGAACAACCTCTCCAGAAATGTTTCTCCTGATTTTTGAGTCAATGAGTCATCTTTTTCGTACCAAATGTATTCACATGTATCAGTGTTACCACAGGGAAAACAAAAGCTCCCTCCTTCATTGCAGTAGCCTTCCAACCACACTCTTCCCTATGACTTTGACACTTTGCAGTTCAAGTCTTTGTTCTGGTTAAAAAAAAAAAAAAAAAAAAAAAAGGCTTGGTTTGGAGACGGCCCCAGCCTACATGGCTTGGACCAGGATGCAGCTGACCCCCAACATGCTTGGGTGCTAACATCTGATGTTTAAGTTTGGACTCCTCTCTAAGCCAGGTTCCTGAACAACAGTTGGCATGTGCCACGTAGATTGATAAATAAAAGTAACTCATTTGAAGCCAAAATAGAGAAAAAAAATCAAGGTTGTTCATAAATATTCTGCAGAGAGTGAAAACGTAGAAATAGTGACCTAGTAGGAGGCTGTACTCAAAATTCCAGAGGATCATGGTAATCTGATATTTACACTGACTTCATGAGTTTGGAGTTCTTCTGAAAAATCAGACCACAGCAACACACATTTTGTCTTAGCCCCTGCATGTGATCTGCATGCCTAGCTGTTATGGCTCTGGTTTGCAAAGGGTTTCTGTTTGTTCCCTTGGTGGATTGTAATTGCTCTGGATCAGCTTCAAATAGGAGGGAAAATGTTAAAAAAACACAAAAGGAGTCTTCAAAGGTCCTGAACATTATGCCTAGGTGGTGATCTCATGGCAGCAATGACCTCAGAGGTGTGTTTGGCTTGGTTCAAATTCACAGAACTGCCTCTTGCCAAAGATACTTTAAGTGGGCCAAAACCATCTGTAAACACACCCGTCCAAAAACACATGCTGCATAAAGTCACAAACACACAATCATGTGTCTCGCATAAACTCACATATGCTCCTCATAGAAAATATGGGGTCTGCAGTCATAGTCAACCTGTTGTTGCTATTTATCATACAGCTCAGGTGCCCCAACACACCGCTCAAATGCGAATGAGCTCATCAGCTTGTAAACCGTGCTGTGCAGCACAGCTGTCTCCTGTGCAGTTCACGGTCCTGGATCCCAGATGAGGGACTATTCCCAGTTTTTATTTCTCTTATTTCACATTAAAATCAGTTCTGGGTAAGCCATCTGAACTTTGCTGTGCTCCTCATAATTAATCCACTTCCAACAAGACGGAAGGTGTTCCTTAGGGTCCAGTTTTCCAGGTTGACCACAGATTCCGAGGCCCACAGGCCTTGCCCAGCTCATCTGCTCCCACCTATCCTCAGACAGTACAGGAAAGAGAAATACGTGCCGAAAGCTACATGTCTGTGCTTACAGGTGACTTCTGTTAGTTGATTCTATGGAACTGGGGTTGTTTAGTCTGAAGAAAAGGAGGCTGAGGGGAGACCTTATAGCTCTCTACAACTACCTGAAAGGAGGTTGTAGTGAGGTGGGTGCTGGTCTCTTCTGTCAGGTGGCTGGAGATAGGACTAGAGGAAATGGCCTCAAGTTACAGCAGGGCAGGTTTAGTTTGGATATTAGGAAAAATTTCTTTACTGAAAGGGTTGTCAGGTATTGGAACAGGCTGCCTAGGGAAGTGGTTGAGTCACCATCCCTGGAGGTATTAAAAAAGCACGTAGACAAGGCACTTCAGGACATGTTTTAGTGGGCATGGTTGATGGTTGGACTCGATGATCTTGAAGGTCTCTTCCAGCTTAAATGATTCTATGATTCAATGATTGTATGAGCAGTCTTAGTATTTAATATTCATGCCGCAGTAAAGATTGCTGACTCCATTCACTGTTTTGCCTTTGTTGTACCAAGTATGGCAGGCACAGGGACTGGTAACAGCTATGTTCGCAGATTTCCAAGGTCACATTTACATACTTCTAAGCATGAACATGAACCAAAATGCTTGCTTTGTGCATCCCCAAATTATGAGGAATGCAGATATCCAGATCTGTATTCCCCAGTCTGACTTCTGTGTTTGTAGCTCAGCAAGTTTGAAATGGCCGCACACTTAAGAGCAAAAATCCTACAGAAGCCCAGATTGTCATCTAGCACCAATGGGAGAAATAAGGCAAATGGTGAGGCTCAGAAAATGCTGTACTAAACAGAAGCTAAATCTCTGGATAAACCCTAGGAGTTGATCCTGTAGATTCAGTGTGAAATATTGGCACAGTATCACAGAACCATAGAATAATTTAGGTTGTTAGGGACTTCTGGAGGTCGTCTAGTCCAGTCTGCCCCCCAAAGTAGATGCAGCTAGATCAGATTGCTGAGGGCCTTGTTCAGTCAAGCTTTGAATATCTCCAAGGATGGAGACTCCACAACCTCTTTGGGTAACCTTGTCTGTATTTGACTTATCCTCACAGTGAAAAAAAAATATTCTTTATATCTAATCAGAGTTTCATGTTTGGCAGCTTGAATCTGTTGCCTGGCATCCTACCACTCTGCATCTCTGAGAACAGACTGCCTGCCTTCTCTATACACACTCCTTAGACATCATAATATTGAGGCAGTTCTGCCCTACAGGTGACAAAATATGGAACTGAAACTGCAGCACTGTGAAAACAGCAAAGAGAGGATCTGGAAGGAAGGTAATCAGAGCCTTAGAAGAATCTGATCCTAGAAGATGACAAAGAGTGGGAGGAAAAGAATGGAAATCCTAGGGGTTTTATGAACATTATGCTCCTCATGGCCATGACTATTTGATGGTAGTTGCGCAGAACTGCTCCCAGCAATGACTGCAAGGAAAGCACAGGTTGATCCCACAGAGACCCCTCAGTGCTGTGCCTGCCTGACATTCTTGGTGCGCAACACGTGCCATAAATCATTTTCACAAGCTGCTGTGCATTCCTCTCCAAACACTCGGGGGATGCACCAATCACCTCTTCTTTTCCAAAGGCTAAATCATGTACACAGGGCCAAGGCTGGAAGCTGGCAAGAAAACCAGCCCTGTCTGCGTGGGCAGTGTGCTACCATGGCAAAAGCTCATACTCTCAAAAGCACATATTTTCCCATAAATGGCCAGTCACTAAGGACCAGTCACCATGGACCGATATGGGCATAGGGAGGAGCTTCAATGTCCATTAATGATGAGGGAGCAGCTCTGTGACACATCTGGACCGCAGGATAAAATTGTAGGTGGCTTCACAGCCACTGAAATGCACGCAGATGGTGCTTGGGGCACTGCAGCCAGCACGTGGGGCTTGGGACTGCCACCTGCCCTGCGTCCCGTGAAGGACATGGAGCACCCAAACCACGGCTATTGCTGCCGCCGGCACTGTTCTCTCTGCGTGCCGGCCCTTCTCACTGAGCCAATGTGCACTGAGGCAGGGCAAATGAATCTGGGTCTCACCGGCTCATGTGGCAACAGGAGCCTGAGGGCACCACCATGCTTCTCTCCTGGGTGGGGAGCACAGCGGAGCCAGGATAGCCTGGCCCCAGAGGCTTTAGACCTCCGGAGGTTCCAAGAGCACCAGATGCCGTGCTGGCAGCCCAGCCGCACGGTGCCCAGCCGGCAGGGCCATGACAGGCAGGCCCATCCCACTGCCCAGCATGCCGGGAGGGCAGCCAGGCCCAGCCAAGAGCCCTGGCCAGGGGCAAGTGGGCAGTGAGGAGGTGGGCTCCAGGGCCAGGCTCAGCCCCAGGGATGGCGGCCAGGGTCAGATGCAGCCCAGGGACCTCCAGGCAGGTCTGAGGCCACGCAGGGAGTCAGCCGGCGGCTGGGGTTGGCGGCAGGACTGGCAGAGTCCCTGGCCCAGCACGGGCACAGCCAAGCCAGAGCCCTGGCGGTCCTGCAGCAGGCTGGGTCCTGGGCTGCGGGTCCTGGGCTGGGCTGAGGCAGGGGCCCGGGGCCTGGGGGCCCGGGGAGGTGGCAGTGGAGGCCCCGGATGGGGCTGTTGGGGGCCATTATGGCCGGTCAGTGACTTGCAGGCCCTGGCAGCATGCTCTTCCCCGGGGAGACGGGGGTAGGTTGACCACCCTCACCAGGGACAGGCGGCCTCACACCCACCATGGGGTGAAAGCAGATGGGGAAGGTATCGGGGAGTAATTCACAGGCAGTCGAGTTAGAGACCCTTTTTAGCACATGCAGGTTTGCAGCAACTCCCTGAATGTCCGGGCCAAGCAGTGCACACCTTGGACTCCAGCCTCCTGTGGGCGCTGACAGTGTCAGATGGTATCCCTCGAATTAAACAAACCACCTTTAAGTAGCTAGAATGTACTGGCATACTCCGACAACCATAGCAACTCCTTTCTAAACTATTTTAGAAAATGCATAGCTTTAATCACCTGTTTAAAGTCCTTCTCAAAAGCTCTGGCGCATAGTCAGTGTTGAAAAGGCTCCCTCAGCCTTCTAACATTCAGCATATTTTCTCTCAAAGTGACAGGTATTTCAGTGTGCTAGTATGGCAGATATCAGCCACCACCAAGGTAAGGTTGCACAACAACATCCACTGTCATCCTAAGTTTGCTTAGGACGCTTCCAGTGAGTATTTGACCTCACATTTCCCATGCTTGGTCTCTCTTGAGAGAGGTTGTTTTGTTTTGAAACTGGGAACAAAATCCCAGTAGGTATTTTCAAGTTCAAGGGAAGTGAAAAGAAACAAACCTGAACCCCAGTGTGCAATCCTCCCCTCTGTAAAAATATTAAGGCTTTTTCCAACAGGCCCCCAGCATGGAGAGATGAAAGGCAGTGCTCAGGACCAGGTCTGGAAATAGGACTTATCCAAGGCCACTAAATCTCTGGCTGCAATGTAGGTTACGTTACACTGAGACAGGAGGAGGGTGGAACCTGAAGTAAAATTATTACTAGCACTTGAAAATTCCCTGAGTGTGCTTTGAGGCATCTGTTAGAGTTTTGTAATGGACCTTAACAAAGCTTACAGGCCAAGTCATTGCAGCTTCAGGGTTTCTGCTGGGATAGTTTGCTTGAAGAAGACTTCAACGTCAGCTTCACAAAGCAGAATCCTCAGAAGACCTGTCCTTTATTCAGGAATCAAAGAAAGTCACAGGTCTCCCAGCATCTAGGGAACTCCTGCATTTCAGCTGCACTCAACAAGAAACAGTGTGTGAGAACAGAATGCTGGAGAGATGCTCGTTTCAGTTGGGAATCAAGCCCTGAGTTTTCATCTTTTATTCTACCTGAGATAAAGCAGTCACAATGTAAATAGACATATTCCTGCCTTTTCAAACCAGCTTTGTGTCAAGCTATTTCCAGACAGGCAGTAACAAGAACAGGCATGGGAAGAGAGCCTTCCTCATGTCATCACTATTAAAGATCTAAAGACCTGTTCTCCATTTCTTTCCCTTTCTAGTCTCTTCCACATCTCTGCAAAACTGTTTAGAAAATAAAGCTTTTCTAAGCTGGTGGCTTTCTCCTCTGAGTCTGCAGGGCTCTAAGTATGAAATAGAAGCAAGGCAAAACCTAATTAATCACATTGCTTAAAATCATGGCCCAAATCTCACTGGGTTTACTCATGCGATTAATGTTTCATTCAAACAGAGGAACAGGGAGCAAACGATGACTTATCCCACTGATTTCAGAGGGTCGTGGATTTTTGCATGGGTATTTCCAGCTACTCTTACAGCTAAATGAAGGTTTAACCACACTGGAACTGGCTAGGCTAGTGTGCATGGAAATGCAAAAGATGAGATTCCAAAAGCAACAACACCTTGGCCAAATAGCACGAGTGAGGTGTTTTCTAATCCTTTTTGCTTGATTAACGGTGTGGCAAGACACACTGCATGTTTATATTGCAAACAGGAGCACAACTCCAGTTAGAGGTGGTTTTAAAAGATCTTTATATTGTCTGATTGTGTTCAAGCTAGGAAGGGGTAGGGGTGGGGTACCTATGGGAGAGCATTATATATGCTGTAAACACATTTTTCTCCTGGCCTAGCAGCAAAACTATGTGACTAATGAATACTAGCCAAGCAGCAAAGGAACCTGTTGCTAATTGGGCAAAAAAACTTTCACAAAGCAGCAAGTCAGTCATGAGAGGTAAGGCTCATCAGGCGGAGGGGTAAGAAAGGGCAGAGACTGGAAACTGCATGGGAAATGCATACCTGAAGTGGTGGTTAAGAGGACTATGGCAAGAAGGGCTGTTACAAAACCGACTTTTTGCCCCTGAGGAAGGAAAGAGAAAGGAGTATCTGCCATTTGGAAGCATATTCCTTTCAGTAGCCTTCATGCTCTTGAGACATGCCAAATCATTGTACAGACATCCTTATGGTATTTTCAGCCCAGAATGAAGCTACAGCAGACAAAGGAACCAGGCAAACAGGATGCCAGCGAGCCCTGCTAAAGGAAACACGATGTAAATCAGGGAGAGGAGTACACAATGCCTATAGGATGTATTCTTTCTATAGCAGGGGCCAGCTCAACCTTTGGCTTGAGAACAAGATCCAGCCCGGGCAACCATGTTAAATGACATTGTGTGGGGAGGATGTGATGGGCTAGCTTTCACACATCAAAGGGTATCATCAAAATTCATGGCACAGGAACACAGATTTTTGTACAGATCTGATACATGCCCCGGCTAACCCAATTTCCTGCTCTTGGCCACAGCCTATGACTTAATGCTTGAAGGGAAGGAGGAACTTCCCTGGGTTTCAGCTCACTGACAGTGCAGTGCTAGACATGGAAAAGTTTCTTAGCTGATCCCTACATTTGTTCAGCAAACATCTAATTAGGACTGCTGGACACCAGTGCATTACAAATGTAGGTAGCAATGTCAGCAGCATGACAAATCATGAGTCATGTAGTATTTCTGTGGCACTGTAGTATGGAAAGCAAACCGAGGAGCACAGTGAACTTTTTTGTTGATCCTGTGTGTTGGCAGACTCTTTCAAATAGTTTCTCTGCACCATCAAATAACAACTCAAAAAATTAAAACAAAATATTCCTATCTGTTGAGAAATTTAATTCTGTTCAGCACTGGCCTGTCTCTCTTTGAGTTGTTCCTGTCAGACAGAGACCTCATCACTGCTGCTCACGCAACAGGGTCAAGGAGACCTGACAGCAGCAGAGCAAAGTTTTCAGCCATGTCCCATAAACAAGGGAAGTATTCCAAGCCCTTCCTCACCTGCACAGGAGGGTGAGGACTGGACTGCACTATGTTTTGAAACAAATCCATAACCAGAAAAGGAAACAACTGCACTGGAGCAGAATCCCTTGGCTGATTCTTTATTTTCTAATGTAGATGGGGCCAGAAGTGTGGAATTGGGTCCATCTGAGATGCCTCCCATGTGATAATGTGCAGTTTGCATCTTTCCAAAGCACAATGATTCGGAATAACAGTTGTGAAGGAATTTATCTTGAATGCCCTTTTGAAAACAAATTCCCAACTTTTTTTTTGGGGGGGGGGGTCTTTTTTTCTTAAGGGCTCTTTAAAAACTTACTCTAAGGGCTACAGCTAGAATAAGCTGGTTTTGATCTGTTTGCAAATGGGCTGCCCTCCTAGAAAAGACTGTTGCAGTGGAGCACTGATATTCAGCGCCCCTTTGAAAGACACCAGGGGCCTAAAGACCATTGATGCTGTCAGATTTCCAAGACTGAATTCCTCCCTATAATATCCAGGCTCACAGCCAATTTGACTGGCTGGGAGCAGTTGTATCTTTAAAAAATGCTTGATGTGTATTCACATTTCAAAAAGGAAAAAAAACCCCCAACATTGCAGAGTGATTCAGAAAGATAGGCAGCTGATGGAGTGGAGCAACAAAGTCACAAGCAAAGACAACCCAAGCAGAGATGACCTTCCTGAATTCCATATCACTAATTCTGCTCCTTGGAGAGAGCGCCTCAGCATTTGTAACCTGGCACGATACAACTATTTCCTGTCTCCATATCTGATCCTCTGCATGGCTGCTGTGATACCATAAAACAAACTAGTTTGAGAAAACAGAAAGCTATTTCTGAGCCCTTTCTTATGAAGATTAACTGCTCTTCAGAAAATGATCATTCTTGGATTTCTTGGGCAGGAGACAAAGGGGTGGGAAGAGGACGCTCTGTCTAAGTTTGCTCAGAAATTTAGGAGAAATGTTGTCTTGGTTTTTGATGCATTTTGCTGATCTTTAAAACACAGATATCCTGAAACTCTATGCCCATGCAATGGAGATAAAGAAACATAGCTGAACTCCACCAAACTACCAGCGGAAGTGTAATAAGCTTAGAGGCTCTAAAGCATTTTCAATTAATATGAGTCTTGTTAAACTCAGAATTCACAGGACCTTGCAACTGCAAAGGAAACTTTTTCCGCTCACTAGATTAGGAAAGAGGTACTTTGGAAAGAAAAGCTCAAGAAATTTTACCTGGAGAGCTCCTTTGGAAAAGGCTGTGCCATTTTACTTACAGTATTGTTGCTATAACAAGGCAGTGGGCAGAGCCATATCAGGATGTGGATCCACTTCACCAGACATGGAAAAATACGAATGAAAAGCACTGATAAGTACAAGTATTTTTTGCAATCTTAAATTTGTCTGGCCCATTTGTACCTTTTTGCTTACAGGAAATGCTTCCTGAGGTATTTCTCAGGAGAATGAGAACTGATGGGAGGGGACTGCATGGTTTGTAATTCTCCATGAAAGTACGCTGGGGGGAGGCTGGATGCTTTGTCTTTTTAAAGACAAACCACATACATTTGGGGGGTAGAGGGGGGCTATTATTTCATTTTCCAGAAGTATCTTTTATGTATCTTACATTCCAAAAAATTTGTAAGAGTTGTTTAGAGACAGAGGAGATGTCATTACTGAAAAATCACAACTTTTCAAATCTTGTACTCATAGAGAAAACAAAGCTCAGACCACAGTGTACCAGGTGGCAAATAAAGCATTCCTCATATTTCTTTACAGTTTTCAAAAATCACTTGATTTTCCAACACTGCCTGTGTGACTGAGATGTGGTGCACTTTTGTTTTTTAAATGCATCAGTTTATTTAACGCTTTAAGTACTTGTTTGCAGGACTGAACCTACAATGTGAAAGAGACCAAACTATCTCAGCATAGATTCTCCCTGTGTAATATATTCTTTTCAGCACATCTCCAGAGAGGATTTTATAGCACAGATATTTCTCAAAGTGACAGAACTGTGAAAGTATCTGGCCTTGGTACATGTTTACCTTGCAATAGTCTCTCAAGTGGCTTCTTTCTCAACACGAATAGACTTCCCCAGAGACAAAACTTCCCTGCTGTGCAGATAGAAAACTTTCTAAAGGAAACTTCCTACACAACAACAACAGAAGGGGGGGGGGGGGG